>NC_135234.1:708537051-708848374 GCF_051348905.1 Ranitomeya variabilis | reverse complement strand
TTCACCAGGACCTTCTTACACAAAATGCATTGGATTCTCTGACAATGCAACTGACTGCTTTACAGAAAAATAATATGTAGTACAATTAAACGTCAGCAGATGGTGCTAATTCTACATTTTACGTCTCTAACAGAGTATTACATCTTATTAAAGTGACAACAGTAGCTTATCATTGCTGGGTCACAGCAGCACGTGCATGCTAGTGCAACACGTCATCTGTGAAAGACAGCTCTGGTGTATTGCCAAATCAAAAAATTCTGTGTCAGAACTGCTGCACCCAAACTAAGTGATACATGGTTGGATTCAGTTTCTCTTTGCTTACTTCACGCTACTCTTAGTTGAAGTAGCAAAAACCTGCTGACATATTCCCTTTAAGTGTCATGTTAGAATGGAGTGGCCGGGGGAAGGGAGGGTTGTTACTAAAAGGGAACATAATGTGGGATATTTGGGACATTATGGGGCAATTTTGGACATAATGGGGCAATTAGGAGGGATTGTGAAAAGGGGCATAATATAGCAAGCAGTGGGGGAAGTTGGATCGCCCCCAGGCCCAGTGCAGTGGGGTACTCGGTACCGGGTCCCTTCTGTCTCGGTTCTGGGGATGTCACGGTGGCCCGACCTGGTCCGTGGCCCTGCTATGGGGCGCCCAATTAAAGGTGTAGTTAGTTGTTTGTATGGTGTTCATGACACCACCTGTGGTATTTGGTCAGGATGACCGACGCTGGGGTGATGGAATGGCAGCTAGATGGCATACCTTCCCTCAGGTGAAGTATGTCCCCAGGGCTTCCCAGTAAGGTAGATGATGATGGTGTAGGTCGCAGTAAATAACGAGGACACAGGGTTGCAGTCTCTTTACATTTTACTGAAGACTTCAGCATCCACAATCCAAAGAACTGCTAACAGGGCTGGCTGAATCCGACCGGTCCGAAGGCACATCCAGAGTTCCCTTTGCAGGTGGTAATCAGTAGCCTTCCTACTTGCGCCTGTGTGTTGTAGTACCTCCCTGCTGAGCACCACGAGATAGTCCTCACAACTGTCGTGTATGTTTCTGATATTCTCTCTCTCCGTCCCCCAGATGGTATGGATAGGACGACCCGTATGACGGGGTAGGCCTGGAGTTATTTTATAGGGACCCTATAGACGCCCCTCTCCCACAATTTGCCTCCTTTGTCTTCATTAGGTTAAAGATTGGGCAGCCAACTTGGAATTAACTGTCCTGCCGTAGTTTGAAGTAATGCGTAGAGCCTATTACTCCCTCGGTGTTCCGGCCACCGGCTACGCGCCTCAGAAGGATGTTGCCGATCTTAAGGCAGAACTCCTCCCGGTATTATCTCCTTGTGCTGTGATCTCATTTCTCACTTTTCCACAATATACTCCGCTTCTTGTCCTTTCTTAGGATGCTGCCGCAATGAGGTGCAGGCGCAGCTCCGTAACGTTCTATCTCTTGCTAAGTCTCTGCCAGGATCCCACCCCTGACAGGGACCTCTGTCTGCAGCTCAGATGTTCCTCCTTCTACCCCTGTCTGCCTGACAGGTCTTTCCTGGGTCTCACCCAGTAGCGTTCTCCGACTAACTTCCTATCCAACCCCAGTTTTACCCGAGTGTGAGGAGTGGCCTAGTAGATAGAACCCTTTGCTCCCCCTGGTGGTTGGAGTGTGAAGTGTAGTGTGTGACTGTGATACCTGGTCAGGTGAACTCCTTTAGTGCCATCAGACGTACCATCACTCCCCCTAGTGGAAGAGTGACAATACTGCCAGGACCAGGACTCTGGGGCGCTGCAGACTTGGAAAGGGTCAGTTTAGGGGAGATATGGAAATGGGCAGTATGTGCCAATTATGGAGATGTATGGGAGATATGTGGGGCAGATATGGGAGATATGTGGGGCAATATTATACAGAGGAACAATGTCGGGTGATATTTTGGAGAAGGGTGATATGGGGGATAATTTGGAGAAGGACATTGTGGGGGAGTATTTTGGAGAGGGACAGTATAGAAGGGTCTTTTGGAAGGGGCAGTGTGGGGGTTATTCTAGAGAGGGGCAGTTTGGGGTGATCTTTGCAAGAAAGGCAGCGTGGGAGGGATTTTGTGCAGGTTTGTGCAGGAGTACAGTGAGGGGCAATAATTTATTCAGGGGCAGAACAAAGGAGATATTTCTATTTATGGGGCAGTGAAATTATACTTTTATTTTTAAGGGAACCTTGTCGGGATGTGCTGCTGAACATGGGGAAAAGGGAAGTCTGGAGAGATGAGCTTTGGGCATGAAATCTCATTATGGCGTCTGTATAGCATGAAAGAGAAGGCAGCGACTCCAGCCAGAGAATATGTTGTCTATAAGGTACCTGGATGTGAAGATTGTAAAGATTTACTTGTGATCCTGTATGTGTCTCATCATCATCAGTGTTGTGGTCCATGTATGGTCCACAGTCTAGTGATGGCTGGTAACAACTTGCTGCATCTGCTTACCACTGTTAAGGACATACTGGGAATTGTAGATTCATGTAATGCACATGTATATGGGGTTGACCTGACATTACAATTGATTTCTGTGCTAAGATTGGTTCTCTATACATGCAATGATGGTGTTTCTGGCACTGTACTCATATAGTGAAAATTTTTCTGACACTGCATTCAAGTACTAAATGCATTTATGATTTGCATTCAGGCACTGTCGATGGCTCTGGCTCTGCACCCATGTACTGACGGTGGTTCTGATGCTGCATTCATGTACTGATGGTAGTTTGGGCACTTCATTCAAGTACTAACGATGTTTCTGGTTCTCCATTCATGTACTGATGGTGGTTCTAGAGCTGCATTCATGTACTGACAGTGGTTCTGGTGCTGCATTCACATACTGACAGTGGTTCTGTTGCTGCAATCGTAAATTATGGTGGTTCTGATGCTGCATCAATGCACTGATGGTGGTTCTGGTGCTGCACTCATGTGCTCACAGTGGTAATGAAATTGTACACATGTAGCAATCCATAACGTGTTTAAACTCAGTTTAAGATAGTGTGTGTTCATGCTGATTTTTGAGGGGCCAAAACTGATCAGAAACTCTCCAAATCCTTCTTAAATACTCAAAATGTGGTTCTGTTGATGTATTAATCTACTGATCGTTGTTCTGGTGATGTATTCATGTAACTACCTCTGTAAAAAAAATTGTGGCTCTCGGGATTAGTTCAGTAGGGCAATATGGACTTTCTACCAAAAAATGTTGTGCACCCCTGCCATAAAGCATCTCAGTGCTATCAAGCAGAACATAACTGTTCATGCATTATGACCAGGATTACTACACATAATACAGATTGAGCATCGGGAACTTAGAGCAAAAAAAAGTATCCGTATTATTGAAATTCAATTTACAGATAAAAATAGACTCCAAATCTCAAATGCAATCCTTAAACCAAATCTAACAACCCACTTTAATCCAAGCCCTGAAGGTTGGTTTACTGGTTGGTGACACTTCTAGACCCACGCTACAAGGAGAACTTTCAATCTCTTCGGCATGAGGCAGAGAGTGTACTAAAATGTTGCAGTACCACAGGGCCCTTGTAGCGGAACTACTAAGAAAATTCCCATGTGGGCCGACTTCTTAACTCGGTCTCCTGCAATCTGTCCTGTACCTGCCAATAGATCACCAGGGTGAACGTGCTCTGTATGGTGCATGTTGGCCAAGGGGGCTGTGTTATGACCCCAATGGCGAGGGTCTCAGAGGAACGTGGAAGTCTGCAGAATACAAAAATCCAGCTCATAGGGCAGTGGTAACTGGGTTGACCATATATCTACTCCTAACGCCAACACTAGAAGTAGCCGGGGATCATTCCTACGTTGATTCTAGATGACACGCGCCAGCCGGAGAATCTAGCTACCCCTAGTAGAGGAAAACAAAGACCTTTCTTGCCTCCAGAGAAGGGGACCCCAAAGCTGGATAGAAGCCCCCCACAAATAATGACAGTGAGGTAAGAGGAAATGACAAACACAGAAATGAACCAGGTTTAGCACAGAGAGGCCCGCTTACTGATAGCAGAATAAAGAAAGGTAACTTATATGGTCAACAAAAACCCTATCAAAATCCACACTGGAAATTCAAGAACCCCCGAACCGTCTAACGGTCCGGGGGGAGAACACCAGCCCCCTAGAGCTTCCAGCAAAGGTCAGGATATAGATTTGGAACAAGCTGGACAAAAATACAAAACCAAAACAAATAGCAAAAAGCAAAAGGCAGACTTAGCTGATATAACTGGAACCAGGATCAGTAGACAAGAGCACAGCAGACTAGCTCTGATAACTACGTTGCCAGGCATTGAACTGAAGGTCCAGGGAGCTTATATAGCAACACCCCTAACTAACGACCCAGGTGCGGATAAAAGGAATGACAGAAAAACCAGAGTCAAAAAACTAGTAACCACTAGAGGGAGCAAAAAGCAAATTCACAACAGTACCCCCCCCTTAGTGAGGGGTCACCGAACCCTCACCACGACCACCAGGGCGATCAGGATGAGCGGCATGAAAGGCACGAACTAAATCGGCCGCATGAACATCAGAGGCGACCACCCAGGAATTATCCTCCTGACCATAGCCCTTCCACTTGACCAGGTACTGAAGCCTCCGCCTGGAGAGGCGAGAATCCAAGATCTTCTCCACCACGTACTCCAACTCGCCCTCAACCAACACCGGAGCAGGAGGCTCAGCAGAAGGAACTACAGGCACAATGTACCGCCGCAACAAGGACCTATGAAATACATTGTGAATAGCAAACGACACAGGAAGATCCAGACGAAAAGATACAGGATTAAGGATTTCCAATATCTTGTAAGGCCCAATAAAACGAGGTTTAAATTTGGGAGAGGAGACCTTCATAGGAACAAAGCGGGAAGAAAGCCACACCAAATCCCCAACGCGTAGTCGGGGACCCACACCGCGGCGGCGGTTGGCAAAGCGCTGAGCCTTCTCCTGTGACAACTTCAAGTTGTCCACCACATGATTCCAGATCTGCTGCAACCTATCCACCACAGAATCCACCCCAGGACAGTCAGAAGGCTCCACATGACCCGAAGAAAAGCGAGGATGGAAACCAGAGTTGCAGAAAAAAGGCGAAACCAAGGTGGCGGAACTAGCCCGATTATTAAGGGCAAACTCAGCCAACGGCAAGAATGTCACCCAATCGTCCTGATCAGCAGAGACAAAACACCTCAAATAAGCCTCCAAAGTCTGATTGGTTCGCTCCGTCTGTCCATTAGTCTGAGGATGGAAAGCAGACGAAAACGACAAATCAATGCCCATCCTACTACAAAAGGATCGCCAGAACCTGGAAACGAACTGGGATCCTCTGTCTGACACAATATTCTCAGGGATGCCGTGCAAACGAACCACGTTCTGGAAAAACACAGGAACCAGATCGGAAGAGGAAGGCAGCTTAGGCAAAGGAACCAAATGGACCATCTTGGAGAAGCGATCACATATCACCCAGATAACGGACATGCCCTGAGATAGCGGAAGATCAGAAATGAAATCCATGGAGATATGTGTCCAAGGTCTCTTCGGGACAGGCAAGGGCAAGAGCAAACCGCTGGCACGAGAACAGCAAGGCTTAGCTCGAGCACAAGTCCCACAGGACTGCACAAATGACCGCACATCCCTTGACAAGGAAGGCCACCAAAAGGACCTGGCCACCAGATCTCTGGTGCCAAAAATTCCCGGGTGACCTGCCAACACCGAGGAATGAACCTCGGAAATGACTCTGCTGGTCCACTTATCCGGGACAAACAGTCTGTCAGGTGGACAAGACTCAGGCCTATCAGCCTGAAATCTCTGCAACACACGTCGCAGATCCGGAGAAATAGCTGACAAGATAACTCCATCTTTAAGAATACCAACAGGATCAGCGACTCCAGGAGCATCAGGCACAAAGCTCCTAGAAAGAGCATCGGCCTTCACATTCTTTGAACCTGGTAAATACGAGACAACAAAATCAAAGCGGGAGAAAAACAATGACCAGCGGGCCTGTCTCGGATTAAGGCGTTTAGCAGACTCGAGATACATCAGATTTTTGTGATCAGTCAAGACCACCACACGATGCTTAGCACCCTCGAGCCAATGACGCCACTCCTCAAATGCCCATTTCATGGCCAACAACTCCCGATTGCCCACATCATAATTTCGCTCGGCAGGCGAAAATTTCCTAGAGAAAAAGGCACAAGG
Organism: Ranitomeya variabilis; assembly: GCF_051348905.1. NCBI lineage: Eukaryota > Metazoa > Chordata > Amphibia > Anura > Dendrobatidae > Ranitomeya > Ranitomeya variabilis. The sequence continues at coordinate 708,842,174 of NC_135234.1, read as the reverse complement.
CTTCATAACAGAGCAACCAGGGCCTCTCTGCGACAAAACGGCCCCTGCCCCAATCTCCGAAGCATCCACCTCAACCTGAAAGGGAAGTGAGACGTCAGGCTGGCACAAAACAGGCGCCGAAGTAAACCGGCGTTTCAACTCCTGGAAAGCCTCCACGGCAGCAGGAGCCCAGTTAGCTACATCGGAGCCCTTCTTGGTCATATCCGTCAAAGGTTTCACAATGCTAGAAAAATTAGCGATAAAACGACGGTAGAAGTTAGCGAAGCCCAAGAACTTCTGAAGACTCTTAACTGACGAGGGCTGAGTCCAATCAAGAATAGCTCGGACCTTGACTGGGTCCATCTCCACAGCAGAAGGGGAAAAAATGAACCCCAAAAAGGGAACCTTCTGTACACCAAAGAGACACTTTGAGCCCTTGACAAACAAAGAATTTTCACGCAAAATTTTAAAGACCAACCTGACCTGCTCCACATGCGAATCCCAATTATCAGAAAAAACCAAAATATCATCCAGATAAACAATCAAAAATTTATCCAGATACTTCCGGAAAATGTCATGCATAAAGGACTGAAAAACTGAAGGCGCATTGGAGAGCCCAAAAGGCATCACCAAGTACTCAAAATGACCTTCGGGCGTATTGAATGCGGTTTTCCATTCATCACCTTGCTTAATGCGCACAAGGTTGTACGCACCACGAAGGTCTATCTTGGTGAACCACTTGGCACCCTTAATCCGGGCAAACAAGTCAGACAACAGCGGTAAAGGATACTGAAATTTGACAGTGATCTTATTTAAAAGCCGATAATCAATACAAGGTCTCAAAGATCCGTCCTTTTTTGCCACAAAAAAGAATCCCGCACCAAGAGGGGAAGAAGACGGACGAATATGTCCTTTTTCCAGAGACTCCTTGATATATGAACGCATAGCGGTATGTTCAGGTACCGACAGATTAAACAGTCTTCCCTTAGGAAATTTACTGCCTGGGATCAAATCTATAGCACAGTCACAGTCCCTATGAGGAGGCAGTGCACTGGACTCAGACTCACTGAAGACATCCTGATAATCAGACAAATACTCCGGAACTTCCGAAGGCGTAGAAGAAGCAATAGACACAGGCAGGGAATCCTCATGAATACCACGACAGCCCCAACTTGAGACTGACATAGCCTTCCAGTCCAGGACTGGATTATGGGTCTGTAACCATGGCAGCCCTAAAACGACCAAATCATGCATTTTATGTAAAACCAGGAAACGTATCACCTCGCGGTGTTCAGGAGTCATGCACATGGTAACCTGAGTCCAATACTGCGGTTTATTTGCTGCCAATGGTGTAGCATCAATACCCCTAAGAGGAATAGGATTTTCTAATGGTTCAAGAGTAAATCCACAGCGCTTAGCAAATGAGAGATCCATGAGACTCAGGGCAGCACCTGAATCTACAAACGCCATGACAGGATAAGATGACAGTGAGCAAATCAAAGTTACAGACAGAATAAATTTAGGTTGCAAATTACCAACGGTGACAGGACTAACAACCTTAGCTATACGTTTAGAGCATGCTGAGATAACATGTGTAGAATCACCACAGTAGTAGCACAAGCCATTCCGGCGTCTATGAATTTTCCGCTCATTTCTAGTCAGGATTCTATCACATTGCATTAAATCAGGTGTCTGTTCAGACAACACCATGAGGGAATTTGCGGTTTTTCTATCACATTGCACCGAATTAGGTGTCTGTTCAGACAACACCATGAGGGAATTTGCGGTTTTGCGCTCCCGCAACCGCCGGTCAATTTGAATAGCCAGTGCCATAGTATCATTCAGACCTGTGGGAATGGGAAAACCCACCATAACATTCTTAATGGCTTCAGAAAGGCCATTTCTAAAATTAGCGGCCAGTGCACACTCGTTCCAATGTGTCAGCACGGACCATTTCCGAAATTTTTGGCAATACACATCAGCCTCGTCCTGCCCCTGAGACATAGACAGCAAGGCCTTTTCTGCCTGAATCTCAAGATTGGGTTCCTCATAAAGTAAACCGAGCGCCAGAAAAAACGCATCAAGATCAGCCAATGCCGGATCTCCTGGCGCCAGCGAAAAAGCCCAATCCTGAGGGTCGCCCCGTAAGAACGAAATAACAATTTTTACTTGCTGAGCAGAATCTCCTGATGAACAGGGTCTCAGGGACAAAAACAATTTACAATTATTCACGAAATTCCTAAACTTAAACCTGTCTCCGGAAAACAGTTCAGGAATCGGTATTTTAGGTTCTGACCTAGGATTTCTGATAACATAGTCTTGTATGCCCTGCACACGAGTAGCCAGCTGGTCCACACTTGTAATCAAGGTCTGGACATTCATGTCTGCAGCAAGCATAGCCACTCTGAGGTAAAGGGGAAGGAGAAAAAAAAAACTCAGAATCTTCTTTCTTATAATCCCTCTTCTGCAATGCATTAAACATTTAATACTGGCCTGGCAAACTGTTATGACCCCAATGGCGAGGGTCTCAGAGGAACGTGGAAGTCTGCAGAATACAAAAATCCAGCTCATAGGGCAGTGGTAACTGGGTTGACCATATATCTACTCCTAACGCCAACACTAGAAGTAGCCGGGGATCATTCCTACGTTGATTCTAGATGACACGCGCCAGCCGGAGAATCTAGCTACCCCTAGTAGAGGAAAACAAAGACCTTTCTTGCCTCCAGAGAAGGGGACCCCAAAGCTGGATAGAAGCCCCCCACAAATAATGACGGTGAGGTAAGAGGAAATGACAAACACAGAAATGAACCAGGTTTAGCACAGAGAGGCCCGCTTACTGATAGCAGAATAAAGAAAGGTAACTTATATGGTCAACAAAAACCCTATCAAAATCCACACTGGAAATTCAAGAACCCCCGAACCGTCTAACGGTCCGGGGGGAGAACACCAGCCCCCTAGAGCTTCCAGCAAAGGTCAGGATATAGATTTGGAACAAGCTGGACAAAAATACAAAACCAAAACAAATAGCAAAAAGCAAAAGGCAGACTTAGCTGATATAACTGGAACCAGGATCAGTAGACAAGAGCACAGCAGACTAGCTCTGATAACTACGTTGCCAGGCATTGAACTGAAGGTCCAGGGAGCTTATATAGCAACACCCCTAACTAACGACCCAGGTGCGGATAAAAGGAATGACAGAAAAACCAGAGTCAAAAAACTAGTAACCACTAGAGGGAGCAAAAAGCAAATTCACAACAGGCTGTGATGGCACGCTTTTATTTTTAAAAAAAAGGGATTTTACATTGGGGAATTGGGCATGACATTACATTGGGCCTACTTCTTAACTCTGTCTCCTGCAGTCTGTCCTGTACCTGCCAGTAATCACCAGAGTGAACATGCTCTGTACTGTTATAGGCCAGTGAATTTTGGGCAAGGGGGCTGTGATGGCACTCTTATTTTTTTAAAAATGGACCCCACATTGGGGAATTGGGCATGACATTACTTTGGGCCTACTTCTTCATTCTGTTTCCTGCAATGTGTCCTTTAACTGCCACTAGATCACAAGGGTTAACGTGCTCTGTACGGTGCATTTTGGGCAAGGGGGCTGTGATGGCACTCTTTTATTTTTTTAAAAATGGACCCCACATTGGGGAATTGGGCATGACATTCCATTGGGCCGACTTCTTAACTCGGTCTCCTGCAATCTGTCCTGTACCTGCCAGTAGATCACCAGGGTGAATGTGCTCTGTACTGTTATAGTCCAGTGAATTTTGGTCAAGGGGGCTGTGATGGCACTATTTATTTAAGTCCAAAAAGGACAACACATTGAGGAATTGGGCATGACATTAATATGGGCCTACTTCTTAACTCGGTCGCCTGCAATCTGTCCTGTACCTACCAGTAGATCACCAGAGTGAACGTGCTCTGTACTGTTATAGGCCAGTGAATTTTGGGCAAGGGGGCTGTGATGGCACTCTTTTATTTTTTTTTAAATGGACCCCATATTGGGGAATTGGGTATGACATTACATTGGGCCTACTTCTTCATTCTGTCTCCTGCAATGTGTCCTTTAACTGCCACTAGATCACCAGGGTTAACGTGCTCTGTACGGTGCATTTTGGGCAAGGGGGCTGTGATGGCACTCTTTTATTTTTTAAAAAATGGACCCCACATTGGGGAATTGGGCATGACATTCCATTGGGCCGACTTCTTAACTCGGTCTCATGCAATCTGTCCTGTACCTGCCAGCAGATCACCAAGGTGAACGTGCTCTGTACTGTTATAGTCCAGTGAATTTTGGCAAGGGGGCTGTGATGGCACTATTTATTTAAGTCCAAAAAGGACCCCACATTGGGGAATTGGGCATGACATTACATTGGGCCTACTTCTTAACTCGGTCGCCTGCAATCTGTCCTCTACCTGCCAGTAGATCATCAGGGTGAACGTGCTCTGTACTGTTATAGGACAGTGAATTTTGGGCAAAGGGGCTGTGATGGCACTCTTTTATTTTTTTAAAAATGGACCCTACATTGGGGAATTGGGCATGACATTACATTGGGCCTACTTCTTAACTAGGCCGCCAGCAATCTGTCCTGTACCTGCCCGTAGATCACCAGGGTAAGCGTGCTCTGTACTGTTATAGGACAGTGAATTTTGGGCAAAGGGGCTGTGATGGCACTGTTTTATTTTTTTAAAAATGGACCCCACATTGGAGAACTGGGCATGACATTCCATTGGGCCGACTTCTTAACTCAGTCTCCTGCAATCTAAAATGTACCTGCCACTAGATCACCAGGGTGAACGTGCTCAGTACTGTTATAGGCTGTTGAAGTTTGGGCTAGAGGCATGCGATGGAACTAGTGTATTTTTAAAAAAGGTACCCTCATTGGGGAATTGTTTGACAGATCATGCACTGCATTACAAGTCTCAGAGACCCACACCACTACATTGGCCCCAATTCTTAACTCTGTCTTCTGCAATGTCTCTTCCTTATCTCCGACGACATGACCTGGGTGAACATGCTTTGTACTGTTATAGGCCCGTGAAGTTTGGGCAAGGGGGGCTGTGATGGCAATAGTATATTTTTAAAAAAGGTACCCCCCATTGGTGAAACCACATCCTTGATGGCAAACACTTCACATTTGTGTACCTTAAAGAGCTCACTTGAAAAGGTCCTTTTTGTGTTGCCTGGTTGGTCAAATTGGACACAATATACTTCATATAAATTTGATAAAGCAATGCTGTTAGTTTGGCTCAGTAGTTCATTAAAAATATAACTTTGTCCACTATATTAGTTACTCTCCTTGACAGCCATAACTTTGGCTGCCTCAAATGTTCAAATGGCGAATATACAAATGGCGATTTGTAAACAAGATTGAAATACTGTACACCAAATGCATTCAGACAATCACATAGCTGCATGTCTTGTAAAACATTTAGAGATTTGACAGACAAGGCTCATAGTGACACAATCTTGATAAATGTTTGTTTACTCACTTCACAAACAGTTCGAAGCCTCTATATGTTTGCTGTTTGTCATTGTAAAACATTAAGGTTTACTGAAACTCTGCCTGTGGTGGTTTGATCTAAATCCTTGTGGCTTTTATTTTCTAGGGGTTTATGGCCCCTCGTCTGATGAGTCCATGGTATCTCAGTTTCATCCAACCTTGAAAAGTGTCCACTTCAAAGGTCTGGGTGAAACTAGAGTTACTACATAGTGTAAATCACTATATAAGACCAGAGAGACTAAGACAGATGCCAAAACTGGGGTACCTGTACATGAACAGTGTGCTGATACCTACATAATTGGAGACGCCCATGCAGTGTAAGTAATCTCCCAGGGGTTCTCTGTCTTGGTGTTGCTTCTCGGATATTCCAGATGGATGATATTTAAAAGCCTCTTGGTGATGATCTAAGTAGACTGTATGAAGTTAATCTTCATATATACGTAATCAGTATATTTATGTAATCCTTATATGTACTTATTAACCTTTGTATGTTACTGTTAACATACACAAAAATATACGCATTCACACTATTCAATCTTAATATTCCTTGAATTTTGTAGTTTGCAATGAAATTGCTTTGTATTGCAAGGATTAGCCTTTTTTAAAGCCGTATCTGAACCTTAGTGTTAAAAAGATGGCAAACACAATTGCCAAATTCTCCTGTAAATAATTCTGCAAAGAGGGAACCATCATACCATTAAAAAATATGAGTGGATTTTCATGGGCCCATCCAGTATGTGGGTTCCAAGGCGTAATGGGGTGCATTTGACTGACTATGCAGCAGGGCTCGCCTTCCTGCCAATGTGTAAAACAAAGTAGTACGGGAGTACAAAATGCATATTGTGAAGTGGATTTTCATGGGCACATCCACTATGTGGGTTCCAAGGCCTAATGGGGTGCATAAGACTATGCAGCAGGGCTGGCCTTGCCGCCAATGTGTAAAACCAAGGAGTACGGGAGTACAAAATGCATATTTTGAAGTGGATTTTCATGGGCCCATCCAGTATGTGGGTTCCAAGGCCTAATGGGGTGCGTATGACTGACTATGCAGCAGGGCTCACCTTCCTGCCACTGTGTAAAACCAAGGAGTACGGGAGTACAAAATGCATATTGTGAAGTGGATTTTCATGGGCACATCCACTATGTGGGTTCAAAGGCTTATTGGGGTGCATATGAATTGGTAGCAGGGCAGGCCTTGAATTCAATGCAACACTTTTTCTGGAGTCCCCCCTGGACATCTTATGACAGGGGTATTGTGGTGCGTCGTAATTCTTGGCAGCCCATCCACTCACAGCATAGGCTACAACAGCTTAGGAGACCCACTGTTTCATAATGGCCCTTTAAGAAGATTAATGCCGCCTGATGCACCAGTAAAAATAGACTCTGTGACTTTAAGAGTCCCTCCTTCGTAAATGAAACAAGATGGGTCTGCTTATGTGTCGCCCACCACATGGCCAGCTAGGGGTGTTAAATGTTACAATGACATTTCCCAGTGAATGCATTTGTAGTGGTTGAAAGCAATGTTAAAGTTGAAAAATGCTTCAAAAATGCTGCGTCTGAACTAAGCCTAAGTGGGAGAGGAAATTTTCGGTCTGGGGTTAAATATTTGGCCTTACAGGCAAGTCATTAACCTGCAAAGGATGTACCTTGACATATTTCCAAGCAAAACCCGTTTTGGCTTCCTTTTCATGTGTTTTTTGTGGCACTGGGAAAAATGGCATGAATCTCGGAAAAAAAATGATTAAGGCTGTGAACTAGGAGTCAGGAATGCTTCTAGGGGCGATCCCCATGAGGTTCTTGTGTCATTTGAGCAGTACAGGTCCTTCTCAAAAAATTAGCATATAGTGTTAAATTTCATTATTTACCATAATGTAATGATTACAATTAAACTTTCATATATTATAGATTCATTATCCACCAACTGAAATTTGTCAGGTCTTTTATTGTTTTAATACTGATGATTTTGGCCTACAACTCCTGATAACCCAAAAACCTGTCTCAATAAATTAGCATATCAAGAAAAGGTTCTCTAAACGACCTATTACCCTAATCTTCTGAATCAACTAATTAACTCTAAACACATGCAAAAGATACCTGAGGCTTTTAAAAACTCCCTGCCTGGTTCATTACTCAAAACCCCCATCATGGGTAAGACTAGCGACCTGACAGATGTCAAGAAGGCCATCATTGACACCCTCAAGCAAGAGGGTAAGACCCAGAAAGAAATTTCTCAACAAATAGGCTGTTCCCAGAGTGCTGTATCAAGGCACCTCAATGGTAAGTCTGTTGGAAGGAAACAATGTGGCAGAAAACGCTGTACAACGAGAAGAGGTGACCGGACCCTGAGGAAGATTGTGGAGAAGGACCGATTCCAGACCTTGGGGAACCTGAGGAAGCAGTGGACTGAGTCTGGTGTGGAAACATCCAGAGCCACCGTGCACAGGCGTGTGCAGGAAATGGGCTACAGGTGCCGCATTCCCCAGGTAAAGCCACTTTTGAACCATAAACAGCGGCAGAAGCGCCTGACCTGGGCTACAGAGAAGCAGCACTGGACTGTTGCTAAGTGGTCCCAAGTACTTTTTTCTGATGAAAGCAAATTTTGCATGTCATTCGGAAATCAAGGTGCCAGAGTCTGGAGGAAGACTGGGGAGAAGGAAATGCCAAAATGCCTGAAGTCCAGTGTCAAGTACCCAGTCAGTGATGGTGTGGGGTGCCATGTCAGCTGCTGGTGTTGGTCCACTGTGTTTCATCAAGGGCAGGGTCAATGCAGCTAGCTATCAGGAGATTTTGGAGCACTTCATGCCTCCTGGCACCTGCTCACAGTGCCAAAACCACTGGTAAATGGTTTACTGACCATGGTATTACTGTGCTCAATTGGCCTGCCAACTCTCCTGACCTGAACCCCATAGAGAATCTGTGGGATATTGTGAAGAGAAAGTTGAGAGACGCAAGACCCAACACTCTGGATGAGCTTAAGGCCGCTATTGAAGCATCCTGGGCCTCCATAACATCTCAGCAGTGTCACAGGCTGATTGCCTCCATGCCACGCCGCATTGAAGCAGTCATTTCTGCCAAAGGATTCCCGACCAAGTATTGAGTGCATAACTGAACATTATTATTTGATGTTTTTTTTGTTTGTTATTAAAAAACACGTTTATTTGATTGGACGGGTGAAATATGCTAATTTATTGAGACAGGTTTTTTGGGTTATCAGGAGTTGTATGCCAAAATCATCAGTATTAAAACAATAAAAGACCTGACAAATTTCAGTTGGTGGATAATGAATCTATAATATATGAAAGTTTAATTGTAATCATTACATTATGGTAAATAATGAAATTTAACACTATATGCTAATTTTTTGAGAAGGACCTGTATTTCCATCATTTTCAGACGTTTTTAGACTTTAAAAGGGCCCCAGGGGGAAATTGCGGAAAAAATACTCGGGTCTCCCATAGACTTACATTGGGCTCGTTGTTCTGGCCAAGTACCCGAGTATTCCAATTTGCTCGAGCTGAGCAACGAGCACCCGAGCATTTAAGAGCTCGCCCATCACTAATGATAATGTGTGCAAACTGTAAAGGACTGAGGAATATGTTAGCGCTGTATAAAAATAAAGATTATTTATTTATTATGTGGTAGTCACACAGTCTACATTTCTTATTTATAAATAGCAAAAATAATTGGAGAACATAATATGCTAATTTGGGAAGATGACAGTTAACTTATTAAATCAAGCACAGTAAAAATAATACCCAAAGCACATTTATGGACGTATGCAGGACTAAGTGCATAATTCAATGAGAAAATAACTAAACAGACAAAGGCAGTCTTAAAGTCCAGATAAATAAGTGAAAAATCTTTATTTAAATAATGAACAGGTAAAAGCACAGCAGAAATAGGTTGTGCCAACAAAACAGCACACAGACGGGGGCCAGTGCAGACACATGAGGATTGGTGTTACATATTTCATAAAATAACCTACGAATAATGCCACAATCAGAATAGGATAAGAATAAGGCTACTTTCACACACAGCATATTTGCTGCGTATTTTTACGCGCGCGTATTTTGCTGCTGCTTTACCTGCGTTTTTTTACGCAGGCAAAAAACGCAGCTGCTTTCACACACTGCGTTTTTTGCTGCGTTTTTTGCAGCTGCGTTTTTTTCAGCATTGTGTACTGAAAATAAAGTTTGTTTGAAAAAAAAAAAAAGGGGAAAAAAAAAAGAGTCATTGAGGTCATTTCCTGTCTTTATGACTCGGAATACAATACACACTGGAGTTAACATCATGTCGATTCTGCCAGCTGCAATGGCCTTGAGCCAAAGACGCCTCAGCAAGCGGAACAGACATCAGCTGGGGTTTACTAACCCCACTGTCACTAACCCCAGGTTACTAGGGCAGGCGTCAGTCAGACGCCCCCCCTCGTAACCCTGTACGGTAAGGGTATGTTCACACGATCCTGATTTCAATCCTTTTTTTTCAGGACAAAAACCGCAGCTCTTGGCAGAAAACGCAGGTGCGTTTTTGGTGCGTTTTTGATGCGGTTTTTAGTGCGTTTTTTTATGCAGTTTTCTCTGCAGATTGTCTGTGTTTGACACAAATAAAGCTTTAACTGCAGTGGGGGAAAAAAAAAAAGAAATGATGTCATTTCCTTGTCCAACCCTTTTCTTCTTCCATCCTCCATTTTGGGACTAAACACCAAAATGAGTGGACGTGTTTTGAATGACAGCGCTCCGCAGAGTGCTGAGCGTAGGCCAGATCACAGCTCGCGGATCCAGCTCTATCCAGCTATTTAAGTCTACGTTCACATTTGCGGTCTGCGCCGCAGCGTCGGGCGCCGCATGCGTCATGCGCCCCTATATTTAACATGGGGGCGCATGGACATGCGTCGCACTTGCGTTTTGCGCCGCATGCGTCACTGCAGCGCACGCATCCGGCCGCAGAGGACGCAGCAAGTTGCATTTTTGCTGCGTCCAAAATCAATCAAAAAAAGGACGCATGCGGCGCACAACGCAAATGTGAACATAGCCTAAGTGCCACGTATTTAAGTGCCACGTATTTCTTTGCCACGTATCACGTATTTCAGTGCCACGTATTTCAGTGCCACATATTTCAGTGCCACGTATTTCAGTGCCACGTGCCACGTATTTCAGTGCCACGTGCCACGTATTTAAGTGCCACGTATCACGTATTTCAGTGCCACGTGCCACGTATTTCAGTGCCACGTATCACGTATTTCAGTGCCACGTATCAAAGTGCCATGTGCCACGTATCAAAGTGCCACGTGCCACATATTTCAGTGCCACGTGCCACGTATCAAAGTGCCACGTGCCACGTATCAAAGTGCCACGTGCCACATATTTCAGTGCCACGTATCTAAGTGACACGTGCCACGTATCAAAGTGCCACGTGCCACGTATTTCAGTGCCACGTGCCACGTATCTAAGTGACACGTGCCACGTATCAAAGTGCCACGTGCCACGTATTTAAGTGACACGTGCCACGTATTTCAGTGCCACGTATCACGTATTTCAGTGCCACGTATTTAAGTGACACGTATCACGTATAAGTGCCACGTGTCACGTATTTAATTGCCACATATTTAAGTGCCACGTATCAAGATTTTCCATGGAGAACAGACACATCCAGAGATATGTCTGCTCTCCACGGCTGCAGCAACACACTGACAGGAGCCATAGTTCCTGTCGGTGTGTCACTGCGCATGCGCGAGCGAGTTTACCGGCGGTCATTGACCCCGGCACTCTCGCTTAACGGCAGTGCTGCGTGGGAAAGTTCAACGCAGCTGTACTGCTGTTAACCGAGACGCCGGAGTCATTGAACTCCGGGACAGTACGCGATACACTGCTAGGAGCTTCGCTCCTGGCAGTGTATCGCCGGAGAGCAGCCGATCGGCGTGGGACACTCGTTTTATGGATTCTGCGGACAGGGAGTATGGATTTGGTTTATTATTTTTGGATTTTTTCCTGGAGGATCGAGGGCTTCGCCTACAAGTGTGCTGTTGGTGAGTATATACTCTATGTTATGTGTTTTATGTACTGTGTGTCATGTATGTGTATTGTGTGTAGGTGTTTTGTGTAACTTTACAATTGTGCTAAGTCGCCGGACACAGGGACAACTCTCCCATCCTAATGCCGGATGGGAGTAGTAGTCCCATACGGCGACTTAGCACAATGGTGGCACTAGCGTCGCATGGGGACACGCACACGCACACACACACACACACACACACACACATACACACATACCAAATCGATCAGCAGCCCCACGTTTAAGGACTCCATGCTGCTTCACTGGGGGGCGGGGGCTTCCCTCTTCCTGTCCGACGTCACGTCCGGTCCTGGGTGTCAACCCCTCCGTACAAAGACGCCGACACCCAGGACAAAGGCGCTGTGTGTGGAAGGTAATATGGGGCCCTAGGGGGATACGCAGACACGCCGCTGCGTAAAGAATTGACATGTCAATTCTTTTTACGCCGGCGTGTTTGCAGACAAAAGCGCCGCGTTTTTTTGCGGTGTGTCTGAACGGCAAAGTGACGGCAGACGAAAATGACATTGCGCATTTTTGAAAAGCGCCCGCAAAATAGCGCTCAAAAATGCGCTATGTCTGAAAGTAGCCTAAGTATCATAGCTACCAGTTTATGCACATAGTTAAATACACAAACCTAGTAGTACGATAAATCAAGATAGGCCAATAAACCATAGCTACCAGATTGAACACATAGTGAAATACACAGACCTAATATCAATATTACAATCAAGGGTGTTATGATCCTGGTGGTAGGATCTCAAACTGACCTGACACATATACCCTGAATATATAGGACAAGTTCTGGGGATGTGGAAGCTATACTGATCGCAATCCTGATCCTATCCAAACACACTAAAGGCAGCTGTGGAGCGTTACCTGAAAACCTAGACGCCTCGTCACAGCCTGAGAAACTGACTACCCCTAGAGAGAAAGCAAAGACCTCACTTGCCTCAGAGAAATATCCCCAAAGTTTTAGATAGCCCCCCACAAATAATAACGGTGAGTTAAAAGGAAAACACAAACGTAGAGATGAAACAGGTTTAGCAAATGAGGCCCGCTAATACTAGATAGGCAGATAAAGATAGGTGTCTGTGCGGTCAGTACAAAAACTATCAAAAGTAAACCACGCAGAGAATACAAGAACCCCCACACCGACTCACGATGTGAGGGGCGCACTCTGCACCCAAGAACTAACCAGCAAGCAAAAAATCACATGAAAGCAAGCTGGGCTGAACTCATCACATAATGAGAAACGTTTTCAAGGAAATAATGAGAAACTGAACAAGCAAACTTAGCTTCTCATAGCAGGAGACTGGTCACAAGGAATATTCAGGAGAGCACAGGATCAGGACTGAATACACCGACAGCAGGCGACAAGTAAAGGTCCAGGTGAGTTAAATAGGCCCAGCCTAGCAGGAGATGAAACAGCTGAGCCCAGCCATATCGCTAAAGGCCACCAGAGGGAGCCCAAGAACAAACTCACACAGTACCACTCATGACCACAGGAGGGAGCCCGAGAACGGAATTCACAACACAAGGGTAAGTGTTGGAGGTAAACATACCAGGTAGTCAGAGATACCAAGCCTCACGCGGTCATCAGCCCACCCTGACGTGCGTTTCGGAAAGATTCCTTCGGAAGGAAGCGAATAGCTTTGGATAAGTCCTTAGAGAGGTGTATCTAGGCATTCTGGCACCCGGGGCAAGAATTCAGTTTGGCGCCTCCCTTCCAAGCACATATGCGATTTGCACACTTAGTCATGTACCGACGAGCCGCTCTCCCTAATGCTATCAATGTTCAGTGAAAAACTGAGAGAAGCAGGAAGAGAAGCTGGTTGCCACAGGACCATAAGTATAAAAATTGCATGTGCGTGAAGTGTCAATGTGATGACTACTGTAACCTGCAGAGCTGAATCCTGACAGTGAGCTGAATCCTGATATTGCAGGCTTCTGAATTCTCACAATGAATGCACTGCACACTTTTAGGATTCTACCTTGCTGGTGGAAAGAGTGAACGGTCATTTCAGCACAAGCATGTGATTTGTATACTTCTGGCCACATTCTGACAAGACGTTCCCAGCCTTACTCATTTCATTTTCCATGAGTGAGGCCACTGCGTGTCTAGTCAGCACATGACTGCATGTATGTAAATCGCCGGTGCAAGAGAATCCTAAGGGTATGTTTCCACTGTCCAGATTCCTTCAGTATTTGCTGCGTACATCCGCAGCATCCAATCTGCAGCATCCAGATGTTACAGCATAGTGGAGGGGATTTAATGAAATCCCGTCTCTACTATGCGTGGAGGGCCACATTGGGCGGCCCTGCGTAACTGGACCTGCGGGGCGTCTTTCCAGACCGCAGCATGTCTATTTATCTTGAGGAGACGCTCCGTCTCCGCAAGATAAATAACACAGTCTATGAATACGATGCGGTGATTCCGCATGTGTTCAAAGAACACATCCGGAATCAACGCGCGTACAACCGGGGCGGCGCTTTGGGCGGAGCATCTGCTGCGTCCAAAGCACAGGGATTCCTGACAGTGAAAACATAGCCTTATAGAGTGCAATGAGCACTGTGAGAATTCAGAAGTCTGCAGTCACATAAAATGACTGCAGACTCAGCACTAACCTGGACAACCCCTTTAATGCCCCTAACATAAATAAAAACATGGGAATTATTCAGTATCACAAATAATATTTACATCCAGGTACCTTTATAGATGATGTTGTCTCTGGAGTCGTTCTTCTTTTCTTCATCTTGTTCAGACCCCATGATGAGTTTTCTCATCCACAGCCGTCCATCTTCCATCTTCTCCGGTCTTCTGCTGTAAATCTCCATATGATGCCCTTAAAGATAGCAGTATTATTATAATGCTCCTGAATAAAAATATCTGCCCTACGCTGAGCCCCTGAATAAATAATTGCCCCTCACTATATTGTCTGCACAAAATATGACCCCCCACACTGTCCCTCTTATGGTACATGCTCTTCACACTGAGCTCTCCTTTCCATACTGGGCCACCTCTTCACACTTCTCACACTGTGTCCTCCCTATAGGGCCCATTCTCTATATTGTTTCTTCTTATCACATTCCGCTCTCCTTGGTATACTGTTCCCCACTGGTTGTACCCTTGCACTGTTCCCCCATGCTACAGTCCACTACTCAGTTTCTATTCTGTGCCCACTCACTTTTCTCCCCCCATACTGTCTCCTCACACAATTCCCCTCTCTCCTCATATGGTCTCTTCTCACATCCCCCATGTTTACCATACTGTCTCCTCATATATTTACCCCCTCACTCTCTTTACTTTCTGCGCACACATACCCCAGACTCCACATACTGTCTGCACACATCCCAACACCCTCACTCCCCATACTGTGTCCACATACATTGTTCCCATCACTATTCATACTGTGTCAGCATACATTCCCCCGTTCACCCCTATATTGTCTGCACCCATTCCCCCACTCACCAAACTGTGTCTGCACTAATCCCCCATACTGTTTCCTCATACATGCCCCCATACTGTTTCCTCATACATGCCCCCATACTGTTTCCTCATACATGCAGTAAATTCCCCCATCTCCAGTCCAAATCTCCCCACACACATTAAATCCACCCATCCCCAGTCCAAATCTCCTCCCACACATTAAATCCCCCATCACCACTGCAAATCTCCCCACACGCATTAAATCCCCACTCCAAATCTCCCAAGACACATTAAATCCCAATCCCCACTCCAAATCCCCCCATCCCCACTCCAAATCTCCTATCACACATTAAATCCCCCATCCTCACTCCAAATCCCCCCATCTCCACCCCAAATCCCCCCATACCACTTCAAGTCTCCCCACAAACATTAAATCCCCCCATTCCCACTCCAAATCCCCTCATCCCTACTCCAAATCCCCCCATTCCCACTCCAAATCTCCCCATCTCCA
The DNA here is from genome assembly GCF_051348905.1 of Ranitomeya variabilis. Lineage (NCBI taxonomy): Eukaryota > Metazoa > Chordata > Amphibia > Anura > Dendrobatidae > Ranitomeya > Ranitomeya variabilis. The sequence goes on along the minus strand of NC_135234.1, from coordinate 708,826,699 downwards.
TGACTGGTCCCCAAATCTCCCCATCCCCAGGAATGGTTTGTGCCCCACTCCCCTCACCCATGCTTCTACGTCCCAGAGAAGCTGGTATTTGTAATATGTCCTACAATGCTGCTATATGGTTTATGTCCGTTATGTGGTATGTGTATTATAATATTGCTCTACTGTGTAATGTGTTGCAAATCTGTATATATATATATATATATATATATATATATATATATATATATATACAGTATAGATATATACTGTATATATATTTTCTTTGTATTGTATAAAAGTAGTGAAAGTATAGGATTTAGACTCAGTCCACTAGGGGGAGCACAATAAAACACAATAGAATAAGATAGGGACAGCAAGCTTACCAATAGGATTTAGTTGGGAGGGGCCAACTGGGAGTAAGTGAGATCTTCCTGAGTTGAGTCAGTAGGGGCTGGGAGCCCAGCCAGGGCAGTTGTGTCCCGCAATGTTTAAGCAAGGAGCCCAGCCGTCCAGGGCTAATGGGCTGAAGGTCACTTGGTAGTGGCAGAATACAGGGCAGCATCAGGATGGTAGCGGCTAACTTCGGGGTAACGGTCCCAAATGTCTGGCGCGAAACGGACAGGGGATTCCTGAAGCAGGTTGGACTGACCAGTCATGAAGCTGTGGTTCCGAAGGCGATGGTACGACCCTGCAATATTCCTGGAGGAGTGAGGGACAGCGCAGGGAAAGGAAAAGTTATACTCAGTGGAGAACCTTGTGCTGCCTGTGTGACGAAACAGGATGTGCTGTGTAAAGAACTGAGTAAAGTTATTTTTTTGAAACTGGTTATGAACTCTGACTGCCATTACATGATATTCAAAGGAAGAAAGCCCCAGCAGACCGGAGTGGACTCTGATATGCAAGTAAGTGAATCACCAAGTGCACAACAGAAGGGACAATGTGTTTATGTGACGGAGGGCCAGGGTGTGCTATTACTACTACCCTCAGCTACAACTACCTCCCTGGCTCCCGTTACACCCACTCCAAATCTCTGGATCGCCCCCCAAGGGCCATGGGGTACTCGGTACAGTGTCCGGTCGGCTCAAAGGGGGATGTCACGGTGGCTGACCCGGTCCGTGGCCCTGGGAGTCCATATAAAAGGGAAAGGTCTTTAAAGGGATAAAGTTTATGTCCGTGACGCCACCTGTGGTATTCGGTCAGGGTGACCGATGCTGCTTTAAGGGGTCCGCTGGGGTGATGTTATGGCAGCTAGATGGTATACCTTCCCACAGGTGAAGTATGTCTCCAGTGCTTCCCAGTGTGTAGATGGTGGTATGGTGAGAGGCGCAGAGAAGAACAAGGACACAAGGTTGCAGTTTCTTTACCTTTACTGAAGACTTCAGCATCCACAGTCCAGAGCACCAGATCACAGGGCAGGCAGAGTCCGGCCAGTGTGGAGGCAAGTCCAGAGTTCCCTTGTCCAGTTGGAAATCAGTAGCCTTCCCTTGCTCTGCGGTGGTGTAGTCTCTTACTGCCTATGGCTTCACATAAGGGTCTGACAGATGTGCTCTCTCTGTCCCCCATTTAAGATAGGACAAAACCCATGTGACTGGTGACTTTAGCCTGTTTATAGGGTCTCTTAGATAACACGGCTCTGTAGGTGTCACCGTGCCTCCTGATTGTAGGTGCGGACAGGTAACCTGCAATTAGCTGTCCTGCCGGTCTCTGAAATAAGGCGTAGAGGTCCTTACTCCCTCGGTGGTCCAGCTACCGGGATTTTGCGCCTCAGAAGGAGGCAGCCTGAGTGGGGCTGGTCCCCTTCTGGTATCCTCTCCTTTGCTTCGACTTCCTTCATGCTCGCTGCAATACAATTCTGCCTTTCAATGTCTCTTTCTGGGAGCTGCAGCTCTGAGGCCATGCACAGCTCCGTTAACCTTCTGTCCCCCTCAGTCTCCGGTCTGGAACTAACTGAGCTGAACTCAGCCAGCAACTAACTCCTGTCTGGAACTCACTAACTTTCCTTACAGACTACCAGTTATATATATGTGGGGAGTGACCTAATAAATAGGAGCAGGAGCTCCCCGTGGTGGCCTGGAGTACGAAATGCGTTGTGTTATGGACCTGGTGGTTAGGAGCACCCGGAATGACCTGATGAGTAAACTGGTAATCGGAACAAGCTCTGGGAAAGTGGGAACTCTGGTGACCACAAACCCTACTCCTATCACACAAACTAGAAATAGCCGTGGAGCGTACCTAACCCTCCCTAGACGCCTCTTCACAGCCTAAGAGCTAACTACCCCTAAAGATAGAAATAGAAGCCTAACCTTGCCTCAGAGAAATTCCCCAAAGGTAAAGGCAGCCCCCCACATATATTGACTGTGAGTTAAGAGGAAAGTCACAAACACAGGAATGAAACAGGTTTTAGCAAAGGAGGCCAGACTTCACTAAAACAGTCAGAGGATAGAAAAGGGAACTATGCGGTCAGCACAAAAGACTACAAAAAACCACGCAGAGTAAGCAAAAAGACTCCCCACACGACTCACGGTGTGGAGGTGCCACTCTGCACCCCAGAGCTTCCAGCTAGCAAGGGAATATCATGATAGCAAGCTGGACTAGAAATTAGCAGTACTAAGAAATATATTCAGGAAGCAGTAACAACAAATGAACTAGCAAAGACTTAGCTTCTGCTGGAGTAGACAGGTCCTCAGAGAAGTCCAAGAGAGATCTGAACCAATACTGAAACATTGACAGCTGGCATCAAGCAACGATCTGAGTGGAGTTAAATAGGGAAGCCAGCAAGCAATAAATGAGAGCAGCTGACAAAGCCAACCTCAGTGACCAGCAGTTCCGCTCAAAGCCACCAGAGGGAGTCCAAGAGCAGAACTAACCAAAGTACCATTCATGACCACAGGAGGGAGTCCGAGAACGGAATTCACAACAGTACCCCCCCTTGAGGAGGGGTCACCAAACCCTCACCAGGGCCCCCAGGCCGATCAGGACGAGCCAAACGAAAGGCACGAACTAAATCGGCAGCGTGGACATCGGAGGCAACAACCCAGGAATTATCCTCCTGACCATAGCCCTTCCACTTAACCAGGTACTGAAGCTTCCGTCTCGAAATACGAGAATCCAAAATTTTTTCCACCACATACTCCAACTCCCCCTCAACCAACACCGGAGCAGGAGGATCAATGGAGGGAACCATAGGCGCCACGTACCTCCGCAACAACGACCTATGGAACACATTATGGATGGCAAAAGAAGCTGGAAGGACCAAACGAAATGACACAGGGTTGAGAATTTCAGAAATCTTATAAGGACCAATGAAACGAGGCTTAAACTTAGGAGAAGAAACCTTCATAGGAACATAACGAGAAGACAACCAAACCAAATCCCCAACACGAAGTCGAGGACCAACACAACGACGGCGGTTAGTGAAACGTTGAGCCTTCTCCTGGGACAACGTCAGATTGTCCACTACGTGAGTCCAAATTTGCTGCAACCTGTCCACCACAGAATCCACACCAGGACAGTCAGAAGGCTCAACCTGCCCCGAAGAAAAACGAGGATGAAAACCAGAATTGCAGAAAAAAGGCGAAACCAAAGTAGCCGAACTAGCCCGATTATTAAGGGCGAATTCAGCCAATGGCAAGAAGGTCACCCAATCATCCTGATCAGCAGAAACAAAGCATCTCAGATAGGTTTCCAAAGTCTGGTTGGTTCGTTCGGTTTGGCCATTTGTTTGAGGATGGAAAGCCGAAGAAAAAGACAAATCAATGCCCATCTTAGCACAAAAGGACCGCTAAATCCTAGAGACAAACTGGGAACCTCTGTCCGACACAATGTTCTCCGGAATGCCATGCAAACGAACCACATGTTGAAAAAACAATGGCACCAAATCAGAGGAGGAAGGTAATTTAGGCAAGGGTACCAAATGGACCATCTTAGAAAAGCGATCACAAACCACCCAGATGACAGACATCCTTTGAGAGACAGGAAGATCTGAAATAAAATCCATGGAAACATGCGTCCAAGGCCTTTTCGGGACTGGCAAGGGCAAAAGCAACCCACTGGCACGAGACCAGCAGGGCTTAGCCCGAGCACAAGTCCCACAGGACTGCACAAAAGAACGCACATCCCGTGACAAGGAAGGCCACCAAAAGGACCTAGCCACCAAATCTCTGGTCCCAAAAATCCCAGGATGACCAGCCAACACTGAGCAATGAACCTCAGAAATAACTCTGCTAGTCCATCTATCAGGGACAAACAGTTTCTCCGCTGGACAACGGTCAGGTCTATCAGCCTGAAACTCCTGCAGCACCCGCCGCAAATCAGGGGAGAAGGCAGACAGAATTACCCCCTCTTTGAGAATACCAGCCGGCTCAGGAACTCCAGGGGAATCAGGCACCAAACTCCTAGAAAGGGCATCCGCCTTCACATTCTTAGAACCTGGCAGGTATGAGACCGCAAAATCTAAACGGGAGAAAAACAGCGACCATCGAGCCTGTCTAGGATTCAACCGCTTGGCAGACTCGAGATAAGTCAGATTTTTGTGATCCGTCAAGACCACCACGCGGTGCTTGGCTCCCTCAAGCCAATGTCGCCACTCCTCGATTGCCCACTTCATAGCCAGCAGCTCCCGATTGCCAACATCATAATTACGCTCAGCAGGCGAAAACTTTCTAGAAAAGAAGGCACATGGCTTCATCACAGAGCCATCAGAACTTCTTTGAGACAAAACAGCCCCTGCTCCAATCTCAGAAGCATCAACCTCGACCTGAAAAGGGAGCGAAACATCTGGCTGACGCAACACAGGGGCCGAAGAAAAACGGCGTTTCAGCTCCTGAAAAGCCTCAACGGCTGCAGAGGACCAATTCACCACATCAGCACCTTTCTTTGTCAAATCAGTCAAAGGTTTAACCACACTAGAAAAATTAGCGATGAAGCGACGGTAAAAATTAGCAAAGCCCAGGAATTTCTGGAGGCTCTTCACAGATGTAGGTTGAGTCCAATCATAAATGGCCTGAACTTTAACAGGGTCCATCTCGATAGTAGAAGGGGAAAAAATGAAGCCCAAAAAGGAAACCTTCTGAACTCCGAAGAGACATTTAGACCCCTTCACAAACAAGGAATTAGCACGAAGGACCTGGAATACCATTCTGACCTGTTTCACATGAGACTCCCAATCATCCGAAAAGACCAAAATATCATCCAAATATACAATCATGAATCTATCCAGATACTTTCGGAAGATGTCATGCATAAAGGACTGAAACACAGATGGAGCATTTGAAAGCCCGAATGGCATTACCAGGTACTCAAAATGGCCCTCGGGCGTATTAAATGCTGTTTTCCATTCATCACCCTGTTTAATACGCACAATGTTATACGCCCCTCGAAGATCTATCTTGGTGAACCAACTAGCCCCCTTAATCCGAGCAAACAAATCAGACAGCAGAGGCAAAGGGTACTGAAATTTGACCGTGATTTTATTGAGAAGGCGGTAATCTATACAGGGTCTCAGAGAACCATCCTTCTTGGCCACAAAAAAGAACCCTGCTCCCAACGGTGATGAAGACGGGCGAATATGCCCTTTCTCCAAGGACTCCTTTATATAACTCCGCATAGCGGCGTGCTCTGGCACAGATAAATTGAAAAGTTGGCCCTTAGGAAACTTACTACCAGGAATCAAATTTATAGCACAATCACAATCCCTATGAGGGGGTAGGACACTGGATTTGGGCTCATCAAATACATCCTGGTAATCCGACAGAAACTCAGGGACTTCAGAAGGAGTGGAAGCAGAAATTGACACCAATGGAACATTGCCATGTACCCCTTGACAACCCCAACTAGACACAGACATTGATTTCCAATCCAATACTGGATTATGAACCTGTAGCCATGGCAAACCCAACACGACCACATCATGCAAATTATGCAACACCAAAAAGCGAATATCTTCCTGATGTGCAGGAGCCATGCACATGGTCAACTGAGTCCAGTACTGAGGTTTATTCTTGGCCAACGGCGTAGCATCAATCCCCCTTAATGGAATAGGATACTGCAAAGGCTCCAACAAAAAACCACAGCGCCTGGCAAACTCCAAGTCCATCAAATTCAGGGCAGCGCCTGAATCCACAAATGCCATAACCGAGTAGGATGACAAAGAGCAAATCAGAGTAACAGACAAAAGAAATTTAGGCTGTACAGTACCAATGGTGACAGACCTAGCGAACCGCTTAGTGCGCTTAGGACAATCAGTGATAGCATGAGTGGGGTCACCACAGTAAAAACACAGCCTATTCTGACGTCTGTGTTCTTGCCGTTCAGTTCTGGTCAAAGTTCTATCACATTGCATAAGCTCAGGCCTCTGCTCAGAGGACACCGCCAAATGGTGCACAATTTTGCGCTCACGCAAACGCCGATCAATTTGGATGGCCAAGGACATTGATTCATTCAGACCAGCAGGCATGGGGAATCCCACCATAACATCCTTAAGGGCTTCAGAAAGACCCTTTCTAAAAATTGCTGCCAGGGCACACTCATTCCATTGAGTAAGCACAGACCATTTTCTAAACTTCTGACAATATATCTCCGCTTCATCCTGACCCTGACACAAAGCTAGCAAGATTTTCTCTGCCTGATCCACTGAATTCGGTTCGTCATAAAGCAATCCAAGCGCCAGAAAAAACGCATCTACATTAAGCAATGCAGGATCTCCTGGCGCAAGGGAGAATGCCCAGTCTTGAGGGTCGCCACGCAACAAAGAAATAATAATTTTTACTTGCTGAATGGGGTCACCAGAGGAGCGGGGTCTCAAAGCAAGAAACAGTTTACAATTATTTTTGAAATTCAGAAACTGAGATCTATCCCCAGAAAACAAATCAGGAATTGGAATTCTAGGCTCTAACATCGGATTCTGAACTACATAATCTTGAATGCTTTGTACTCTTGCAGTGAGATGATCCACACAAGAGGACAGACCTTGAATATCCATATCTACACCTGAGTCCTGAACCACCCAGAGATTAAGGGGAAAAGAGAGACAAAACACACTGCAAAGAAAAAAAAATGGGTTCAGAACTTCTCTTATCCCTCTTTTGAGATGCATTAACACTTTGTGGTCCAGCTGTACTGTTATGGACCTGGTGGTTAGGAGCACCCGGAATGACTTGATGAGTAAACTGGTAATCGGAACAAGCTCTGGGAAAGTGGGAACTCTGCTGACCGCAAACCCTACTCCTATCACACAAACTAGAAATAGCCGTGGAGCGTACCTAACCCTCCCTAGACGCCTCTTCACAGCCTAAGAGCTAACTACCCCTAAAGATAGAAATAGAAGCCTAACCTTGCCTCAGAGAAATTCCCCAAAGGTAAAGTCAGCCCCCCACATATATTGACTGTGAGTTAAGAGGAAAGTCACAAACACAGGAATGAAACAGGTTTTAGCAAAGGAGGCCAGACTTCACTAAAACAGTCAGAGGATAGGAAAGGGAACTATGCGGTCAGCACAAAAGACTACAAAAAACCACGCAGAGTAAGCAAAAAGACTCCCCACACGACTCACGGTGTGGAGGTGCCACTCTGCACCCCAGAGCTTCCAGCTAGCAGGGGAATATCATGATAGCAAGCTGGACTAGAAATTAGCAGTACTAAGAAATATATTCAGGAAGCAGTAACAACAAATGAACTAGCAAAGACTTAGCTTCTGCTGGAGTAGACAGGTCCTCAGAGAAGTCCAAGAGAGATCTGAACCAATACTTAAACATTGACAGCTGGCATCAAGTAACGATCTGAGTGGAGTTAAATAGGGAAGCCAGCAAGCAATAAACGAGAGCAGCTGACAAAGCCAACCTCAGTGACCAGCAGTTCCGCTCAAAGCCACCAGAGGGAGTCCAAGAGCAGAACTAACCAAAGTACCATTCATGACCACAGGAGGGAGTCCGAGAACGGAATTTACAACAGCGTTGCATGTTTGTGATACCTGGATGCAGTTATCCTTTCTTGCCTCCAAACGTAGCATCACTCTCCCCGAGAGGAAAGCAATGCCACTGTGACGACCAGGACCCTGGGGCGCCACATCTCCCCACATACATTAAATCGACCCCATCTCCACTCCAAATCTACTGTTATGGAGGAGCTTAATTGAATTGAACTCCACACTGGCTTGTCCTATTCCAGCTGCTAGTCCAGTATACTTTTGCCTACAGACAGGTGTATGCAGGACCAAGGGTGGACACAGACAGAAATGGGCCAATGTGCAAGAACAGTAAATAGAAACTTTTTTAGTCTGAGGGTATGTGCCCACGATCCGGAGTTGCTGCAGCATCCAATCCGCAGCATCCAGATGTTACAGCATAGTGGATGGGATTTCAAGAAATCCCATGTCCAATATACGTCCAGAGATGCTCTATAAGCTAAGGAGAACCAGAAGGAAGCTTGATTTAGTTTATAAAATTAATTATATTTATTCATTACAAAAAACATTGTTAAAAACATACATAAAATACAAGCACATGATACCTATATAACAGTGCAAAATATCACAAAAGTGCATGAAAAGACACCAGAGCAGTAAGGAGAGTCCTGCATTAGTCATTAATTATATGTATCCATACCTGCAAATTCTATAGGGTGTCAACAAGCCTTTTGTCCCATGAATTACCCCCAGCTAGTGGGGTTTAGTTCCCATCTAAGTTGCCCATTGTATGGCATCGTATGTTAAACATATATCACAGAGACTACCCTTAGCATAAGATTTGTAGTTGTAACCCCATAACGTACGGGCGCTAAATAGAGGGGTCCTGTGAAATGAACATGGGATAAAGACCTGTCTCACCTGACGCAAGGACACTCCACCACGCACCCCAACAACAGAACAGTAAATAGAAACTTTCTTAGTCTGAGGGTATGTGCCCACGATCCGGAGTTGCTGCAGCGTCCAATCCGCAGCATCCAGATGTTACAGCATAGTGGATGGGATTTCAAGAAATCCCATGTCCAATATACGTCCAGAGATGCTCGCGGCTCAACAGCGGAGACAGACACGCGGCATCTCTTTCCAGACGCAACATGTCAATTTCACTTGCGAACTAGCATCTCCGCAAGATAAATGTCACCCATACAATGTATTGGACGTGAATCCGCATGGACGATGTGAATCCGAATGGTTCAGTGAACACAGAAGATTCACCTGCGTTCAATAGACAGCAGCACTTTGGACACAGCGAACATGCACTGCTTCCAAAGCGCTGCTACTTCCAGATTGTGGGCTCCCGGCCTAAAAGCTCATCATAATGTACAATTCCACCTGGTTTGGAGGTCGTAGTGGGACCTTTAACTCTTGGGTCCCTCTGTGGCTGCACAGGTTGTACCAGTGATATGCCCGCCCCTGTGCAGAACTACAGTAGCTTGTTTCTTTTTGTAGTTCTGCTGTGCACAGTCATCATTTGGAGGCTTCAGTTGCATGTCAATAGCAGTCAATTGCAGTTCATCTCCTCTTAGTACTTCATGCAATCGATATTCAGTATAAAGCTTAGATTAAGGAGCGGAGTTCATGGGCCTCTGACAGTATTCAAAATCTATTGTACTTGTTAGATCAATATGTCATAATGATACAGACAGTGAAGGAGAAATCACCTAGTCACAACCCATTATAGTATACTGCAGGTTGTGCCACCACAAAGGAACGAAAATGTTTGCATCCAACATAGCACACAATATACTGTATATGAAATTGATAAAGCCTTCATTACATCAGAGGACAAGGTGTTTGCCCTCATCAGTCTCATATCAAATAAATTACAGGGTTTACAGACATAAAAATTCTATCAAGGCATAATACATTTCAATCTAATGACCTTCTACATATAATGTATCACTATATGGCTACTTTGTGTCCAGAATATTAATGGTGTTGTCTTATTTCAGAGAATTGAAGGCTGTAATCTACAGTAGTTATAACAAAACAAATGAAATATTACTAATGGCCTGCAGAGCTGCTGACATGATATCAACGCTGCAGACAAACAACAGAGGCTAGGCAATGATTGGCATTTGTCACTCTTGCACCCATAAAACAGATTGACCATCTTATTACCTATATTTAAGAGATTATTACATTTAATTGCAGCTATGCAAATCCAAACACTGAGAGCTATGCATTTGCCAGCTGAATATAGCCCAATTTTTCTAATTTTAAAGGATTTTGGGTGGTTATCTTATCGTAATCTAATATGATGAGAAACTACTTCAATTCTCATACTCTGTACACTTGACATAAACTCTTGAAAAGCATTCTGTCAGGACTATAGGTGCTAGAACTTCCTAAGAGTATATGGCATCCGTAATTTCCCAGTCGCTGTCGGTCCTCAACTAAAAGTCTGCCTCTATACACTGTGTGCACAACTATGAGGCAAGTGAATATTTTGACCATCATTTTTATGCAGATTTTTCAACTCCAAACTGTATAACATTGAATTCATTTTGGATGAAGCAAATCAGGTGATGTGTATTTGTGTAATGAGGAGGTTGTGGCATAAGGATACAACACCTTTTATCAAAGTGAGCAGAATTATTAGGCAGCTTGTTTCCCTCAGGCAAAATGGGCCAAAAAAGAGATTAACTGACTCTAAATAGTCAAAAATTGTTACAAATCTGCCAAATTTCTGAGAAGAGTCAAAAGTGGAGCAACCAGGAACCCGTTATCCTCCAGTGCTGTCATATGCCAGAACCGCAACCTCCCTGGAGTCCCAGAAGTTCAAGGCGTTCAGTGCTCAGAGACATGGTCGAAGATAGGAAGGCTGAAACTGACCACAACTGTGCAAGACACAGAAGTACAAGGTGTTCAGTGCTCAGAGATATGGCCGAGGTAAGGAGGACTGAAACCGACCACCACTGAGCAAGACACAGGAGTACAATGCGTTCAGTGCTCAGAGACATGGTCAAGGTAAGGTGGTGGAAACTGACCATACTGAACAAGACACAGAAGTGGAAACATCAAGGCTGGGCCATGAAATATCTGAAGACAGATTTTTCAAAGGTTTTATGGACTAATGAGATAAAAGTGACTCTTGACGGACCAGATGAATGGGCCCGTGACTCGATCAGTAATGGATACAGACCTCCAATTCCAAGTAGATGCCAGCAAGTTGGAGGTGGGGTACTGCTATGGGCTGGTATTATTAAAGATTAATTAAGTTGGACATTTTAAGGTTGAAGATGGACTCAAAATCAATTTTGAGTAGAAGAAATAAAAACCAGCTCACCCGTGATGCATGAGCTGAGCTTCGGGAGCACGGACCCACTGTGTCCAGGCGTGTAGAATCCAAAAGAAGAAAATGTCCAGCTTCACCGAATCCATGAAAAAAAGGTTTCTTTATTCACAAACTTGTAACATAGAGGATACAAACTTCAGCACAAACCATATGGGTGTGAATCTCAATGCGTTTCTGGAGACTAAAGGTACCTTCACACGAAACGACGCTGCAGCGATAGCGACAACGATGCCGATCGCTGCAGCGTCGCTGTTTGATCGCTGGAGAGCTGTCACACAGACCGCTCTCCAGCGACCAACGATGCCGAGGTCCCCGGGTAACCAGGGTAAACATCGGGTTGCTAAGCGCAGGGCCACGCTTAGTAACCCGATGTTTACCCTGGTTACCAGCGTAAAATGTAAAAAAACCAAACAGTACATACTTACATTCGTGTCCCCCGCCATCCGCTTCCTGCACTGTGTGAGCGCCGGCAGTAGCAGGGCACAGCGGTGACGTCACCGCTGTGCTTTCACTTTCACTTTGCGGCGCTCAGTCAGTGTGGGAAGCGGACGCCGGGGGACGCATGTAAGTATGTACTGTTTGTTTTTTTTACATTTTACGCTGGTAACCAGGGTAAACATCGGGTTACTAAGCGCGGCCCTGCGCTTAGTAACCTGTTGTGAAATTGGATTCTGGGCTCCCCCGGTGGCCACTTGTGGAATTGAACTTGTGTGCATCATCCCCTCTGTTCACCTGCTCCTATCAGGATGTGGGAGTCGCTATATAACCTTGCTCCTCTGTCAGTTTCTTGCCGGTCAACAATGTAATCAGAAGCCTTCTGTGCTTGTTCCTGCTACTAGACAACTCCCAGCTAAGTTGGACTTTTGTCCTTGTGTGTTTTTGCATTTTGTTCCTGTTCACAGCTGCTGTTTCGTTACTGTGTCTGGAAAGCTCTTGTGATCGGAAATTGCCACTCTGGTGTTATGAGTTAATGCTAGAGTCTTAAAGGAATTTCTGGATGGTGTTTTGATAGGGTTTTCTGCTGACCATGAAAGTGTCCTTTCTGTCTTCCTGCTATCTAGAAAGCGGACCTCGATTTTGCTAAACCTATTTTCATACTACGTTTGTCATTTCATCTAAAATCACCGCCAATATATGTGGGGGCCTCTGTCTGCCTTTTGGGAAAATTTCTCTAGAGGTGAGCCAGGACTGTCTTTTCCTCTGCTAGGATTAGGTAGTTCTCCGGCTGGCGCTGGGCATCTAGGGTTAAAAAACGTAGGCATGCTACCCGGCCACTTCTAGTTGTGCGGCAGGTTTAGTTCATGGTCAGTATAGTTTCCATCTTCCAAGAGCTAGTTCTCATATATGCTGGGCTATGTTCTCTCGCCATTGAGAATCATGACAGTAACCCGATGTTTACCCTGGTTACCAGTGTAAAACATCGCTGGTATCGTTGCTTTTGCTGTCAAACACAACGATACACGGTGATCGGACGACCAAATAAAGTTCTGAACTTTATTCAGCGACCAGCGACATCACAGCAGGATCCTGATCGCTGCTGCATGTCAAACTAAACGATATCGCTAGCCAGGACGCTGCAACGTCACTGATCGCTAGCGATATCGTTACAAAGTCGTTTCGTGTGAAGGTACCTTAAGCTCCCTTAATCATGATATGACATGACTTTGTCATGATTAAGGGAGCTTAGTCTCCAGAAGCGCGTTGAAATTCACACCCATATGGTTTGTGCTGAAGTTTGTATCCTCTATGTTACAAGTTTTTGAATAAAGAAACCTTTTTTTTAACTGATTCGGTGAAGCTGGACATTTTCTTCTTTTGGACTCAAAATCAACTCCCAAACCTACTGCCAGTCTTTAACCCCTTCATGACCCAGCCTATTTTGGCCTTAATGACCTTGCCATTTTTTGCAATTCTGACCAGTGTCCCTTTATGAGGTAATAACTCAGGAACGCTTCAACGGATCCTTGCGGTTCTGAGATTGTTTTTTCGTGACATATTGGGCTTCATGTTAGTGGTAAATTTAGGTCGATAATTTCTGAGTTTATTTGTGAAAAAAATGGAAATTTGGCAAAAATTTTGAAAATTTTGCAATTTTCACATTTTGAATTTTTATTCTGTTAAACCAGAGAGTTATGTGACACAAAATAGTTAATAAATAACATTTCCCACATGTCTACTTTACATCAGCACAATTTTGGAAATAAATTTTTTTTTTGCTAGGAAGTTATAAGGGTTAAAATTTGACCAGTGATTTCTCATTTTTACAACAAAATTTACAAAACCATTTTTTTTAGGGACCACCTCACATTTGAAGTCAGTTTGAGGGTTCTATATGGCTGAAAATACCCAAAAGTGACACCATTCTAAAAACTGCACCCCTCAAGGTGCTCAAAACCACATTCAAGAAGTTTATTAACCCTTCAGGTGTTTCACAACAGCAGAAGCAACATGGAAGGAAAAAGTGAACATTTAACTTTTTAGTCACAAAAATGATTTTTAGCAACAATTTTTTTATTTTCCCAAGGGTAAAAGGAGAAACTGGACCACAAAAGTTGTTGTCCAATTTGTCCTGAGTACGTTGATACCTCATATGTGGGGGTAAACCACTGTTTGTGGGCACGGCAGGGCTCGGAAGCGAAGGAGCGCCATTTGACTTTTTCAATGAAAAATTGGCTCCAATCTTTAGCGGACACCATGTCGCGTTTGGAGAGCCTCCGTGTGCCTAAACATTGGAGCTCCCCCACAAGTGACCCCATTTTGGAAACTAGACGCCCCAAGGAACTTATCTAGATGCATAGTGAGCACTTTAAACTCTCAGATGCTTCACAAATTGATCCGTAAAAAATGAAAAATTTTTTTAGCCTCAATTTTTTCATTTTCACATGGGCAACAGCATAAAATGGATCCTAAAATTTGTTGGGCAATTTCTCTTGAGTACGCCGATACCTCATATGTGGGGGTAAACCACTGTTTGGGTGCACGGCAAGGCTTGGAAGGGAAGGCGCGCCATTTGACTTTTTCAATGGAAAATTAGCTCCAATCGTTAGTGGACACCATGTTGCGTTCGGAGAGCCCCTGTGTGCCTAAACATTAGAGCTCCCCTACACGTGACCCCATTTTGGAAACTAGACCCCCCAAGGAACTAATCTAGATGTATAGTGAGCACTTAAAACCCCCAGGTGCTTCACAGAAGTTTATAACGCAGAGCCATGAAAATAAAAAAATATTTTTCTTTCCTCAAAAATGATTTTTAGCCCGGAGTTTTTTATTTTCCCAAGGATAATAGGAGAAATTGGACCCCAAATGTTGTTGTCCAGTTTGTCCTGAGTACGATGATACCCCATATGTGGGGGTAAACCACTGTTTGGGCGCACGGCAGGGCTCGGAAGGGAAGGCATGCCATTTGGCTTTTTGAATGGAAAATTAGCTCCAATCATTAGCGGACACCATGTCGCGTTTGGAGAGCCCCTGTGTGCCTAAACATTGGAGCTCCCACACAAGTGACCCCATTTTGGAAACTAGACCTCCCAAGGAACTAATCTAGATGTGTGGTGAGCACTTTGAACCCTCAAGTGCTTCACAGAAGTTTATAACGCAGAGCCATGAAAATATAAAATTATTTTTCTTTCCTCAAAAGTGATTTTTTAACCCACAATTTTTTATTTTCCCAAGGGTAACAGGAGAAATTGGACCCCAAAAGTTGTTGTGCAGTTTCTCCTGAGTACGCTGATACCCCATATGTGGGGGTAAACCACTGTTTTGGCACACACCGGGGAGCGGAAGGGAAGTAGTGACGTTTTGAAATGCAGACTTTAATGGAATGCTCTGCGGGCGTCACGTTGCGTTTGCAGAGCCCCTGATGTGCCTAAACAGTAGGAACTCCCCACAATTGACCCCACTTTGGAAACTAGACCCCCAAGGGAACTTATCTAGATGTGTGGTGAGCACTTTGAACCCCCAAGTGTTTCACAGAATTTTATAACGCAGAGACGTGAAAATAAAAAATGTGTTTTCTTTCCTCAAAAATATTTTTTTAGCCCAGAATTTTTTAATTTTCCCAAGGGTAACAGGAAAAATTTGACCCCAAAAGTTGTTGTCCAGTTTCTCCTGAGTACGCTGATACCCCATATGTGGGGGTAAACCACTGTTTGGGCACATGGCGGGGCTCGGAAGGGAAGTAGTGACGGTTTGGAATGCAGACTTTGATGGAATGGTCTGCGGGAATCATGTTATGTTTGCAGAGCCCCTGATGTACCTAAACAGTAGAAACCCCCCACAAGTGACCCCATTTTGGAAACTAGACCCCCCAAGGAACTTATCTAGATGTGTGGTGAGCACGTTCAACCCCCAAGTGCTTCACAGAAGTTTACAACGCAGAGCCGTGAAAATAAAAAATCATTTTTCTTTCCTCAAAAAAGATGTTTTAGCAAGCAATTGTTTATTTTCACAAGGGTAACAGGAGAAATTGGACCCCAATATTTGTTGCCCAGTTTGTTGTGAGTACGCTGGTACCCCATATGTGGGGGTAAACCACTGTTTGGGCGCACGTCAGGGCTCGGAAGGGAAGTAGTGACATTTGAAATGCAGACTTTGATGGAATGGTCTGCGGGCATCACGTTGCATTTGCAGAGCCCCTGATGTGCCTAAACAGTAGAAACACCCCACAAGTGACCCCATTTTGGAAACTAGACCCCAAAAGGATCTTATCTAGATGTGTGGTGAGCACTTTCAACCCCCAAGTGTTTCACATAAGTTTATAACGTAGAGCCGTGAAAATAAAAAATAATTGTTCTTTCCTCAAAATTATGTTTTAGCAAGCAATTGTTTATTTTCACAAGGGTAACAGGAGAAATTGGACCCCAATATTTGTTGCCCAGTTTGTTGTGAGTACGCTGGTACCCCATATGTGGGGGTAAACCACTGTTTGGGCGCACGTCAGGGCTCGGAAGGGAAGTAGTGACATTTGAAATGCAGACTTTGATGGAATGGTCTGCGGGCGTCACGTTGCATTTGCAGAGCCCCTGATGTGCCTAAACAGTAGAAACACCCCACAAGTGACCCCATTTTGGAAACTAGACCCCAAAAGGATCTTATCTAGATGTGTGGTGAGTAGTGTTGAGCATTCCGATACCGCAAGTATCGGGTATCGGCCGATACTTGCGGTATCGGAATTCCGATACCGGGATTCCGATACTTGCCGCGTATCGGATACCGGAATCGGAAGTTCTAAGATTCAAAAAGCAGAAATTCAGCCAATGAGATTGATTCCAAGTGTGGGCACATCCTGTTTAGCATGGAGGGCATGAAACTACTGGCAAGGCTGTGATTGGCTGGTGTAATGATGTCATGATGCAGTTTAAAAGTCGCTGGCGCCATTTTGCGATCACTCTGCTGTGAATTCAGTTAGTGACAGGACGCTGTTTGCTGACTGAGGGACAGTTTAGAGATAGCGATTTGCTTCTTTGTGCTTTCCAAAGGCTAATTTAGCAACCGCTGTGTTCACCTACTATTCACCTTGCTTTTGCCTTGTAGCGCTGTTTTCACAGCGATCTGCAGGGTCTGTGTGTGTGTGTGTGTGAGTGCAGCCCAGTCTCCAGTCTGAGTGCAGCCACATAGGCCATCCATAGTTGGTTGTATTCAGTTCAGGGAGGGTGGTTCATTGCCTCATACTGTTCCTTTTTTTTTTTTTTTTCCCAAGTAGTGTAGTCTGCTGCTAATTTATTCAAAAAAATCCTATTAGTGTCTTTCCACCCGTCTCCAGCTAATTTGTGGAAAAACACTACATAGGATAAAGTAGAGGAGGGTTTTTGGGCCTTGCAGCGCCGTTTACGGCTGTCTGCACGGTCTCCGTGTGACTGCAGCTCGCCCTGTAATCTGTGAGCAGCTGTAGCCTGGTTGTCTCCAGCTCAGGGTTTTTCACTGCGTCATACCGCCAAATCAATTTTCTTTTTTTTCAAAGTAGTGTAGTCTGCTGCTAATTAATTTAAAAAAATCCTATTAGTGTCTTTCCACCCGTCTCCAGCTAATTTGTGGAAAAACACTACATAGGATAAAGTAGAGGAGGGTTTTTGGGCCTTGCAGCGCCGTTTACGGCTGTCTGCACGGTCTCCGTGTGACTGCAGCTCGCCCTGTAATCTGTGAGCAGCTGTAGCCTGGTTGTCTCCAGCTCAGGGTTTTTCACTGCGTCATACCGCCAAATCAATTTTCTTTTTTTTCAAAGTAGTGTAGTCTGCTGCTAATTAATTTAAAAAAATCCTATTAGTGTCTTTCCACCCGTCTCCAGCTAATTTGTGGAAAAACACTACATAGGATAAAGTAGAGGAGGGTTTTTGGGCCTTGCAGCGCCGTTTACGGCTGTCTGCACGGTCTCCGTGTGACTGCAGCTCGCCCTGTAATCTGTGAGCAGCTATAGCCTGGTTGTCTCCAGCTCAGGGTTTTTCACTGCGTCATACCGCCAAATCAATTTTCTTTTTTTTCCAAATAGTGTAGTCTGCTGCTAATTTATTCAAAAAAATCCTATTAGTGTCTTTCCACCCGTCTCCAGCTAATTTGTGGAAAAACACTACATAGGATAAAGTAGAGGAGGGTTTTTGGGCCTTGTAGCGCCGTTTACGTCTGTCTGCACGGTCTCCGTGTGACTGCAGCTCTATCTGTTGTCAGTTCAGCCCCCAAAAAATAAATAAATAATAAAGTTCACCAAACACACCAGTTACACCACTTTACATTTCTGTAGGCCACATTAGCTCATATTAAAGTCTAGTCCACACTTTAGATAATTAGTGCTTCTTATACCTGTTAGGAGGAGTTGCTCAGGAATAAGCACACAAATCCGTTAGTACTTTTCTGCTTATCTTTATCAGTCAACCAAGATGAAGAAGGCAGTGAGTAAGGCACGGGGGCGTGGGAGCCGTCGCGGAGCAGGGAGGGGACGTGGGGATTCTGTGCCTGCTGCGGGCACCGGTGACTCATCAGCACCCACTTTCACCAGGCAACAGTCGTTCATGCGAAGCTTTGTGTCCGAGCGCCGTACACCGCTGCTGCGTGAAGAACAAATTGAAGCTGTTGTCGGATGGATGGCAGCTAATGCATCAACTTCCATTAGTGCCACATCCTCTCAGACACAGAGCACTGGAGAGCAGCCATCTGTCTCTTCACCACCTGCCAAATTGCCCAGGCAGACAGAGAGCCCAGGACAGGAGCCGTCTCTACTTCTGTTCTCTGAATCTCTTGGCTTGGAAACAGGGGGCCAGCCAAGCAGCATTGGAGAAATGGAAGAAGAGGCAGGGTGCAGTGATGCCCAACAGCTTTTTCTGTCTTCCTCTGAAGAGGCGGGTGGGCCAGTGGCTCCGGTCACCACATCGCAGGCCGCATCAGCTGATGATGACACTCAGGTGCCACTTACTGGTGCGTGCTCTGCTGCTGAGACTACCCAGGAGGAGCAGTTGGGGGCAGAGGGTAGTGTAGATGATGAGGTCCTCGACCCATCTTGGCGTGAGGGACAGGAAGGTGGTGGGAGCAGCTCTGAGGAAGAGATTCCCCGTACGGCCCAAAGAGGGAGAGGGAGGGGGAAGACTGCGGATCCTGCAGCCTCCGCTTTGGCACCCGTTAGGAGCATGTCTCTTCCAAAAGCCAAAAAGGGCGCTCCCAAGACTTGCAGTGCCTGGTCCTTTTTTGACACAGTTGCAGATGACATTTGCTATGTCAGATGCAACGTGTGTCATCAAAAAGTCAAAAGAGGGAAAAATGTCAGCAACCTCAATACCTCCAACATGTGGAAACATGTGCGCAACAGGCACCCGGCGGAGTTAGAAAAACACACTGAAGAGGTAGGCCAACCAACAGCGGCAGCTACCACCTCTTCAGCTCGTGTTGCCTCTTCCTCTACCTCACACGCAGCTGGTTCGGCGTCCTCCCAGGATCGCCGTGGAAGAACCTCTGCCCCTGTTGTCCAGAGACCCGCTGTAATTCCACCCGCAGCGCCACTTTCCCAGTCATCCACACACTCCCAGCCCAGTCTACAGCCATCGGTAGTACAGGCATGGGAGAAAAGGCGGCCTTTCTCGTCAAACCACCCACGAGCACAGGCTCTGACTGCAGGCATTGCCAAACTTCTGTCACTGGAAATGCTGTCATTCAGGCTGGTGGAGACTGACAGCTTCCGTGACTTGATGTCATTGGCAGTCCCACAGTACAATGTGCCCAGCCGCTTTTACTTCAGCAGGCAAGCCGTCCCTGCCCTGCAGAAGCATGTGGAGGGACACATAAAACACGCGCTACTGAACGCCGTCAGTAGCAAGGTCCACCTCACCACCGATGCGTGGACCAGTCAACATGGACAGGGGCGATACCTTTCCCTCACTGCCCATTGGGTTAATGTCGTTGAGCCGGGTACAGACCGTGCGAGTGGCGCAGGACGTGTCCTGCCCACTCCAAGGATTGCAGGAATCCATTCTGTACGCATTGACTCCTCCTCTTACACCAGTTCCTCAGAATCATCGCTGCAGGAGCCGTCACAGTCCACCTCCACATGGACCCGTGATGAACGTGTACCTGTTACGACCGACATGAGCACAGCCGTGGCCAAACGTCAACAGGCCGTCTTGAAATTAATTTTCTTGGGGAATCGTAGCCACACAGCGCAGGAGCTCTGGAATGCCATCAAGCAGGAGAGCGATGTGTGGTTTGTGCCAGCGAATCTCCAGCCAGGCATGGTAGTGTGTGATAATGGCCGAAATCTGGTGGCAGCTCTGGGCCTCGGCAACCTCACTCACATCCCATGTCTGGCACATGTGCTCAATTTGGTCGTGCAGAGCTTTTTGAGGGACTATCCGGATCTTGATGCACTGCTGCACAAGGTCCGTCTAGAGTGTGCTCACTTGCGGCGTTCCAGCACGGCAAAAGCGCGCATTGCGGCTCTGCAGCGCCGACACCGCCTGCCGGAACATCGCATCATATGTGACCTACCTACCAGGTGGAATTCCACGTTACATATGTTGGAGCGGTTGTGTGAGCAGCAGCAAGCTGTAATGGAGTACCAGCTGCTTCAGGCGCAAAAAAGTCGCAGTCAGCGCCGTACAGACTTCACAACCACAGAGTGGGCCACTATGAATGACGTCTGCCAGGTTTTGCGTCCCTTTGATTATTCCACGCGGATGGCGAGTGCAGATGATGCACTAGTCAGCATGACTGTCCCCCTTATCTGCCTGCTTGAAAAATCACTGCAAGCGCTAAGGGATGATGTTGTGGAAGAGGTGGAGGATGAGGATTCACCATTTCCATCATCTTCTGGACAGTCAGCGCCACGTGGTTCCTCACAAACGCGTAGGCAGGGGACCGTTTGTGAGGAGGATGAGGAGGAGTCAATGGAGGAGGAAGACATCCGTCCAGAGGAGGGAGTTACACAATTGTCCAGTACTCAGTGTGTACAGCGAGGGTGGGGTGATGACGAGCGGGCAGAGATCACGCCTCCAGCAGGGGACAGCGTTTCTTGGGCAGTTGGCAGTCTGCAGCACATGGTGGATTACATGCTGCAGTGCCTGAGAAACGACCGCCGCATCGCCCACATTCTCAACATGTCTGATTATTGGGTGTTCACCCTCCTCGATCCTCGCTACCGGGACAACGTAGAAAGCCTCATCACACCGTTGAACCGGGAGCGAAAAATGCGGGAGTACCAAGACACACTGGTCAATTCCATCATCTTCTCCATTCCAACTGAGAGAAGTGCTGCTAGTGCATTCCAAAGCAGCTCAGTGCGTCCAGGCCGTGGTGGAGGCTCTGCACAAAGAGGGAGCAGAAGCAGTGCCTCTGCCCAAGGCAAGACCAGTATGGCCGAACTGTGGCACAGTTTTCTGTGCCCGCCACAAAAGTCTACACCATCACAGACGGCTCCAGTCAGCAGGAGGCAACGGTTCCGTCAGATGGTGACAGACTACATGTCTTGCCCTCTTGCTGTACTCCCAGACGGCTCTTCCCCTTTCAAGTTTTGGGTCTCAAAGCTGGATACATGGCCAGAGCTAAGCCAGTATGCATTGGAGGTGCTGTCTTGCCCTGCGGCCAGTGTATTATCGGAACGTGTCTTTAGTGCTGCAGGTGGTGTACTAACTGACCGTCGCATGCGACTATCCTCCGATAACGTTGACCGGCTTACTTTCCTGAAAATGAACAAGGCCTGGATCTCGCCGGAATTTGCCACTCCTCCTCCTGATTGAATAATTAGGTCACTGTATACGTTATCCAGGTCTCCTGTTGTGTTCATCTTTCTACCACCTGAACTTAAATTCCTGGGCTCCAACACCGCCAGTTGAGGCTCAGACGTGCCGTCTGCACAGTCAAAACATACGACCCAGTGTTATTGGGTTTCAGTAACGTCAGCTGATCCCCAGCTGTGTAGCCGGCAATGTGTCATGCGACCGCCACGCTGACACAACAACTGAAATGTAAGGGAATCTGTCCCCCCCCCCCCAAGGCGTTTGTTACTGAAAGAGCCACCTTGTGCAGCAGTAATGCTGCCCAAGGAAAAGGTAGCTATTTTTGTTTAGCTCCTTGCACACGCAGAACTTAACACTTATAAAATGTGTCCACTGATACCGTAAAACCGTCCCGGAGGTGGGACTTTCCTTCGTAATGTGACGCAGCCCAGCCGTCATTCCTACCCCCCCGGCGCCGCGCACCGGCTCCTCAGCGTTGTTTTATTCCGTCCAGGAGCCTGCGCTGTTATGTTATCCCGTGGCCAGGCACACTTAGCGCTGCCCGTCTTCTGGCATCATTTGGTGTCTGGATGGCTGCGCCTGTGCGGCCGCGCTGGCAGAGAGCCCGCCTCGCAGTGTCTTCTGATTTAATCCCACTGGGGGCCTGGGATCCATGGACATGCGCAGTGCATATCTGAACCTCCACCTCTCACTCATTTCCCTATGGCTTCTTCAGACTGTTCGGTGTCAGCTGGTCCCTAACAGCATGCCACGGCCGTGACACCGCACAGTCTGAAGAAGCCATAGGGAGATGAGTGAGAGGTGGAGGTTCAGATATGCACTGCGCATGTCCATGGATCCCAGGCCCCCAGTGGGATTAAATCAGAAGACACTGCGAGGCGGGCTCTCTGCCAGCGCGGCCGCACAGGCGCAGCCATCCAGACACCAAATGATGCCAGAAGACGGGCAGCGCTAAGTGTGCCTGGCCACGGGATAACATAACAGCGCAGGCTCCTGGACGGAATAAAACAACGCTGAGGAGCCGGTGCGCGGCGCCGGGGGGGTAGGAATGACGGCTGGGCTGCGTCACATTACGAAGGAAAGTCCCACCTCCGGGACGGTTTTACGGTTGCAGGGGACACATTTTATAAGTGTTTAGTTCTGTGTTTGCAAGGAGCATGATGAAAAGAGCCACCTTTTCCTTTTGCATCTTTTGTGCTGCACAAGCTGGCTCTTTCAGCTACAAACGCCTTGGGGGGGGGTTAAAGGTTCCCTTTCGACTTTCTCAGGCTTCGGCCTACATTGTGTTCCTCTGCTTTTCCACCTGTCCCTGGGCTCCAACACCGCTAGTTGTTGCCTGGTAGTGCTGTACGCACAGTCCCAACAGTCGCTCCTCTGTTATTGGGGTTCAGTAACGTCAGCTGTTCCCCTGCTGTGTGTGTGGCAATCCCTCCTACCTCCTCCAACCTCCTCCTCCTCCACCTGTCCCTGGGCTCCAACACCGCCAGTTGCCGTCCAGAAGTGCTGTACGCACAGTCAACAGTCCCTCCTCTGTTATTGGGGTTCAGTAACGTCAGCTGTTCCCCTGCTGTGTGTGTGGCAATCCCTCCTACCTCCTCCAACCTCCTCCAACCTCCTCCTCCTCCACCTGTCCCTGGGCTCCAACACCGCCAGTTGCCGTCCAGAAGTGCTGTATGCACAGTCAACAGTCGCTCCTCTGTTATTGGGGTTCAGTAACGTCAGCTGTTCCCCTGCTGTGTGTGTGGCAATCCCTCCTACCTCCTCCAACCTCCTCCTCCTCCACCTGTCCCTGGGCTCCAACACCGCCAGTTGCCGTCCAGAAGTGCTGTACGCACAGTCAACAGTCCCTCCTCTGTTATTGGGGTTCAGTAACGTCAGCTGTTCCCCTGCTGTGTGTGTGGCAATCCCTCCTACCTCCTCCTACCTCCTCCTCCTCCACCTGTCCCTGGGCTCCAACACCGCCAGTTGCCGTCCAGAAGTGCTGTACGCACAGTCAACAGTCCCTCCTCTGTTATTGGGGTTCAGTAACGTCAGCTGTTCCCCTGCTGTGTGTGTGGCAATCCCTCCTACCTCCTCCTACCTCCTCCTCCTCCACCTGTCCCTGGGCTCCAACACCGCCAGTTGCCGTCCAGAAGTGCTGTACGCACAGTCAACAGTCCCTCCTCTGTTATTGGGGTTCAGTAACGTCAGCTGTTCCCCTGCTGTGTGTGTGGCAATCCCTCCTACCTCCTCCAACCTCCTCCTCCTCCACCTGTCCCTGGGCTCCAACACCGCCAGTTGCCGTCCAGAAGTGCTGTACGCACAGTCAACAGTCGCTCCTCTGTTATTGGGGTTCAGTAACGTCAGCTGTTCCCCTGCTGTGTGTGTGGCAATCCCTCCTACCTCCTCCAACCTCCTCCTCCTCCACCTGTCCCTGGGCTCCAACACCGCCAGTTGCCGTCCAGAAGTGCTGTACGCACAGTCAACAGTCCCTCCTCTGTTATTGGGGTTCAGTAACGTCAGCTGTTCCCCTGCTGTGTGTGTGGCAATCCCTCCTACCTCCTCCTACCTCCTCCTCCTCCACCTGTCCCTGGGCTCCAACACCGCCAGTTGCCGTCCAGAAGTGCTGTACGCACAGTCAACAGTCCCTCCTCTGTTATTGGGGTTCAGTAACGTCAGCTGTTCCCCTGCTGTGTGTGTGGCAATCCCTCCTACCTCCTCCAACCTCCTCCTCCTCCACCTGTCCCTGGGCTCCAACACCGCCAGTTGCCGTCCAGAAGTGCTGTACGCACAGTCAACAGTCGCTCCTCTGTTATTGGGGTTCAGTAACGTCAGCTGTTCCCCTGCTGTGTGTGTGGCAATCCCTCCTACCTCCTCCAACCTCCTCCTCCTCCACCTGTCCCTGGGCTCCAACACCGCCAGTTGCCGTCCAGAAGTGCTGTACGCACAGTCAACAGTCCCTCCTCTGTTATTGGGGTTCAGTAACGTCAGCTGTTCCCCTGCTGTGTGTGTGGCAATCCCTCCTACCTCCTCCAACCTCCTCCAACCTCCTCCTCCTCCACCTGTCCCTGGGCTCCAACACCGCCAGTTGCCGTCCAGAAGTGCTGTATGCACAGTCAACAGTCCCTCCTCTGTTATTGGGGTTCAGTAACGTCAGCTGTTCCCCTGCTGTGTGTGTGGCAATCCCTCCTACCTCCTCCAACCTCCTCCAACCTCCTCCTCCTCCACCTGTCCCTGGGCTCCAACACCGCTAGTTGCCGTCCAGAAGTGCTGTACGCACAGAGCCAAACACCTCGCCAATGTGTTAGTGGGGTTCAGCACCGCCAGCTGTTCCCCTGCTGTGTATACGGCAACGTGTACTGCGACCGCCACGCAGACACAACAAGTTAAATGTAAGGGAACCTGACCCCCCCCCCCCCCAGGCGTTTGTTACTGAAGGAGCCACCTTGTGCAGCAGTAATAATGCAAAGGGAAAAAGTGCCTCTTTTCGTGATGCTCCTTGCACATGCTGAACCTAACACTTATGAAATGTGTCCCCACACAGCGTTAAACCGTCCGGTAGGTGGAACTTTCCTTTGTCGTGTGACGCAGCACAGCCATCATTTTTACCCCCTTGGCGCCGTGCGCCCCCTCCTCAGCGTTGTTTGAATCTGTCCCGGAGCCTGCGCTGTTAGGTTAGCCCTTGGCCATGCACACATGTTGCGCTGCCCGTCTTCTGACCTCATTTGGTGTCAGGCTGGCTGCGCCTGTGCGGGTGCGCTGGCCGAGATCCCGCCTCGCAGTGTCGTCTAATGTAATCCCACCGCGGGCCTGTGATCCGTGCCCGTGCGCAGTGCATATCCTCTCCTCTCACTCCCCTCCCTACGGCTTCTTCAGACTGTGCGATGTCAGCTGGTCCCTAATAGCATGCCACGGCCGTGACACCGCACAGTCTGAAAAAGCCGTAGGGAGGGGAGTGAGAGGAGAGGATATGCACTGCGCACGGGCACGGATCACAGGCCCGCGGTGGGATTACATTAGACGACACTGCGAGGCGGGATCTCGGCCAGCGCACCCGCACAGGCGCAGCCAGCCTGACACCAAATGAGGTCAGAAGACGGGCAGCGCAACATGTGTGCATGGCCAAGGGCTAACCTAACAGCGCAGGCTCCGGGACAGATTCAAACAACGCTGAGGAGGGGGCGCACGGCGCCAAGGGGGTAAAAATGATGGCTGTGCTGCGTCACACAACAAAGGAAAGTTCCACCTACCGGACGGTTTAACGCTGTGAGGAGACACATTTCATAAATGTTTGGTTCCGCATGTACAAGGACCATAATTAAAAGAGCTAAGTTTACCTTTTCCAGCATTAGTGCTGTACACAATGGCTCTTTCAGCTACAAACGCCTGGGGGGGGGGGGGTTAAAGGTTTCCTTTCAACTTGCTCGAGTGCAGGCTTCGGCCTACACTCCGCTCCCCCTGCTCCTCCTGCTGACCCTGGGCTCTAACACCGCCAGTTTTTGCCCAGATGTGCTAGCTGCACAGAGAAAAACACCAGCCAATGTGTCAGTGGGGTTCAGCACCGCCAGCTGTTCCCCTGCTGTGTAGCCGGCAACGTGTCCTGCGACCGCCACGCAGACACAAGAACTGAAATTGAAGGGAACCTGTCCCCCCTCCCCCAGGTGTTTCTATGTTTTACAGCTACCTTGAACAGCAGTAATGCTGCATGTGTTCAAGGTGGCTCAGAAACTTATTCTCCTTGCCCATGTTGAAGTGAACACGTCTAAAATGTGTCCTCTGTGACCATTAAAACGTCCCTCAGGTGTGATTTGACTTTGTATTGACACACGCAACAAGCTCCTTGGTAACGCTGCCCGTCTTCTGGCATCATTGTTTGGCTGGCTGCGCCTCTGCGGCCGCCCTGACCCACACAACGCCCCTCGTTGTCTTATTTATTGGGACTGCGAGGGTGTGATTGATGGGCAGGATCAGTGCATCAGTTCGCCTGTCCCTCCTCTCCTTCCGCCTTCTTCGGACTGTGCGGCTTCATGGCCGTGGCATGCGATAAGGGATCAGATGACGCCGCACAGTCTGAAGCGGGTGTAAGGACCCGAGTGTGAGAGGCCAACATATGTGCTGCGCCAGGCCCTGAATCCCAGCCCCGCAGTGTTTTAACAATGTTAAGACACTGCGGGGCTGGGATTCATGGTCATCGCGAACCGCACCGGCCGACATTACATGATGCCAGAAGATGGGCAGCGCTAACGGCGCTAGGCCAGGGGATAACACGACAGCGCAGACTCCTGTACAGCAAATAACAACGCTCGGGAGGCTGCACCCAGCACCAAGGTGGGATTCTTGACACCTGTGCTGCGTCTCATTACAAAGGGAACTCTCGCCTCCATTACACAGTTTGACTGTATAAAGGGCTAAATGTTATACGTGTTCCATTCAGCGTGTGCAAGGAGAAAAATTACAAGAGCAACCTTTGACTTGCGCAGCACTGCTGCTGCATAAGCTGTGGCTCTTCTACTTTCTAACCCCTGAGGGGGGGTTAAAGGTGACCTTTGAAATAGGTTCAAGTAGGCTTCGGCCTACACTCTGCTCCACCTGCAGAGCCCGGGCTCCAACAACGCTAGTTGCTGTCCGGAAGTGCTGGCTGCACAGAGCCAAACACCTCGCCAATGTGTCAGTGGGGTCCAGCACCGCCAGCTGTTCCCCTGCTGTGTAGCCGGCAACGTGTCCTGCAAAAGCCACGCAGACACAACAGACCCAAAGCTGCCGCCAGTGCAGGCTTCGGCCTACACTCCCCTCCCCCTGCTCCTCCTCCTCCTGCTCCTCCTCCTGCTGTCCCTGGGCTCTAACACACCGCCAGTTGGGGCCCAGATGTGCTAGCTGCACAGAGAAAAACACCAGCCAATGTGTCAGTGGGGTCCAGCACCGCCAGCTGTTCCCCTGCTGTGCAGCCGGCAACGTGTCCTGCAAAAGCCACGCAGACACAAGAACTGAAATTGAAGGGAACCTGTCCCCCCTCCCCCAGGCGTTTTTACGTTATCCAGCCACCTTGTACAGCGGTAATGCTGCATGTGTGCAAGGTGGCTCAGAAACGTATTCTCCTCGCACATGTGGAACTGAAAACACGTCTGCAATGTGTCCTCTGTGTGACCATTTAACCGTCCCGGTGGTGTGACTTTCCTTTGTAATGACACGCTGCAACCCCCTTGGTAGCGCTGCCCGTCTTCTGGCATCATTGTTTGGCTGCCTGCGCCTCTGCGGCCGCCCTGACCCACACAACGCCCCTCGTTGTCTTATTTATTGGGACTGCGAGGGTGTGATTGATGGGCAGGATCAGTGCATCAGTTCGCCTGTCCCTCCTCTCCTTCCGCCTTCTTCGGACTGTGCGGCTTCATGGCCGTGGCATGCGATAAGGGATCAGATGACGCCGCACAGTCTGAAGCGGGTGTAAGGACCCGAGTGTGAGAGGCCAACATATGTGCTGCGCCAGGCCCTGAATCCCAGCCCCGCAGTGTTTTAACAATGTTAAGACACTGCGGGGCTGGGATTCATGGTCATCGCGAACCGCACCGGCCGACATTACATGATGCCAGAAGATGGGCAGCGCTAACGGCGCTAGGCCAGGGGATAACACGACAGCGCAGACTCCTGTACAGCAAATAACAACGCTCGGGAGGCTGCACCCAGCACCAAGGTGGGATTCTTGACACCTGTGCTGCGTCTCATTACAAAGGGAACTCTCGCCTCCATTACACAGTTTGACTGTATAAAGGGCTAAATGTTATACGTGTTCCATTCAGCGTGTGCAAGGAGAAAAATTACAAGAGCAACCTTTGACTTGCGCAGCACTGCTGCTGCATAAGCTGTGGCTCTTCTACTTTGTAACCCCTGAGGGGGGGTTAAAGGTGACTTTTGAAATCGGTTCAATTAGGCTTCGGCCTACACTCTGCTCCACCTGCAGAGCCCGGGCTCCAACAACGCTAGTTGCTGTCCGGAAGTGCTGGCTGCACAGAGCCAAACACCTCGCCAATGTGTCAGTGGGGTCCAGCACCGCCAGCTGTTCCCCTGCTGTGTAGCCGGCAACGTGTCCTGCAAAAGCCACGCAGACACAACACACCCAAAGCTGCCGCCTGTGCAGGCTTCGGCCTACACTCCCCTCCCCCTGCTCCTCCTCCTCCTGCTCCTCCTCCTGCTGTCCCTGGGCTCTAACACACCGCCAGTTTTTGCCCAGATGTGCTAGCTGCACAGAGAAAAACACCAGCCAATGTGTCAGTGGGGTCCAGCACCGCCAGCTGTTCCCCTGCTGTGCAGCCGGCAACGTGTCCTGCAAAAGCCACGCAGACACAAGAACTGAAATTGAAGGGAACCTGTCCCCCCTCCCCCAGGCGTTTTTACGTTATCCAGCCACCTTGTACAGCGGTAATGCTGCATGTGTGCAAGGTGGCTCAGAAACGTATTCTCCTCGCACATGTGGAACTGAAAACACGTCTGAAATGTGTCCTCTGTGTGACTGACCATTTAACCGTCCCGGTGGTGTGACTTTCCTTTGTAATGACACGCTGCAACCCCCTTGGTAGCGCTGCCCGTCTTCTGGCATCATTGTTTGGCTGGCTGCGCCTCTGCGGCCGCCCTGACCCACACAACGCCCCTCGGTGTCTTATTTATTGGAACTGCGAGGGTGTGATTCATGGGCAGGATCAGTGCATCAGTTCGCCTGTCCCTCCTCTCCTTCCGCCTTCTTCGGACTGTGCGGCTTCATGGCCGTGGCATGCGATAAGGGATCAGATGACGCCGCACAGTCTGAAGCGGGTGTAAGGACCCGAGTGTGAGAGGCCAACATATGTGCTGCGCCAGGCCCTGAATCCCAGCCCCGCAGTGTTTTAACAATGTTAAGACACTGTGGGGCTGGGATTCATGGTCATCGCGAACCGCACCGGCCGACATTACATGATGCCAGAAGATGGGCAGCGCTAACGGCGCTAGGCCAGGGGATAACACGACAGCGCAGACTCCTGTACAGCAAATAACAACGCTCGGGAGGCTGCACCCAGCACCAAGGTGGGATTCTTGACACCTGTGCTGCGTCTCATTACAAAGGGAACTCGCGCCTCCAACACAGTTTGACTGTATAAAGGGCTAAATGTTATACGTGTTTCATTCAGCGTGTGCAAGGAGAAAAATTAAAAGAGCAACCTTTGACTTGTGCAGCACTACTGCTGCATAAGCTGTGGCTCTTCTACTTTCTAACCCCTGAGGGGGGGTTAAAGGTGACCTTTGAAATCGGTTCAAGTAGGCTTCGGCCTACACTCTGCTCCACCTGCAGAGCCCGGGCTCCAACAACGCTAGTTGCTGTCCGGAAGTGCTGGCTGCACAGAGCCAAACACCTCGCCAATGTGTCAGTGGGGTCCAGCACCGCCAGCTGTTCCCCTGCTGTGTAGCCGGCAACGTGTCCTGCAAAAGCCACGCAGACACAACAGACCCAAAGCTGCCGCCAGTGCAGGCTTCGGCCTACACTCCCCTCCCCCTGCTCCTCCTCCTCCTGCTCCTCCTCCTGCTGTCCCTGGGCTCTAACACACCGCCAGTTGGGGCCCAGATGTGCTAGCTGCACAGAGAAAAACACCAGCCAATGTGTCAGTGGGGTCCAGCACCGCCAGCTGTTCCCCTGCTGTGCAGCCGGCAACGTGTCCTGCAAAAGCCACGCAGACACAAGAACTGAAATTGAAGGGAACCTGTCCCCCCTCCCCCAGGCGTTTTTACGTTATCCAGCCACCTTGTACAGCGGTAATGCTGCATGTGTGCAAGGTGGCTCAGAAACGTATTCTCCTCGCACATGTGGAACTGAAAACACGTCTGAAATGTGTCCTCTGTGTGACTGACCATTTAACCGTCCCGGTGGTGTGACTTTCCTTTGTAATGACACGCTGCAACCCCCTTGGTAGCGCTGCCCGTCTTCTGGCATCATTGTTTGGCTGGCTGCGCCTCTGCGGCCGCCCTGACCCACACAACGCCCCTCGGTGTCTTATTTATTGGGACTGCGAGGGTGTGATTCATGGGCAGGATCAGTGCATCAGTTCGCCTGTCCCTCCTCTCCTTCCGCCTTCTTCGGACTGTGCGGCTTCATGGCCGTGGCATGCGATAAGGGATCAGATGACGCCGCACAGTCTGAAGCGGGTGTAAGGACCCGAGTGTGAGAGGCCAACATATGTGCTGCGCCAGGCCCTGA
This sequence comes from Ranitomeya variabilis, assembly GCF_051348905.1. Classification (NCBI taxonomy): domain Eukaryota; kingdom Metazoa; phylum Chordata; class Amphibia; order Anura; family Dendrobatidae; genus Ranitomeya; species Ranitomeya variabilis. The sequence goes on along the minus strand of NC_135234.1, from coordinate 708,796,055 downwards.
ATCCCAGCCCCGCAGTGTTTTAACAATGTTAAGACACTGTGGGGCTGGGATTCATGGTCATCGCGAACCGCACCGGCCGACATTACATGATGCCAGAAGATGGGCAGCGCTAACGGCGCTAGGCCAGGGGATAACACGACAGCGCAGACTCCTGTACAGCAAATAACAACGCTCGGGAGGCTGCACCCAGCACCAAGGTGGGATTCTTGACACCTGTGCTGCGTCTCATTACAAAGGGAACTCGCGCCTCCAACACAGTTTGACTGTATAAAGGGCTAAATGTTATACGTGTTTCATTCAGCGTGTGCAAGGAGAAAAATTAAAAGAGCAACCTTTGACTTGTGCAGCACTACTGCTGCATAAGCTGTGGCTCTTCTACTTTCTAACCCCTGAGGGGGGGTTAAAGGTGACCTTTGAAATCGGTTCAAGTAGGCTTCGGCCTACACTCTGCTCCACCTGCAGAGCCCGGGCTCCAACAACGCTAATTGCTGTCCGGAAGTGCTGGCTGCACAGAGCCAAACACCTCACCAATGTGTCAGTGGGGTCCAGCACCGCCAGCTGTTCCCCTGCTGTGTAGCCGGCAACGTGTCCTGCAAAAGCCACGCAGACACAACAGACCCAAAGCTGCCGCCAGTGCAGGCTTCGGCCTACACTCCCCTCCCCCTGCTCCTCCTCCTCCTGCTCCTCCTCCTGCTGACCCTGGGCTCTAACAAACCGCCAGTTGGGGCCCAGATGTGCTAGCTGCACAGAGAAAAACACCTCGCCAATGTGTCAGTGGGGTCCAGCACCGCCAGCTGTTCCCCTGCTGTGCAGCCGGCATCGTGTCCTGCAAAAGCCACGCAGACACTTGCTCTTGTACCTTCTGCTCCCCATCCTGGTTCCAGTACCGTCAGCTGGTTCCGGGCAGAGCCTTTGGCTTAGGTGCCTCCCTCTGGGTATCCGAGTTCCACCAACGTCAGGTGGTCCTTGGTAGTGCTTTCAGGCACGGGTACCTCCTGCTTAGTAACCGGGTTCCAGTAACGTCAGCTGGTCCTCGGTAGTTCCATTGGCTCTTGGACCTTCGGCTACCCATCCGGGTTCCAGCACCGTCAGCTGGTTCTCGGCAGTGTCTTTTGCTCTTGTACCTTCTGCTCCCCATCCTGGTTCCAGTACCGTCAGCTGGTTCCGGGCAGAGCCTTTGGCTTAGGTGCCTCCCTCTGGGTATCCGAGTTCCACCAACGTCAGGTGGTCCTTGGTAGTGCTTTCAGGCACGGGTACCTCCTGCTTAGTAACCGGGTTCCAGTAACGTCAGCTGGTCCTCGGTAGTTCCATTGGCTCTTGGACCTTCGGGTAGCCATCCGAGTTCCAGTTCCATCAGCTGGTTCTCGGCATTTTCTCAGCCTTCTTGTACCTTCTGCTACATTTCCAAGTTCAAGAGACTAAACACGATGACCCGGAAGAACACCCCTAAGATGACGACGACACCAGAGACGACAACCACCGTGATGACGACGACCCTGGAGACGATGACCCTGAAGACCACCCCGATGACGACGACCCCGGAGACCACCCCGATGACGACGACCCCGGAGACGACGACCCTGGAGACGACGACGACCTGGAAGACCGAGAAGCAGAAGAACAAGAGGCTGCAGAACAAAGAGCAGAAGGACATTAAGCATAACACAAAATATCAGAGCAAAAAAATATTATGTAAATTATAAGCAGAAGAAGACTAAGCAGTGTATGGGGGTGAGTCCGTTCCTCCTCGTGGTGCCCCTGGATAAAGCCTGATGCTGCAGGCCAAACTGAACGCGGACAAATGTAACTGGTTTGTGACAGGCAGAACGGAAGGTGTAATCTTCAAACTTTTATAGATAACAACTACGGGAATGCCTGTCACAAATAAGAATATGATGAAGAAGTTGAATATGATGAAGATAATAGTAAAATAAAAAGAATATGAACAATGTAACCCAAAAAATAATAGGTAGAAGATGAAGAAGAAGATGAATAAGGTGAAGAAGTTGATGTCAAAGAAGCTGATGATGAGGATAATTAAGAAGAAAGCGTGGGAGAAGTAAAAAAGAAGGTGAAGGGCGTGGAAGTAGTGAAACATCAATATCTGACATAAAAAAAAAAAAAAATAACATAGTCAAATTCTTTCTAACGCCGAACTTCATAAAAAAAAATTAAAAATCCTGCTATTCTATTACATTGGGCTAAACCTCTGTCCCTTTAATATCTCCGCCACGTCCCCCAATACATCCTACATTATTCTTAGTTGTTTTCCTTCATGTAGAATGAACCTACAAGTTTATAAAGGGTTTATTTTAATTCCGATATTTTCGTCCCATTGACTTGCATTGGGATCGGGTATCGGTATCGGATTGGATCCGATATTTTGACGGTATCGGCCGATACTTTCCGATACCGATACTTTCCGATATCGGAAAGTATCGCTCAACACTAGTGGTGAGCACTTTCAACCCCCAAGTGTTTCACATAAGTTTATAACGTAGAGCCGTGAAAATAAAAAATAATTGTTCTTTCCTCAAAATTATGTTTTAGCAAGTATTTTTTTATTTTTGCAAGGGTAACAGGAGAAATTGGACCCCAATAGTTGTTGCCCAGTTTGTCCTGAGTACGCTGGTATCCCATATGTGGGGGTAAACCACTGTTTGGGCGCACGTCGGGGCTTGGAAGGGAGGGCGCACCATTTGACTTTTTGAACGCAAGATTGGCTGGAATCATTGGTGGCGCCATGTTGCGTTTGGAGACCCCTGATGTGCCTAAACAGTGGAAACCCCTCAATTCTAACTTCAACACTAACCCCAACACACCCCTAACCCTAATCCCAACTGTAGCCATAACCCTAATCACAACCCTAACCCCAACACACCCCTAACCACAACCCTAACCCCAACACACCCGTAACCCTAAATCCAACCCTAATCCTAACCCTAATCCCAACCCTACCCACAACTGTAACCCCAACACAACCCTAACCCTATCCTTAACCCTAACCACAAGCCTAATCTTAACCCTATTTCCAACCCTAGCCCTAATTCCAACCCTAAGGGTACCGTCTCACATAACGATTTACCAACGATCACGACCAGCGATACGACCTGGCCGTGATCGTTGGAAAGTCATTGTGTGGTCGCTGGGGAGCTGTCACACAGACCGCTCTCCAGCGACCAACGATGCCAAGGTCCCGGGTAACCAGGGTAAAGATCGGGTTACTAAGCGCAGGGCCGCGCTTAGTAACCCGATGTTTACCGTGGTTACCAGCGTAAAAGTAAAAAAAAAAACGTACATACTCACATTTTGGTGTCCTTCAGGTCCCTTGCCGTCTGCTTCCCACTCTGACTGAGTGCCGCCGTACAGTGAGAGCAGAGCGCAGCGGTGACGTCACTGCTGTGCTGTGCTCTCACTTTCCGGCCGGCAGACAGTCAGAGCGGGAAGCAGACGGCAAGGGATCTGAAGGACACCGAAATGTGAGTATGTACGTTTTTTTTTTTTTTTTACTTTTACGCTGGTAACCACGGTAAACATCGAGTTACTAAGCGCGGCCCTGCGCTTAGTAACCCGATGTTTACCCTGGTTACAAGTGAACGCATCGCTGGATAGCTGTCACACACAACGATCCAGCGATGACAGCGGGAGATCCAGCGACGAAAGAAAGTTCCAAACGATCTGCTACGACGTACGATTCTCAGCAGGGTCCCTGATCGCTGCTGCGTGTCAGACACAGCGATATCGTATGGATATCCCTGGAACGTCACAGATCGTACCGTCGTAGCGATCAAAGTGCCACTGTGAGACGGTACCCTAACTCTAATTCCAACCCTAACCCTAAGGCTATGTGCCCACTTTGCGGATTCGTGTGAGATTTTTCCGCACCATTTTTGAAAAATCCGCAGGTAAAAGGCACTGCGTTTTACCTACGGATTTACAGCGGATTTCCAGTGTTTTTTTGTGCGGATTTCACCTGCGGATTCCTATTGAGGAACAGGTGTAAAACGCTACGGAATCCACACAAAATTGACATGCTGCGGAAAATACACAGCGTTTCCGCACGGTATTTTCCGCACCATGGGCACAGCAGATTTGGTTTTCCATAGGTGTACATGGTACTGTAAACCTGATGGAAAACTGCTACGAATTCTCAGCGGCCAATCCGCTGCGGATCCGCGGCCAATCCGCTGCGGATCCGCGGCCGATCCGCTGCGGATCTGCGGCCGATCCGCTGCGGATCCGCGGCAATCCGCTGCGGATTCGCAGCCAAATCCGCACTGTGTGCACATGCCCTAGCCCTACCCCTAACCCTAACCCTACCCCTAATTCTAACCCTAATTCTAACCCTAGTTCTAACCCTAACCCTAGCAGAAAAAGAAAAAAATATATTTTATTTATTTTTATTATTGTCCCTATGGGGGTGATAAAGGGGGGTCATTTACTTTTTTTTCATTTTGATCACTGCGATAGGCTATATCGCAGTGATCAAAATACTTCTGAAATGAATCTGCCAGCCGGCAGACTCTGCGGGCGCAGTGCGCAGGCGCCCGCCATATTGGAAGATGGCGGCGCCCATGGAGAAGCCGGACGGACATCGGGAGGCCCGGTAAGTATGAAGGGGGGGTGATCGGATCACGGGGGGGGGGACCGGAGCACAGGGGGGGGGACCGGAGCACAGGGAGGGGGCACCGGAGCACGGGGGGAGCGTACAGGAGGACAGAGGAGCGGACAGAACTTATTAGGGGGGCGGACCGCGCACCGGAGCACTGGGGGGGCGATCGGTGGGGTGGGGTGGGGGCAGATTAGGTTTTCCAGCCATGGCCGATGATATTGCAGCATCGGCCATGGCTGGATTGTAATATTTCACCGTTTTTTTGGGTGAAATATTACAAATCGCTCTGATTGGCTGTTGAAAGTGAAACTGCCAATCAGAGCGATCGTAGCCACGGGGGGGGTGAAGCCACCCCCCCTGGGCTGAAGCACCACTCCCCCTGTCTCTGCAGATCGGGTGAAATCGGAGTTAACCCCTTCACCCGATCTGCAGAGACGCGATCATTCTGTGACACAGCATATGCGTCACAGGTCGGGAAGGCACCGACTTTCATGACGCATACGCTGTGTCACAGGTCGGGAAGGGGTTAAAAGACACTTTTTTTCAAGCAGTGGTACAGGAAAAAGTCTGCATCTATCAAGAAAACCAAGCAGAAATATGTTCCATCACATGCATCGAAGTGTTCACTGCTTGGCTCACTTCACCTAAATCCTATTGAGAACATGTCGACCCTTCTTAAAGAGGAGATTTACAACGAAGGAAAACAGCCACATCTTTGTGCAGTGTCTGTGAGACTGTAGTTGGTGCTGCCTAAAAAGTTGACCGTCAACAGATAAAGACACTGACACATTCCATGGCTGGAGCTTTTGACTGTTACATTTCAGGTCCGGCGGGTTTGGCCGAACAGTTACAAAAAGTTCACTTGAATGGGGTGCCCGAACATCCAGTGTTTGCCACGCTTTCATGTGCATGACAGCACGGAATAACCCCGCTTCTGATCTGCAGTGAAATCATCCCTGCCGGTCAGAGAGCCGTGGTTCCCACGCTGTCAAAAGAGCACTGAGCTGTAATCGGAGGTATAAAGTTTATCTCTAGTCACTGGTGTCAGCTGATGGGACTACTGATCCCATCATCCAACACCTGCTGTTGCTAATAACAGTGAGAGCAGGAGCGGTGGATGGGAGTATTCATCAGCCGCTCTGGCGCTGTAAATAAATAATTTAAAAGAAAAACGGCGTGGTTTCCCCTGTATTTTTGATAACCAGCCAGGCAAAACTCACAACTGGGGACTGCATCCCTCAGCTGTCAGCTTCAATAGGGCTGGTTGTCAAGAATAGAGGGGTCTCCAAGCTGTTTTTTTTAATTATTTAAATAAATAATTGAAAAAAACAGCGTGGGGTCGCTCCCCTTTTTGACAACCAGCCTTGCTAAAGCAGACAGCTGGGGGCTGGTATTCTCAGGCCGGTAAGGGTCCATGGATATTGACCCCCCCAGCCTAACTATAGCAGCCCGCAGCTGCCCAGAAAAGGCACATCTATTAGATGTTCTAATTCTGGTGCTTTGCCCGGCTCTTCCCACTTGCCCTGTAATGGTGGCAAGTGGGGTTCATATTTGTGGGGTTGATGTCACCTTTGTATTGTTAGGTGACATCAAGCCCACTGCTTAGTAATGGAGAGGCGTCTATAAGACACCTAGCCATTACTAATCCTATAGTTGTATGGTAAATAAAGACACAGCCAGAATAAAGTCCTTTATTAGAAATAAAACAAAACACACTTTTACTTTTTTATTTAAAAATAACAAACACAGTTATACTCACCAAACGCCTATTCCACCGAAGCCCTCGTTTTCCTGTAATAAAAATAAAATAAAAAAAACAACAATATACCATACCTGTCTGCGTTCTGACCCACGCCGTAATCCATGTCTTGGAGTTAAATAGCTTTCAACTTGTACGGTGCCAAGATGCGACCGTCCAGGTCCACTGGTCACTGACTGAGCAGCTGAGGGCGCAACCTCAGTGACCCGTGGTGACATCATTGAGGTTACTTCCAGTCACTGAGGCTCCGTTCCCAGCCTGGCTGAACTGACCACGGTGAGAACCCCGCTAGCAGCGTGAGAGGTTTTTTTTTTATTATTTATTTACAGCGCAGGAGCAGCTGATGAATACTCCCATCCGCCGCTCCTGCGCTCACTGTTATTAGCGGCAGCAGGTGTTGAATGATGGGATCAGTGGTCCCATCAGCAGACACCAGTGACCAGAGGTGAACTTTATACCTCGGATCACAGTTGAGTGCTCACGCTGTCTTTTGACAGCATGGGAACCGCGGCTCTCTGACCGGCTCTCTGACGCGGCTCTTTCACCGCCGATCAGAAGTGGTGTTTGCCATGCTGCCAAGCACATGACAGCGCGACAATCACCCGGTATTCAGGAAGCCAAACAGTAAAACGAACTTCCTGGTGAAGTCCGTGTTCGTTGTTTGTGCCTGAACAGTAGGTATTCAGTACGGACATCAAACTTTACTACACGGGCTCGCCCATCTCTAGTGGCTATATTGGTCACTGATCTTTTTTTTAAATATCAGAAATGAATTTTTGTAGATTTTGACTTGTTTGGTTATTCTTCTCACTATACCAGATGAATAAAAACATTTGACGTTTTTCGTTTAGTTGCATAATAATTCTGCACGCATAGATGTTCTCCTAAGACAGACAAAACCTCACTTTTACTTTCTTAAAGGTAATCTGTCACCTACTTTTTTGCATATAAAATGTGGCCACCGCCATTAGGGGCTTATCTACAGCATTCTGTAATGCTTTAGATAAGCCACCGATGTAACTTGAAAGATTAAAAAAACAAGTTATATTATCCTCACCTGGGGGGGCAGTCCGGGTCCGGTGCCTCCCATCTTCATGAGATGACGTCCTCTTCCTTGCTTCCTGTCGCGGCTCCTGCGCAGGTGTACTTTATCTGCCCTGTTGAGGGCAGTGCAAAGTACTGCAGTGCGCAGGCGCTGGACTTTTTGGACCTTTCCTGGAGCCTGCGCACTGCAGTACTTTGCTCTGCCCTCAACAGGGCAGATAAAGTACGCCTGCGCAGGAGCCGCGACAGGAAGCAAGGAAGAGGACGTCATCGCATAAAGATGGGAGGCGCCGACCCAGACCGCGACGCCCATTGGACCCGGACCGCACTCGACCGCCCCTGGGTGAGTATAAGCTAACTTGTTTTTCTTATCTTTCAGGTTACATCGGGGGCTTATCTACAGCATTACAGAATGCTGTAGATAAACCCCCAATGGCGGTGGCCGCAGCTTATATATGAAAAGTAGGTGACAGATTCCCTTTAAATTCACGTTTCAGGTTTATTAACTTTTTGAATTGACAGCTCTGTAGTTGTTCAGTAATAAAATTAATAATCAAAAATACAAATTGCCAAATAAATTTGCACACAGTGTAGAGAAATAAAAATCAACATACTTGTCTTGGCGTCTCTGCTTCTAGAGACAGATTCCACTTAACAACAGGCAGAGGGCAGTAAGTTGGACAGAGAGGAGACAATAAATGTCCAGCACATTGAAGTGATCTTAGGTCTGAGAATGTCCTTTTGGATAAATAAAAAGTACTTTATATTTTTTCTTAGTCATTGGATTGGCATGGCAATCAAATAAGCATGTTGTCTATCTCCTCCCACCTCTACCTTGATTGTCAGTTTTTTACAAGAGCTGAGCACAGGGGAGAAAGATTAAAAAATGTAGGTGGGAAAATGCACTGAACTGTTTGGCCATGACACGGGTGCTCACAGACTGAATTTAATTACAGTATTAGAAGCAAAAATATTGTAACAGTCGAATATACTTTATGCATCTGCACAAATCTTTGTAGTGGTTTACAACAATGTATCACTCAGGGGTCCACGTTCCAAACTGGTTAAGTCAAAGATAGGGTTGAGCGACTTTCATTTTTTTAAGATCGAGTAGGGTTTTGGGAAACCCGATTTTGTCCAGAGTCGAGTCGAGTGCAGTCGGCCGATTATCGCTAAAAGTCGGGGATCGACCGAAACACGAAACCCAATGCAAGTCAATGGGGAAGCATAGTCGGCAGTGAGTGGAGGCCAGGAAAACACCTACAGTGCCCATTTTAATGCCAAAAACATCCATTCTTGTTTCTGAAGCTTGCCAATCTTAATTAACTGTATAATAATAGTTGGGCATAGGGAATTGGGGGAAAGTTGTGGGGGGAGTAGGGCTGGCTCAAGTTTTTCGTGGGCCCAGGAAATGCGGACTACGTCACGGCGGTGTTGCAGGGAAAGGTAAGTATTTAAAAGTTGCAAGTGCTGTGATCCTGAGCAAGCAGGGGGGGGCCCACTCGTTCGCATTGCCACTGGCACAGGGCCCCTCAAAGTACGGCGGTGTGTTTGCATGGCGGGGGCGCCTCCCACCAGCAGCGACACTTTTGCGTACTCTGAGGGGCCCTGTGCCAGTGACGTCGCCAACGAGTATGCCCCCCCACCTGATGAAGGAACCTGCACTTTCATCTGCACCTTCCTCTTTGTCCCTGTGTAAGGTGGTATAACATGCGGGAAGGGGAACCTTACTTTCAGCAGGGACAGATTCTGGCTGTGTAGAGTACAAGGGGAATGTAGTGGTCTAGGTCAATGTACCAGCAGACTCATTTAGCAGTGGCTGGGCAATGGGCAGGATGAGGAGGAAACAGATATAGGGCCAAAGAATAAAGTAGGCTACATGCAGTTCAAAATTGGTAACAGGACTAAACAGGCGGCATTGCTTTGTTCAGTGGAGTAGCAAACCCAAGAGCAGCAGACACTGTTTCAAGGGCCTAACCACACTAGTAGGCCAAATGCAGTTTAATATCTGATAGTATAGGGCGAAAGCCAGAATGTGGAAGCTCAGCTTTGTTCAGTTGAGGACAACACCAGGGAGGGGCAGACACCTTTAGTAGGCCGGAAAAGCCTATTGCATTTTTTAAAATGGTAATTTGGAGCAGAAGGTTGAAGCTCAGCTTTATTTAGTTGAGGGCAACACCAGGGAGGGGCAGAAGCCGTTAGTAGGCCCTAACCACCATTTTTTTTTTTAAAACCACTTAATGAGAGCCGGAAGGTTGAAGCTCAGCTTTATTTAGTTGAGGACAACACCAGGCAGGGGCACACAGACAGACACCTTTAGTAGGCCGGAAAAGCCTATTGCATTTTTCAAAATGGTAATTTGGAGCAGAAGGTTGAAGCTCAGCTTTATTTAGTTGAGGGCAACACCAGGCAGGGGCACACAGACAGACACCTTTAGTAGGCCGGAAAAGCCTATTGCATTTTTTAAAATGGTAATTTGGAGCAGAAGGTTGAAGCTCAGCTTTATTTAGTTGAGGACAACACCAGGCAGGGGCACACAGACAGACACCTTTAGTAGGCCGGAAAAGCCTATTGCATTTTTCAAAATGGTAATTTGGAGCAGAAGGTTGAAGCTCAGCTTTATTTAGTTGAGGGCAACACCAGGGAGGGGCAGAAGCCGTTAGTAGGCCATAACCACCATTTTTTTTTTTAAAACCACTTAATGAGAGCCGGAAGGTTGAAGCTCAGCTTTATTTAGTTGAGGACAACACCAGGCAGGGGCACACAGACAGACACCTTTAGTAGGCCGGAAAAGCCTATTGCATTTTTCAAAATGGTAATTTGGAGCAGAAGGTTGAAGCTCAGCTTTATTTAGTTGAGGGCAACACCAGGCAGGGGCACACAGACAGACACCTTTAGTAGGCCGGAAAAGCCTATTGCATTTTTCAAAATGGTAATTTGGAGCAGAAGGTTGAAGCTCAGCTTTATTTAGTTGAGGGCAACACCAGGCAGGGGCACACAGACAGACACCTTTAGTAGGCCGGAAAAGCCTATTGCATTTTTCAAAATGGTAATTTGGAGCAGAAGGTTGAAGCTCAGCTTTATTTAGTTGAGGGCAACACCAGGGAGGGGCAGAAGCCGTTAGTAGGCCCTAACCACCATTTTTTTTTTTTAAAACCACTTAATGAGAGCCGGAAGGTTGAAGCTCAGCTTTATTTAGTTGAGGACAACACCAGGGAGGGGCAGAAGCCGTTAGTAGGCCCTAACCACCATTTTTTTTTTTAAAACCACTTAATGAGAGCCGGAAGGTTGAAGCTCAGCTTTATTTAGTTGAGGACAACACCAGGCAGGGGCACACAGACAGACACCTTTAGTAGGCCGGAAAAGCCTATTGCATTTTTCAAAATGGTAATTTGGAGCAGAAGGTTGAAGCTCAGCTTTATTTAGTTGAGGGCAACACCAGGCAGGGGCACACAGACAGACACCTTTAGTAGGCCGGAAAAGCCTATTGCATTTTTCAAAATGGTAATTTGGAGCAGAAGGTTGAAGCTCAGCTTTATTTAGTTGAGGGCAACACCAGGGAGGGGCAGAAGCCGTTAGTAGGCCCTAACCACCATTTTTTTTTTTTTAAAACCACTTAATGAGAGCCGGAAGGTTGAAGCTCAGCTTTATTTAGTTGAGGACAACACCAGGGAGGGGCAGAAGCCGTTAGTAGGCCCTAACCACCATTTTTGTTTTTAAAACCACTTAATGAGAGCCGGAAGGTTGAAGCTCAGCTTTATTTAGTTGAGGACAACACCAGGCAGGGGCACACAGACAGACACCTTTAGTAGGCCGGAAAAGCCTATTGCATTTTTCAAAATGGTAATTTGGAGCAGAAGGTTGAAGCTCAGCTTTATTTAGTTGAGGGCAACACCAGGGAGGGGCAGAAGCCGTTAGTAGGCCCTAACCACCATTTTTTTTTTTAAAACCACTTAATGAGAGCCGGAAGGTTGAAGCTCAGCTTTATTTAGTTGAGGACAACACCAGGCAGGGGCACACAGACAGACACCTTTAGTAGGCCGGAAAAGCCTATTGCATTTTTCAAAATGGTAATTTGGAGCAGAAGGTTGAAGCTCAGCTTTATTTAGTTGAGGGCAACACCAGGGAGGGGCAGAAGCCGTTAGTAGGCCCTAACCAAAGTTGAAGGCCAAATGCAGTTTAATTTCTGATACTATAGGCCGAAAGCCAGAAGGTGGAAGCTCCGATTTAGACAGTGGAGGACAATTTGAATTAGGGACTGCAGACAGACTTAGTAGGCTGTCCCCTGTGGACCATGCATCCACCACATTAACCCATTGCGCCGTAATGGACACGTAATCTTCCGTGGCCATGCCTACAGGTCCATGCGTCTGTTGTCAGGTGCACCTTTGTACTCACAGATTGCCAGAGTGCATGGACAATGCGGTCTTCTACATGCTGGTGGAGGGTTGGGATGGCTTTTCTCGCAAAAGAAGTGTCGACTGGTTAGCTTGTAGCGTGGTACAGCGTAGTCCATCATGGCCTTATTAATAGTAAATAAAATATATAACTAGGCTCTATGAACTTTTAAATAGGTTCCAGGGGTACACGGGCAGCATTGGTGTGGTCAGTGGAGGAGTATTGCAAGTAGGGGCTGCAGACAGGCTATCAAAGGCCTAAAATAACAAACAGTAGGCAGTCATGGCAGTTTTACATCGGTTACATGGATACACAGGCAGGCACTCCAGGCAGCATTGTGGTCAGTGGAGGAGTATTGCAAGTAGGGGCCGCAGACAGGCTATCAAAGGCCTAAAATAACAAACAATAGGCTCATTGCAGTTTTACAGCGGTTACATGGATAGACGGGCAGGCAGCTTGGTGGTGAGTGGAGGAGTATTAAAAGTAGGGACCGCAGACAGGCTATCAAAGGCCTAAAATAACAAACAATAGGCTCATGGCAGTTTTACAGCGGTTACATGGATACACGGGCAGGCAGCTTGGTGGTCAGTGGAGGAGTATTTAAAGTAGGGACCGCAGACAGGCTTCAAAGGCCTAACATAAGAAAATGGGCTGGCTGTAGGCACTTTATAATTGGTTCCAGGGGTACACGGGCAGCAGTGGTCTGGTCAGTGGAGGACTAGTGGAAGGAGGGACCGCAGACAGGCTTCAAAGGCCTAAAATAACAAACAATAGGCTCATGGCAGTTTTACAGCGGTTACATGGATACACGGGCAGGCAGCTTGGTGGTGAGTGGAGGAGTATTTAAAGTAGGGACCGCAGACAGGCTATCAAAGGCCTAAAATAACAAACAATAGGCTCATGGCAGTTTTACAGCGGTTACATGGATACACGGGCAGGCAGCTTGGTGGTCAGTGGAGGAGTATTTAAAGTAGGGACCGCAGACAGGCTTCAAAGGCCTAACATAAGAAAATGGGCTGGCTGTAGGCACTTTATAATTGGTTCCAGGGGTACACGGGCAGCAGTGGTCTGGTCAGTGGAGGACTAGTGGAAGGAGGGACCGCAGACAGGCTTCAAAGGCCTAAAATAACAAACAATAGGCTCATGGCAGTTTTACAGCGGTTACATGGATACACAGGCAGGCACTCCAGGCAGCATTGTGGTCAGTGGAGGAGTATTGCAAGTAGGGGCCGCAGACAGGCTATCAAAGGCCTAAAATAACAAACAATAGGCTCATTGCAGTTTTACAGCGGTTACATGGATAGACGGGCAGGCAGCTTGGTGGTGAGTGGAGGAGTATTTAAAGTAGGGACCGCAGACAGGCTATCAAAGGCCTAACATAACAAACAATAGGCTCATGGCAGTTTTACAGCGGTTACATGGATACACGGGCAGGCAGCTTGGTGGTCAGTGGAGGAGTATTTAAAGTAGGGACCGCAGACAGGCTTCAAAGGCCTAACATAAGAAAATGGGCTGGCTGTAGGCACTTTATAATTGGTTCCAGGGGTACACGGGCAGCAGTGGTCTGGTCAGTGGAGGACTAGTGGAAGGAGGGACCGCAGACAGGCTTCAAAGGCCTAAAATAACAAACAATAGGCTCATGGCAGTTTTACAGCGGTTACATGGATACACAGGCAGGCACTCCAGGCAGCATTGTGGTCAGTGGAGGAGTATTGCAAGTAGGGGCCGCAGACAGGCTATCAAAGGCCTAAAATAACAAACAATAGGCTCATTGCAGTTTTACAGCGGTTACATGGATAGACGGGCAGGCAGCTTGGTGGTGAGTGGAGGAGTATTTAAAGTAGGGACCGCAGACAGGCTATCAAAGGCCTAACATAACAAACAATAGGCTCATGGCAGTTTTACAGCGGTTACATGGATACACGGGCAGGCAGCTTGGTGGTCAGTGGAGGAGTATTTAAAGTAGGGACCGCAGACAGGCTTCAAAGGCCTAACATAAGAAAATGGGCTGGCTGTAGGCACTTTATAATTGGTTCCAGGGGTACACGGGCAGCAGTGGTCTGGTCAGTGGAGGACTAGTGGAAGGAGGGACCGCAGACAGGCTTCAAATGCCTAAAATAACAAACAATAGGCTCATGGCAGTTTTACAGCGGTTACATGGATACACGGGCAGGCAGCTTGGTGGTGGTGAGTGGAGGAGTATTTAAAGTAGGGACCGCAGACAGGCTATCAAAGGCCTAAAATAACAAACAATAGGCTCATGGCAGCTTTACAGCGGTTACATGGATACACAGGCAGCTTGGTGGTGAGTGGAGGAGTAGTGCAAGGAGTGTCTGTCCCAGTACTCCCAAAATATAAATAGATGTTAATGTCTCGCAAAACAACCACAACAAAAAAAAAGGTGGCATACTTAGGTACAGGGGTGGGCTCATCTACTGAGTTTCTGACATAGTAATTTGGCAGTAACTATTTAATGGTGCCAATATAGGACACAGACACAGACTACTTTAAGTTGCATCATAGATGTCTACAAATTTGTATTGTCAGTGCCAGACATTGAATGATGTCAGCGAATAGACTAAAGATTGGTGGAGCTGTGCGACATAATTTTGGACGTGGTAGAGCACATTTTGAGCTGGGGTAGGGGGGAACTCTCTTGAGGCCGGCGGGACCGCGCCAGGGCCCCTCATGTTACAACGGTGTGTCTGACGTTGGGTGCGCACCACCACCGCCAGAGACACTACATTGTACTATGAGGGACCCAGTAGCAATGCCGTCAACCAAAAGCGAGCACACCCACCTCTTCAGACAAACAGCAGTCTCACGGGTGCTTGCGCCAAGTCGCGATACCACGGCCCCGTGTGGGGAGTTTTGCCATTTAGGGAGGTGTAAACATGTCGTATGCTGTACAATCAGCTGCAGCAAATTAGACATTAGAAAAGTAATTCACAGGCAAGAGCTTTTCATAGGAAAGCTAGGTGTCGGCCGGGCAAGGTGGGGCAAAAGATTTCGAAATCCAGTTGTGGTTCATTTTAATGAATGTTAGATCGTCAACATTTTGGGTAGCCAGACGAGTCCTTTTTTCGGTTAATATTGAACCTGCAGCACTGAATACTCTTTCTGATAGGACACTTGCTGCCGGGCAAGCAAGCTCCTGCAATGCATATTCTGCCAATTCTGGCCAGGTGTCTAATTTGGAGGCCCAGTAATCAAATGGGAATGACGGTTGAGGGAGAACATCGATAAGGGATGAAAAATAGTTAGTAACCATACTGGACAAATGTTGTCTCCTGTCACTTTCAATTGATGCAGCAGTACCTGTCCTGTCTGCGGTCATAGCAAAATCACTCCACAACCTGGTCAGAAAACCCCTCTGTCCAACGCCACTTCTGATGTGTGCACCCCTAACACTCCTAGTCTGCTGCCCCCTGGAGCTCGTGTGAGAACGATCACGTGCGCTGTGTGCTGGGAATGCCTGAAGCAAACGGTCAACAAGAGTTGATTGTTTGGTTGCTAATATTAGTTCCAAGTTCTCATGTGGCATAATATTTTGCAATTTGCCTTTATAGCGTGGATCAAGGAGGCAGGCCAACCAGTAATCGTCATCGTTCATCATTTTCGTAATGCGTGTGTCCCTTTTTAGGATACGTAAGGCATAATCCGCCATGTGGGCCAAAGTTCCAGTTGTCAAATCTCCGGTTGTGATTGGTTGAGGGGCAGTTGCAGGCAAATCTACGTCACTTGTGTCCCTCAAAAAACCAGAACCCGGCCGTGACATGCAACCAATTTCCTGTGCCCCCGGGAAAGGTTCGGCATTAAAAATATACTCATCCCCATCATCCTCCTCGTCCTCCACCTCCTCTTCGCCCGCTACCTCGTCCTGTACACTGCCCTGACCAGACAATGGCTGACTGTCATCAAGGCTTTCCTCTTCCTCTGGTGCAGACGCCTGCTCCTTTATGTGCGTCAAACTTTGCATCAGCAGACGCATTAGGGGGATAAGGGAAAGGGAGATGGCAGCCATGAAATTCCTTCCGTTATCACTCACTACCTTGCCTGCCTCAAGATCTACTGTGCCCAGCCACGACTGTGTTTCTTGTTGCAAGAACTCGGACAGAACTTCCGCGGTGTGTCTGTTGTCGCCCAAGCACTTCATAGCCAATACAGCCTGCTGACGCTTGGCAGTAGCTGGCCCATAATGGGACAACTGGTGTGCAACAGTGTCATCTGCCGATGGAGTGGTTGGCAGACTGCGTTCTGTGGAAGAGCTGTAGCTTCTGCAGGAGGACGAGGAGGAGGAGGAGGAGGGGGTGCGAACGCCTACAGCCAACTGTTTCCTAGACCGTGGGCTAGGCACAACTGTCCCTAAATTGATGTCGCCTGTGGACCCTGCATCCACCACATTCACCCAGTGTGCCGTGATGGACACATAACGTCCCTGGCCATGCCTACTGGTCCATGCATCTGTAGTCAGGTGCACCTTTGTACTCACAGATTGCCTGAGTGCATGGACGATGCGCTGTTTAACATGCTGGTGCAGGGCTGGGATGGCTTTTCTGGAAAAAAAGTGTCGACTGGGTAGCTCGTATCGTGGTTCAGCGTACTCCATCAGGGCTTTGAAAGCTTCGCTTTCAACTAACCGGTAGGGCATAATCTCTAACGAGATTAGTCTAGCTATGTGGGCGTTAAAACCCTGTGTACGCGGATGCGAGGATAAGTACTTCCTTTTTCTAACCAGAGTCTCATGTAGGGTGAGCTGGACTGGAGAGCTGGAGATCGTGGAACTTTCGGGTGTGCCGGTGTACATGGCAGACTGAGAGACGGTTGGAGACGGTATTGTTTCCGCCGGTGCCCTAGATGCAATATTTCCTCCTACAAAACTGGTGATTCCCTGACCCTGACTGCTTTTGGCTGGCAAAGAAACCTGCACAGATACTGCCGGTGGTGCGGAAAATGGTGGCCTTACAGTGACGGAAGGGATGTTGCGTTGCTGACTAGCTTCATTGGCCGAGGGTGCTACAACCTTGAGGGACGTTTGGTAGTTAGTCCAGGCTTGAAAATGCATGGTGGTTAAGTGTCTATGCATGCAACTAGTATTTAGACTTTTCAGATTCTGACCTCTGCTTAAGCTAGTTGAACATTTTTGACAGATGACTTTGCGCTGATCAGTTGGATGTTGTTTAAAAAAATGCCAGACTGCACTCTTCCTAGACTCGGATCCCTTTTCAGGGATTGCAAACTGAGCTTTAACCGGATGGCAACGCTGTGCTCCAACAGGTTTTGGCTTTGACACGCGTTTTGGGCCAGATACGGGCCCGGCAGATGGAACCTGTTGCGATGTTGGTGCCTGCTGCGGCCCCTCCTCCACCTCCGCTTCTGAACTACTGCCGCCTGCACCCTGTTCCCCCAATGGCTGCCAATCGGGGTCAATAACTGGGTCATCTATTACCTCCTCTTCGAGCTCGTGTGCAACTTCGTCTGTGTCACTGTGTCGGTCGGTGGTATAGCGTTCGTGGCGGGGCAACATAGTCTCATCAGGGTCTGATTGTGGATCTGTACCCTGAGAGGGCAATGTGGTGGTCTGAGTCAAAGGAGCAGCATAGTACTCTGGCTGTGGCTGTGCATCAGTGCACTCCATGTCAGAATATACTTGTAATGGGCATGGCCTGTTAAATGTTTCACTTTCTAAGCCAGGGACGGTATGTGTAAAGAGCTCCATGGAGTGACCCGTTGTGTCGCCTGCTGCATCCTTCTCTCTTGTTGTAGTTTTTGCTGAGGAGGACAAGGAAGCGACTTGTCCCTGACCGTGAACATCCACAAGCGACGCGCTGCTTTTACATTTACCAGTTTCGGAAGAGGAGGCAAAAGAGCTAGAGGCTGAGTCTGCAATGTAAGCCAAAACTTGCTGTTGCTGCTCCGCCTTTAAAAGCGGTTTTCCTACTCCCAGAAAAGAGAGCGTTCGAGGCCTTGTGTAGCCTGACGACGAAACTGGCTCCACAGCTCCAGACTTAGGTGGAATATTTTTATCCCCACGACCACCTGATGCTCCACTACCACTACCATCATTACCAGCTGACAATGAACGCCCACGACGACCTCTTGCACCAGACTTCCTCATTGTTTTAAAATCTTAACCAAAGTAACTTTATTTGTTGCTGTCAAACAACTTACACGGTGAGCTATAACTTCAGTATGATTTCAATATCCCTTAACAGGTTGGTGAGACCACAAGGAAAATCAGGCACAATGTTACACACTCTGTTTTCTGTGGCACAAAATCACAGAGATGACACACACGCAGGACTGTCACTCAAGCACTAATGTCAATATTAATCTCCCACCTAATTTATGTATTTTTTTTTTTCAGGGAGACTTTAGAAACCAAATAATAAGAAAAAAAAATAAATAAATAAATAGGCTTTCTATAGCCCACTGAATGAGAGATAGCACACACAGCAGTGGCACACAAGCCCTGACTGAGGCCAATATTTTTCTCCCACTGATTGATGTAGTGTTTTTGTGTTGAGGTAGATTTTAGAACACAAATCAAGGAAAAAAAAAAAAAAAGCTTTCTATGGCCCACTGAATGAGAGAGGTGGCACACCCAGGAGTCAAGACTGGCACACAAGCTGAAAGGGCAATATTACTCTCCCACTGTTTTTTGTATGTTTTTTTTTTTTTTTCAGGGAGACTTTAGAAACCAAATAATATTAAAAAAACCAAAAAAAAAATAGCCTTTCTATGGCCCACTGAATGAGAGAGAGAGGTGGCACACCCAGGAGTCAAGACTGGCACACAAGCTGAAAGGGCAATATTACTCTCCCACTGTTTTTTTATGTATTTTTTGATTTTTAAGGGAGACTTTAGAAACCCAATAATATTTAAAAAAATAAATAAATAGGCTTTCTATGGCCCACTGAATGAGAGGGAGAGAGGTGGCACACCCAGGAGTCAAGACTGGCACACAAGCTGAAAGGGCAATATTACTCTCCCACTGTTTTTTTAGGTTTTTTTTTTTTTTTCAGGGAGACTTTAGAAACCAAATAATATTAAAAAAAAAAAAAAAAATAGGCTTGCTATAGCCCACTGAATGAGAGATAGCACACACAGCAGTGGCACACAAGCCCTGACTGAGGCCAATATTTTTCTCCCACTGATTGATGTAGTGTTTTTGTGTTGAGGTAGAATTTAGAACACAAATCACGGAAAAAATAAATAGGCTTTCTATGGCCCACTGAATGAAAGGGAGAGAGGTGGCACACCCAGGAGTCAAGACTGGCACACAAGCTGAAAGGGCAATATTACTCTCCCACTGTTTTTTGTATGTTTTTTTTTTTTTTTCAGGGAGACTTTAGAAACCAAATAATATTAAAAAAACCAAAAAAAAAATAGCCTTTCTATGGCCCACTGAATGAGAGAGAGAGGTGGCACACCCAGGAGTCAAGACTGGCACACAAGCTGAAAGGGCAATATTACTCTCCCACTGTTTTTTTATGTATTTTTTGTTTTTTAAGGGAGACTTTAGAAACCCAATAATATTTAAAAAAATAAATAAATAGGCTTTCTATGGCCCACTGAATGAAAGGGAGAGAGGTGGCACACCCAGGAGTCAAGACTGGCACACAAGCTGAAAAGGCAATATTACTCTCCCACTGTTTTTTGTATGTTTTTTTTTTTTTTTCAGGGAGACTTTAGAAACCAAATAATATTAAAAAAACCAAAAAAAAAATAGCCTTTCTATGGCCCACTGAATGAGAGAGAGAGGTGGCACACCCAGGAGTCAAGACTGGCACACAAGCTGAAAGGGCAATATTACTCTCCCACTGTTTTTTTATGTATTTTTTGTTTTTTAAGGGAGACTTTAGAAACCCAATAATATTTAAAAAAAAAAATAAATAGGCTTTCTATGGCCCACTGAATGAAAGGGAGAGAGGTGGCACACCCAGGAGTCAAGACTGGCACACAAGCTGAAAGGGCAATATTACTCTCCCACTGTTTTTTGTATGTTTTTTTTTTTTTTCAGGGAGACTTTAGAAACCAAATAATATTAAAAAAACCAAAAAAAAAATAGCCTTTCTATGGCCCACTGAATGAGAGAGAGAGGTGGCACACCCAGGAGTCAAGACTGGCACACAAGCTGAAAGGGCAATATTACTCTCCCACTGTTTTTTTATGTATTTTTTGTTTTTTAAGGGAGACTTTAGAAACCCAATAATATTTAAAAAAAAAAATAAATAGGCTTTCTATGGCCCACTGAATGAAAGGGAGAGAGGTGGCACACCCAGGAGTCAAGACTGGCACACAAGCTGAAAGGGCAATATTACTCTCCCACTGTTTTTTGTATGTTTTTTTTTTTTTTTTCAGGGAGACTTTAGAAACCAAATAATATTAAAAAAAACAAAAAAAAAATAGCCTTTCTATGGCCCACTGAATGAGAGAGAGAGCTGGCACACCCAGGAGTCAAGACTGGCACACAAGCTGAAAGGGCAATATTACTCTCCCACTGTTTTTTTATGTATTTTTTGTTTTTTAAGGGAGACTTTAGAAACCCAATAATATTTAAAAAAATAAATAAATAGGCTTTCTATGGCCCACTGAATGAAAGGGAGAGAGGTGGCACACCCAGGAGTCAAGACTGGCACACAAGCTGAAAGGGCAATATTACTCTCCCACTGTTTTTTGTATGTTTTTTTTTTTTTTTCAGGGAGACTTTAGAAACCAAATAATATTAAAAAAAACAAAAAAAAAATAGCCTTTCTATGGCCCACTGAATGAGAGAGAGAGGTGGCACACCCAGGAGTCAAGACTGGCACACAAGCTGAAAGGGCAATATTACTCTCCCACTGTTTTTTTATGTATTTTTTGTTTTTTAAGGGAGACTTTAGAAACCCAATAATATTTAAAAAAATAAATAAATAGGCTTTCTATGGCCCACTGAATGAAAGGGAGAGAGGTGGCACACCCAGGAGTCAAGACTGGCACACAAGCTGAAAGGGCAATATTACTCTCCCACTGTTTTTTGTATGTTTTTTTTTTTTTTTCAGGGAGACTTTAGAAACCAAATAATATTAAAAAAACAAAAAAAAAAATAGCCTTTCTATGGCCCACTGAATGAGAGAGAGAGGTGGCACACCCAGGAGTCAAGACTGGCACACAAGCTGAAAGGGCAATATTACTCTCCCACTGTTTTTTTATGTATTTTTTGTTTTTTAAGGGAGACTTTAGAAACCCAATAATATTTAAAAAAAAAAATAAATAGGCTTTCTATGGCCCACTGAATGAAAGGGAGAGAGGTGGCACACCCAGGAGTCAAGACTGGCACACAAGCTGAAAGGGCAATATTACTCTCCCACTGTTTTTTGTATGTTTTTTTTTTTTTTTCAGGGAGACTTTAGAAACCAAATAATATTAAAAAAACAAAAAAAAAATAGCCTTTCTATGGCCCACTGAATGAGAGAGAGAGGTGGCACACCCAGGAGTCAAGACTGGCACACAAGCTGAAAGGGCAATATTACTCTCCCACTGTTTTTTTATGTATTTTTTGTTTTTTAAGGGAGACTTTAGAAACCCAATAATATTTAAAAAAAAAAATAAATAGGCTTTCTATGGCCCACTGAATGAGAGGGAGAGAGGTGGCACACCCAGGAGTCAAGACTGGCACACAAGCTGAAAGGGCAATATTACTCTCCCACTGTTTTTTTATGTATTTTTTGTTTTTTAAGGGAGACTTTAGAAACCCAATAATATTTTAAAAAAAAAATAAATAGGCTTTCTATGGCCCACTGAATGAGAGGGAGAGAGGTGGCACACCCAGGAGTCAAGACTGGCACACAAGCTGAAAGGGCAATATTACTCTCCCACTGTTTTTTTATGTATTTTTTGTTTTTTAAGGGAGACTTTAGAAACCCAATAATATTTAAAAAAAAAAAATAAATAGGCTTTCTATGGCCCACTGAATGAGAGGGAGAGAGGTGGCACACCCAGGAGTCAAGACTGGCACACAAGCTGAAAGGGCAATATTACTCTCCCACTGTTTTTTTATGTTTGTTTTTTTTTTCAGGGAGACTTTAGAAACCAAATAATATTAAAAAAAAAAAAAAAAAAATAGGCTTGCTATAGCCCACTGAATGAGAGATAGCACACACAGCAGTGGCACACAAGCCCTGACTGAGGCCAATATTTTTCTCCCACTGATTGATGTAGTGTTTTTGTGTTGAGGTAGATTTTAGAACACAAATCACGGAAAAAATAAATAGGCTTTCTATGGCCCACTCAGTGAGAGATGGCACACACAGGGATGGCACTGTAGCAGAAATGCCAATCTTAATCTCCCACAAAAAAAAACAAAAAAAAAAAAAAAACTGTCCTACAATTACTATCTCCCTGCAGTAATGTAAGCCAGGTATGGCAGGCAGCAATAGGAGTGGACTGATGCACAAATTAAATAAAAAGTGTGGACAAACAAAAAAGATAGCTGTGCAGAAAGGAAGGAACAAGAGGATATGTGCTTTGAAAAAAGCAGTTGGTTTCCACAGTGGCGTACACACAGCAATACAGCTATCACGGAGCCTTCTAGGGCAGCCCAATGAGCTACAGCGCTGAGGAAAAAAAAAAAAAAATAGCTTCCACAGTCCCTGCACACCGAAGGTGGTGTTGGACAGTGGAAATCGCTGCAGCACAAGCGGTTTGGTGGTTAGTGGACCCTGCCTAACGCTCTCCCTGCTTCTGACGAAGCGGCAGCAACCTGTCCCTAAGCTCAGATCAGCAGCAGTAAGATGGCGGTCGGCGGGAACGCCCCTTTATAGCCCCTGTGACGCCGCAGACAGCAAGCCAATCACTGCAATGCCCTTCTCTAAGATGGTGGGGACCAGGATCTATGTCATCACGCTGCCCACACTCTGCGTTCACCTTCATTGGCTGAGAAATGGCGCTTTTCGCGTCATTGAAACGCGACTTTGGCGCGAAAGTCGCGTACCGCATGGCCGACAAGCACAGGGGTCGGATCGGGTTTCATGAGACGCCGACTTAGCCAAAAGTCGGCGACTTTTGAAAATGATCGACCCGTTTCGCTCAACCCTAGTCAAAGATCATTGAACAGTGGAAACATTTTCATTTGTAGATTGGTTAAACAATATAAACCTAAAACTGGAAAAGTTCTATATCACTATAATTACGAGAAATGAGTGATTTTGTAGTTCTAGCCCCTATATTATATAATTATTCAGCAGATCGCCTTGGACCTATTTACATTAAAATAGCGACTGTTGTTTCAACAAGTCTTGCATAAAGCATTAGTACAAGTGAAACATCGGAATATATCTTACCAGATAATTTGCTTTCTTTCTCCGCTTCTTTCTCTACTTATTAACCATTTCTGCACTCTTTCCCCTGAAAATTAAGGGTAGAGCCTTTTAGAGGGGAAAACTTATGAAACATACATAATATAAGTCATATAATGGACACAAGTGGTGTTATTTCTCATATGCATACATGACAAATTATATGTAAATGTTCAGTGAAATAACAGATACTCTTTTATAGAATTTTAGATATACAGAAATTTCACCCATTAACATTAATTCGTTTACCATTCACAACCATCTGGATTATTATAGGTGTCAACCATCAACTAAACGCTTCACTTGTATACATAATTTACATATATAAGAACTATCAAGGCATTGCAGAGTGGGTGTATTTGAAAACGCCTACTCATATTCTCTGGAGGCAGATTCTCAGGGAGATCTATGTCAGCTCCATAGATTGTAATAGCTCATTTACGTAAAAAAGTGGATGTCTCTGGAGTAAGATATCAGATCGCAGATCCGGTATCATTTTATTCATCTTTCTATGACCTGTGTGCTTAGATAGACGGCTTAGGAGAGTTGATCCCACTGACAGATTCCCTTTAATAACATACAGAAAGCATACGGTACATACTATATGATGGATGTTTTTTCTTCATTTTTTTCCTTGAACCAATTAATTTTTAGCTTTTGTGCTTTATCAAATATAATACATGCATAATACAGTTAATACAAGAAAATATAGCGGTGTATTCCTTTAGAAATAAAGAATATTTTAAATTAATATAATGTACAAGGGGGTGCAAATGTGATCTATAGCCTTCAGGCAATGGACGTTTTCAGTTTTGCAAACCATAGGCATCTGTCTCTTTGTAAGAATTCAGAGTAGCTGGAAATTGGTTTTTGAAAACTGAATCTCTAGATATTTATGCTAAAGGGAAGCATATTGTAAAAAAGAGAGAAAAAAAGGAAACACTGCCTGTTTTTAGTCTCTGACAGTAACAAGAAAGCAGTTTATACAATCATTCTTCTTCCATACAGTGTCATGTTACCGGCAGCATATTTCATGTTGTTGATGTTGGTTG
The DNA here is from genome assembly GCF_051348905.1 of Ranitomeya variabilis. Lineage (NCBI taxonomy): Eukaryota > Metazoa > Chordata > Amphibia > Anura > Dendrobatidae > Ranitomeya > Ranitomeya variabilis. The sequence continues at coordinate 708,771,851 of NC_135234.1, read as the reverse complement.
CTGGTCTGCTGATAAAGATTTTTAAGGTATATTGAGACAAGCCAACAGTCTGCAAATAAGCGTTTGTAGAAATGCTCATTCCCCATTATTGGCCCTTGTGAACATGCTGGTGATCACCTGTTGAGTGGGCAAAAGGCTCAGTAGTCAGTGTGTAAGTAATGGTGCTATATGAGTGAGTAAAATATATAAATATGTATCAGAAGTTGAAAGTCAGACATTTTCATTTGATTTCTGTAACACCTGTGCCGATTCGTGCCTCCTTTGCTTGCGCCTTGGCCACTGGGCAGTGTTGCGCCTTTCTTGCTTGCGACGCATGACAGCTCCAGTCCTATGTTTTCCATGGGACTTTTGGTGCTGCTTTATAAGGGAACTATGTGGTTAATTTAAGTCTCGGTTTTATCACTCCTTCCAGAGGGCCCTGGGGCAGTGTGTTTTCTGACTGTCCTCTTGTTTTACGATTCTCTTCATGAAGTGACCTCTTGGCTTTGACCCTGGTTGGCGACTCATCCTGCCTCTGGTTTGCTCCTCCGGTAAGCAGCCCTTCCATGGAAGCAATCCAGGGGACCCCATTGTAAGACCAGATCCCTGCACAGGGATTAAATTTAGAAATTGATGCAGCAACACATCTCAAAAAAGATTGGACAGGGCCACGTCTACCATTGTGTATCATGATCATCTCTTCTTTCTATATCAGTCTGTAAATGTCTGGAAATTGAGGAGACCAATTGCTGGAGTTTTGGGAGAGGAGTGTTGTCCCCTTCTTGACTAGGTCTTCTTTGCCAGATTTTTCATTTCTATTGGGGAAATGTCTCGACTTCAGGCAGCCAGATCATCACTCGAACTCTACTTCTGGGAAGCCATGCTTTTGTGATGGATACTGTATGTGGTTTAGCTTTCTCTTTGTGAAATATTCAAAACCTTCATGAAATTGCAATTGTTCACAGAGTGGTTACCCTCTGACCATCTTTGCGTCTGAGAGACTCTGCCTTTCTAACATGATCGTGCAGCGCCCCAGAGTCCTGGTCGTTGCAGTACTGTCGCTCCGCCACTAAGGGGAGTGATGGTACGTCTGATGGCACTAAAGGAGTTCACCTGACCAGGTATCACAGTCACACATTACACTTCCCACTCTGACCACCAGGGTGAGCAAAGGGTTCTATGTATTAGGCCACTCCTCACACTCTGGTAAAACTGGGGGCTGGATAGGAAGTTAGGGAGAAGCTGACTGGGTTTTGCCCAGGCAACACCTAGAGAGAGAAGAGGTTGCTTGGGAAGATTCAGGGGGGTCCCTGTCAGGGGTGGGATCCTGACAGAGGCCTAGCGAAAAGGACAGATCGTTACAGAGCCGCGCCTGCACTTCATTGCGGCGGTATCTCAAGAAAGGATAAGAAGCGAGGTTTATTGTGGAGAAGTGAGAAATGAGATCACAGCACAAAGGCGAAAGAACCAGTAGGAGTCGTGCCCCGAGATCGGCAACATTCTACTGAGGCGCGTAGCCGGTGGCCGGAACGCCGAGGAAGTATTGGGCTCCATGCATTACTTCAAACCAACGGCAGGGCAGCTAATTATAGGTTGGCTATATCACCTAAATCACCTAATGAAGACAACGGAGGCAATTGTGGGAGAGGGGCGTCTCTAGGGTCCCTATAAAATAACTGCAGGCCTACCCCGTCATACGGGTGCGTCCTATCCATATGATCTGGGGGATGGAGAGAAAGAACAGAAACATACACGACAGTTGTGAGGACTATCCCGTGGTGCTCAGCAGGGAAGTACTACAACACCCAGGCGCTAGTAGGTAGGCACTGATTTCCACCTGCAAAGGGAACTTTGGATGTGCCTTCGGACCGGCCGGTCTCAGCCAGCCCAGTTAACAGTGCTCTGGATTGCGGATGCTGAAGCCTTCAGTAAAGAGGTAAAGAGACTGCAACCCTGTGTCCTCGTTATTTACTGTGACCTACACCACCACCTACACCTTTTATTGGGCGCCCCTTAGCAGGACCACGGACCGGGTCAGGCCACCGTGACATCCTCAGAACCGAGAGACCCGGTACCGAGTACCCCGCCGTCCTGTGTCTGGGGGCCGCTCCAACTTGGCGTCACGAACAGGATCTACTTAAGCCTGAGGAATCAGGTCATGTGTGCCTTGGAACTGTGATTGAATTGTGCTTGAACCGTGATCTATTGCAAAGACTGTGTATTGCTATTTGCCGCCAAAAATTCCCGCCAAAATTCCCGCCATTACAGCGCTACGAGGAGCGCAGAAGAAGAAGAAGGGCGTGCCATGGGAGGAGACTATCAAAGCGGCGCCAAAAGTGGCGACCGCCCCCTCCGACTACTGCTGCAAGATGACGACCTGCCTCGAAGCAGAGGAGAACCGCCCCTTGATTTGCAACGGCGGGAACCAAGACAAGAAGGAGCCCCACCCTGGGAAGATGGCAGAACCATGTGTGTGTGCAGCTGCCGACTGCGGAACAGCGAGGGTGACCAGCGATTTCCTGAACGACGACGAAGTGATCCTGGACTATCCCCAACGACCGGAGGCGGATCCGAACCCACCGCAGCTGGAGGATCCAGACCTCTTGGAGCCACAGGCGGAGGAGCCGAGTCAACCTATCCCGGACACGGAGCCAGCCGATGTGAAGCAATGGAAGTCGGAGTCGTGCCGGAGGGACGCCTTGGAAGAACCGCGATCCGAGCCGCTGCTGACTCCAGTGTCCTCGTCAGTGGAACAGATCGGCATCGATGGAACCACATCAGACGCAGGTATGGGAAGCGCCCCTGCCCCACCGATCGATCCTGCTCCTGCGACCGCTCCCCGTCCCAACAGTGACCAGTTCCTCTCCGCTGAGCTGGTAGTGGTAACCCCCGACACTATGGAGAAGCTGGTGCCTCCGTTACCGACAACTATGGGGGAACCGCTAGATGTGAGCTCAGAGGGGGTGATCTTCCAATGGGATACCCCGAGGATTGGGCCAGACGGGGCCAGGCAGGAGGGACTCAGCATTGCTGTGCTCACCTGGGAACAATATAAACAATGCTTAATTCTACACTGGAAAAACCGAAAAGAGACAGAACAAAGTGACCCACCGAAAGTACAAAACCCAAAGACTGCACGCGGTAAGAAAGACTTGGTAAAATGGGGGACTGTACTAGCCTTTCACCCGAAACGGGGTTAGGGCTCTATACAAGAACCGGGACTGCCGACTGAAATCTTCTTTACCAGCTACAATGTGAAGACCCCATTCCGCAACAGATGTGACAATCCACTACTATGTAAGGGGGACCAGGTGACCTACACTCGCCATCGGAGTGCGCAAAAGTGGTGCGCTCGGAACGTCCAGCGATGCGAGCCTGCAGTGGCGCCACCTGCTGCTCTGACTACGACTAACTCTGACCTGACGAATCCTACCACTATCACCACTGTGTGCGTAATTGCTGCTACTGAACTTGCAACCAAAGCTGACATTCGAATCCAGACACCGGGTGACCTGGTCGCACCTGAGAGACGAACCACTGATACTGACACCGCATCAGCCGAGAACAGGGAACCGGAGCTTCCCCGGTCAGGAAGTGTTCGCTGCCGGCTGGTGTCTTGCAACCTACTATGAGGATAAACCTTGGAACAACGAAACTGTAAATAGTTAACTGTGTGTGTTTTCCTTGCTGCCTTAAACCCGACCAGGGTTAGTTCTTAAAGGGATCCCTTTGTTTACCCGGGATCCCTAATGCTTTATGTTTGTTTTGCATCACTGTTTTAAAAGACTTCCGAATCATGGACGGTGAATGGTTCACAAACTGTGTTGTATATAGTTGCACCTTCTTAATGGTGCCCTCTACTGGTTTCACAAAGGAAGGAGCTTTTTGAAGAGACTGTTCCTGGATACAGCGCAGAAGGTCTTGTTAATTACAGACTTGCAGCTTGAGAGTTGCACTACCTCTTGAAATGCCCCTCTTAAATGGAATGTTCACTGTTGCAATTAGTCAAGATATAATGTTGCTTTAAGAAAGTTAGATAGTAATGATGTTTTACATAGTAGTATGTAGCTAGAAAAATAATGATAAGGAATAGAACTGTTGATAATGAATAAAATTAAAGTTAAAGTGATTATCGGAACTAATGATAGAGAGCCAAGGAAAGATGCAGTAGGCCCGTGGGGGTAGACCAGAGAGTCCTGCATAGGAGAAAGAGAGCTCAGGAAAATGTTGATTTGCACTTAGTAGATAGAATGCCCGGCTGGGTAATAATGGTTATTTATAGTCAGTTATTTAAATAAATGTTATTTTAAATCTTAAGCACTATGTAAATATGTTTTGTTTGTAACGTTCAAGTGTTCTCACCTCCCATAAAGGGAAGCATTGTTAAATTTACTTGTTTATTGCATTTCAAAATTTTGTATGTCTTTTGCTAACATGTATTGTTGTTCTTCTTTCCCAGTCCAGGAGTACTGGATTTAACCGGGGGGGAGTGCAGCGCCCCAGAGTCCAATCATGTTAGTTACTTGAAAATTGAGCCTCCTGCTACTTTCTTAATAGTACCACTACTTTTTCAGCCTTTTGTTAATTTTGTCCCACTTTTATTTTAGGTGTGTTGCTTCCCTGTCCCTGCTGAAGAAAAGCAGGCCCAAACCATGATGCTGCCACCACCATGTTTGACAGTGGGGATGATGTGTTCAGGTGATGAGCTGTGTTGTCTTTATGCCAAGCATATAGTTTGGCATTGTTGCCAAAAAGTTCAATTTTTGTTTCATCTGACCAGAGCACCTTCTTCCACATATTTAGTGTGTCTCCCAAGTGGCTTGTTGCAAACTTTAAACAACACTTTTTATGGATATCTTTGAGAAATGGCTTTCTTCTTGCCACTCTTCCATAAAGGCCAGTTTTGTGCAGTGTACGACTGATTGTTGTGCTATGGACAGACTGTCCCACCTCACCTGTAGATCTCTGTATCTTCTGGAGTGAGTTTGCTGCACTGAAAGTAAAGGGGCCGAATAATATTGCACGCCCCACTTTTCAGTTTTTGAATTTCCACAAAAATTTAAAATAGCCAATACATTTTGTTCAACTTTACAATTGTGTTCCACTTGTTGATTCTTCACCAAAAATTTACATTTGGTATCTTTATGTTAGATGCATGATATGTGGGAAAAGGTTGAAAAGTTCCAGGGGGCCGAATGCTTTCGCAAAGCACTGTAGACAGGCAAGTGGGCAAGGCTGGTAGACTGTCTGATGGGCACAGCTGACAGACTGGCAGATATAACGAAATGCGAGCACTGGGACCTGAGAACTAGCAAGCGTGTTTTAAAAACAGACTAGCAATGTTGTACAGGCACCTCTCATCAGGTAGAGGTGACTTAAGTAATAAATGTTTCCCATTGGCTAGGGACATTTTAGGAGGGTGTGCGCTGTCCCATTAAGAAGGCAGGACAGCCTTACGCAACCTAAGCACAGCAACCGGGGATTTGTGAACCATGCGCAGACCCTGGGCAGCAGCAGAAGGAGAGGGGAGTGCAGGGCTGCGACAATGAACGAGTCGGCATCCCTGCCGGAGGAGAGAGGCAGCGTGCAGGAATGCTGACGCTAGACTCTCCACTCTATAAACCTCAGCCTTACTCATTTCTCATATCTTAAACTACTAAAAGAGATTTGTTAATTGTAAGCCCTTTTTCCTGCTGCCTTTCCATGTGAGAGAAGAGGAGTGGGGTGAATGCCCCCTCACTAGGGGCCTAGAGATTTTGGTATTTTCTATGGCAATAAATTGTATCTTTTACACACACCCCGCACAATACACAAGTAAAAGCACCACTTACACACACATTCCCACTGGTTAGAAGTATGAAAAAAAAAAATGGCCCATTCACCAAGAAGATATTATTCAGCAGAGGAAGCACACACTTTCAGGCAGTGAAGAAGATCCCACATTCCTCTTTTTTTCTTCCTCCTCCTCTCCTAATCTAGTGAGTTGTGACCCCTAGCAAGGCGCCCTAGGACCGAGGTGACCCCTTCAGCATTTGATCCCATATGGACTGCACAACCCAAAAATGATCAGCCTGTTATTCTGGATTTCATGGGCAGCTCCGGAATCCAATTTTACACTACAGGCCTCCCTGAAATTGACTTTTTCAAATTATTTTTCATCGAGGAAATAATAAAACTTATGGTGGCTCAGACAAATTTGTATGCCCATCTATTTTTCACCCAAAATCCCACATCATCATACTACAGATATGACGACAATTTGGGGCATTGTGCTGCATAAGGGCATTGTAAAAAAAACTGAGTTTCGGCAACAGTGGAGTACTGATATACTATACAGCACACCTGTATTCGTATGGCCATGACAAGAACACAATTTGAAGAAATCCCAACATTTTTGCATTATAGTGATAATGCACAGTGTCTTCCTAGAAATGATCACAACTTTGATTGTCTATATAAAATTCGTCCAGTAGTTGACCACTTCAGCAGAAAATTTGCTGAGGCGTACAACTCCCAAAGGGACATCTGTATTTGGTTAACAAAGAAAGGGACACCTGGTTGACACCCCCTGAATGCCCCTTAGTCCTTGGGGTGAGTGGAAAAATTGTATGGGAATTGATGCACCCACTGGTGGATAAAGGTTATCACCTCTATATAGATAAAGAGTGGTATACTAGAGTAAAAGTTAAGACCCTCTCTGCCAGAGGTACAGTTGCAGATGGCACCGTGCAAAAAAATTAGAGAGGTCGCCCTAAGCCACTAATTGGGCAACTACTGAGAAAGGCTGACAGACAGCAGAGCCTAATACAGCGAAAACATGCTGGTGGTCAAGTATAAGGACAAGAGGGATGTCCTTATTTACACCATGACAACAGCTCCCTTGTCACAGTCCGAGGTACCATAACAGACGTCCCAAAGCCAGATTGTATCCTGGATTATAATAAATTTATGGGGGGTGTAGTTCTCTCAGATCAAACCATACAAAAGTATAGTTGGCCGTGTACATTGTACAGATGACACTGTACAATGCTTTTGTGCTGTTTCAATCTACAGGCAATACAGGAACCTTCCTTCAGTTTCAGGAGGCAGTCATCAAGACCCTAATGCAGGGGTCGGGAACCTATGGCTCGCGAGCCAGATATGGCTCTTTAGATGGCCGTATCTGGCTCGCAGACAGGGCTCCTACCTGTCTATGGGAAGGATGCATGCACCGCGCTCCATCAGGCCGCGGTGCACGCTGATATTGGTAGTTCTTTGATGGCCTGATAAGCATTGGCGGCAGTGGTGAGCGGCAGGGAGCATGGACTACATTTCCCATAACTCCCTGCATAGCCGCGCCGTCTGCAAGCACGCACCTGCGTCCCCTAGTGAAGCGGCATCTGCCTCCTCCCTTGTGTCTCCCTTGGACGTTCCAGAAACCCCTGGCTGTGCTGCTGCTTTGAAGGTGAACATTATAATAGTAATTATAATAGCCTAATAGTGTCACAGGCCAATCACCGCTAACTGATGCCTGTATACAGCACTTAAGGCAGTGATACCCCTGTGCTTTCCAGGATTGCGGTGGAGGTGATAGGATGTGACATCTTGCACAATCCTATCACAGCCAGCGCTGCAGCCTCCACTATTCCAGGCAGCGGTATACAGGCAGCGGATAGCAGTGATGGGACTGTGACATCAGTGGTGGTCCTCTACTGTTAGAAGCCCACCGCTTCCACCAGGTGTTTTCTAAGACACCCCACGTTTTTGGGTGACAGTAATATAAGACTGTCTTATTCTCAGAGAAACTAGATTTTTGGCACACTTAGGCTCCTATTCACACTGAGGAATGAAGCACTGAAAATTGTACTTCATTCTTCAGTGTTGGCGCGATGAACATGGGCTGTGTATACTGCCCAATTTGAGTGCAGAAATGCTTCTGCGAGTCCTGTGGGCTCCCATTGAGCTCCTCTTGAGCATAACAGGAGGTCAGCGCAGACCTGCAACATTTATTGTCAGGGTCTTTATGTCAATAGGAGCTCAGTGGCAGGAGGAATGCTGCAGCATTTCTGGACTGAAATTGGGCAGTATACACAGCCCTTGTGCTTCGAATCTAGCCTCACGCAGGCAGCACTGAGGAGTGCAATTTTCTGTGCTGTATTACTCTGTGTGAATGTGGGTTATTCTATATATGGGAAAATTTGAGAAACAATAAGCTTGTGTGACAAACTCTCAATAAAGTGATCAAGATAAGCTGTGTTAAATTAAAATGAATGTCACTTTGATACAAAAACAGAGTTATTAGTTCAGCAATGAGCTACATTCACTGCTGAAGTACTTGCTCCTTTTAGCTAATAAAGCCCCTTTATACTTACCTATTGTTCTGACCTCAGATTTATGTCCCAGAAGAGGAGTTTTGACTGTTCCTGTCACAGTGTCTCTTCTTTGCTCAGTGACTGTTTTTTCCTCGGAAAGACTGGAAGTTGTGAAGCTATCTGCGCCATATTGGTGAAGAACACTAAGTTGAGAAGAAGCGACCTTCAATCAAATTGCAGACTCCCCCCAAGGATAAAATTTGAGGTAAGAAAATATCTAAACACAAATGGGGCTTTATTAGATAAAATTATGATGTTTTGAATGTAATAGGTACGTGGGCAGGGGTGGGTGATGTTGCTTGTAGTCACTGGGTGTAATAGGTATGGGTAAGGGCACACCACCTGTAGTCACTGGATGGGGGGGGGGGGGCTACTGGGGTGTAGTAGGTATCCCTACAGCTGACATCTTACCCATATGGTGGGCCATGCTGGGGTATTGAAAGTGACAGCTGAACACGGCCGGCGTCAGCACCCGACTAACCCGTGACGAAAAGAAGACAGCTCTTCTAGAGGTCTACTAAAGTTCTATAGCACAAGGACTAAAAGAAACCTGGAGTTGGCCCTGCTTGCAGACAAATCCACAAATTAAAGAAATAATGACTCAGAGCCTTCTATTCACCCCCACAGTACTGCCCTTTATTGAAGAAGATGGCTAAAAGAAAGAAGGATGAGGAGTATCGTACTTTTCAGCAGGAGTGGACAGACGAATTTGCCTTTGTGGAGAGAGCAGGTTCACCAGTTTGTCTTATATGCAATGATAAAATTGCATCCATGAAGCGGTCAAATATAAAGCGCCACTTTGACACACGCCATGCTTCATTTGCATCGAAATATCCTGCAGGGGACAGCAGGAAGAAAGCCTGTCAAGAGCTGCTGTGCAAAGTGCAAGCTAGTCAGCAGCAACTTCGAGTTTGGACCCAACAAGGTGACTTAAATTCGGCTAGCTTTGTTGGTGCTTTGGCAATTGTCAGAAACGGAAAACCATTCACAGATGGGGAGTATGCCAAAACATTTATGCTTGATGTTGCCAATGAACTTTTTGATGATTTTCCGGATAAAGCCAAGATTATCAAACGGATAAAAGACATGCCTCTGTCAGCAAGAACAGTTCATGACCGTGCCATCATGATGGCAACTCAGATTGAGGCATCCCAAGTGAAGGACATAAATACAGCTCTGTTCTTTTCTCTTGCTTTGGATGAATCAACTGACGTAAGCCATATATCTCAGTTCAGCATCATTGCAAGGTATGCTGTCGGTGACACGTTACATGAGGAAAGTCTTGCTGTTTTGCCTCTGAAAGGGACAACAAGAGGGGATGATTTGTTCAAGTCATTCACTGAGTTCACTAAAGAAAAAAATCTACCAATGCATAAACTTATTTCAGTGTGTACTGATGGTGCTCCATGCATGGTAGGAAAAAACAAAGGATTTGTAGCGCTTCTTCGTGAACATGAAAAAAGACCTATCCTTAGTTTTCACTGCATCCTACATCAGGAGGCACTTTGTGCTCAGATGTTTGGTGAGCAGCTTGGTGAGGTGATGTCACTTGTCATTCAGGTGGTCAACTTTATTGTTGCCCGTGCTTTAAATGATCGCCAGTTTAAAACACTCCTGGATGAAGTTGGGAATAATTATCCTGGTCTGCTTCTGCACAGCAACGTGCGCTGGCTGTCAAGAGGGAAGGTGCTCAGCCGTTTCGCAGCTTGTCTGAGTGAAATACGAACTTTTCTTGAAATGAAAAACGTTGACCATCCTGAGTTGTCCAACACTGAGTGGCTCCTGAAGTTCTTCTATCTTGTAGATATGACTGAACATCTGAACCAGCTCAATGTGAAAATGCAAGGCGTTGGTAATACAGTTTTATCGCTTCAACAAGCTGTGTTTGCATTTGAAAATAAGCTGGAACTGTTTATCGCAGACATTGAAACAGGTCGTTTAATACACTTTGAAAAACTGGGAGAGTTTAAAGATGCATGCACAGCAAATGACCCTGCACAACATCTTGATATTCAGCAGCTAGCAGGCTTTACATCCAATCTCCTGCAATCATTCAAAGCGCGCTTTGGAGAATTTCGTGAGCACACTCGTCTTTTTAAGTTCATCACTCATCCACATGAGTGTGCACTGGACAGCACTGACCTGAGTTATATCCCTGGTGTCTCCATCAGAGATTTTGAGCTACAAGCTGCTGACCTGAAGGCTTCAGACATGTGGGTGAATAAGTTTAAATCACTTAATGAAGATTTGGAAAAACTTGCACGACAGCAAGCAGAGTTGGCAAGCAAACACAAGTGGAGAGAAATGAAACAACTCCAACATGCAGACCAGCTGATTGTCAAAACTTGGAATGCACTTCCTGTCACATACCAAACACTGCAGCGTGTGGGTATTGCTGTACTGACAATGTTTGGCTCTACCTATGCATGCGAGCAGTCTTTCTCACATCTAAAGCACATCAAGACTAACATACGTTCACGTTTAACGGATGGAAGTCTCAACGCCTGCATGAAGCTAAACCTCACCACCATGAACCAGATTACAAAGCCATCAGCAAATCCATGCAGCACCAGAAGTCACATTAATGGTAGGAAGTATTCTATTCATCGTTGGTTAGCAACAGCATTAAAACGTTATTATGTTATAAAAAAAAGAGTTCGGAGATTTGTTGTTCTTTAAAATTAAATACAAGTCAATGTGTGCACTTTATGTACAGTGAGACTATTTAATAAAGTTCAATTATTTATTACGCTGGGTGTGCCTGCTTGTATGTACCACTTTAAGTAGTAAATGCTTTAGTTCCCTATGGGTCTGAGCCTCTCTTTTTTGTTCATTTTCTGTAAGACCAACACTTTTAAAAGGGCCACTGACAGATACAATTGCTCCAGCGGTCACTTAGTACACAAAGGAGTGTTCCTCTCTGCTGCACTAAGCCACCGCTGGACCTAAACAATAATTCGCTGTAAAATAATAAAATAGATAATTGACATAACTGACAATGCGTTGTGTGACATGTCCAACATTCCAGCTTCTTTCTTCTGCGAATGCCTCAAAGCTGGCATTCTCTCAACATCAGGTGGGAAGAATGCCAGCTTCCAGTCATGCGCAGGAAAAAGAAGAAGCCAGACTGCTGGACTGATGTCATGCATCGCAAGCTCACAATGTAAGTTATTTATTTAATTTTTTTACTGCTAATTACCATTGTTTCAGTCCAGTTGTGGCTTTATACAGTAGGGAGGAGCATTCCTTGCTGTACTAAGTGAACATTGGAGCGATTGATCTGTCAATGGCCCTTTAAACATATTGTACGGCTCTCGCGGAATTATATTTCAAAATATGTGGCGTTTACGGCTCTCTTAGCCAAAAAGGTTCCTGACCCCTGCCCTAATGTCTGCCAGTCAGGAAGGTGAGAGCCATAGGTCAACATTTTCCTTGTGAGGTTCTCCAAACTGCGAGGAAGGGAAGAACACAAAAAAGGTGCAGAATATGCTCCAAGAGGGGAATATAAAAGGACACAATATACCATTGTGAAACCTGGCCTTTGCAATAAGGATTGCTTCAAAGCATACCACATTTACATGAATTGATAAAATTTGGTTTTACTCTGTTAACAAAACACACTTTTATAATCTGATGTACTATGCACAACTTACACATACCACCTCATTACTAATTTATGCACCAGTAAAACCAAAAGCAATATTATCAATACTATAACTATGCCTCTAGATAATTCCTTGATGGGTGTAGTTTCCAAAAGTGGGGTCACTTGTGGGGGGGTTCCACTGTTTAGGCACATCAGGTGCTCTACAAAAACAACATGGCGCCACAGATCATTCCATCAACGTCTGTGCTTCAAAACGTCACTCCTTCCTTTTGGAGCTTGGAAGTGGCACCAGATATGGGGTATCGGCATACTCAGGAGAAATTGTGCAACACATTTTGGAGCCATTTTCTCCTGTTAACCTTGTAAAAATTAAAAATTTCGGGGGTAAAACAACATTTTTGTTGGAAAAATTTATTTTTTTATTTTTCACAGCTCAACGATATAAAACTCTGCGCAGCACCTGGGGGTTCAAAGTGCTTACCACAAATTCCTTAATGTGTCTAGTTTCCAAAATGGGGTCACTTGTGGGAGGTTTCCACTGTTTAGGCATATCAGGGGCTCTCCAAACGTGACATGGTGTCCACTATCAATTCCAGAAAGTAAAAAGTTCAAAAAGTCAAATTTCTACTGTTTTGGCATGTCAGGAGCTCTTCAAATGTGACATATCATCTGCAATCTATTCCAGCCTAAATTGAGCTCCAGAATTCAGTTGGTGCTTCTTGACCTCCAAGCCCTGCTATGCGCCCAAATACTATTTTTCCACCACATATGGGGTATCCGCGTCCTCGGGAGAAATTGCAAAACAAATTTTAGGGTTAATTTTCTCCTGCCACCCCTGTGAAAATGCAAAATTTAGGAATAAAGTAATATTTTTGTGGAAAAAGTCAAATGTTGTCCTTCCACATTCCTTCCTGTGAAGCACCTGAATGAATAATAAACCTCTTAAATGTGGTTTTGAGCAGTTTGAGGGGTGACGTTTTTAGAAAGGTGGAAATTTTGGGTATTTTCTGTCCTATTGGCCACCCAAAGTCACTTAAAATATTATAAGGTCCCTAAAAAAATGTTTTCTAAGTTTTTCTGGAAAAATGAGAAATTGCTGATAAACTTTTGACCCTTGTAACAAAACAAAATTCTGTTTAAAAAATTATGCTGATGTAAAGTAGATATGTGGTAATTGTTATTTACTATTTTGTGTGACATAACTCTATGATAACGCTGGAATATTTCTGTATTCTATTTGTAATCCATAGAGTATTACAGGCTTTGTTTTACATTTTGGTAGTATATAACACTCCAAAAGAAGCGTTCAAAAAATTTTCTGGATTGAATTTGCCATCCATAGAGTATTACATGCTTTGTGTTTTCAGATACCTAGCAATTACAAAATGCCTGTGGTAATGGACAGTGAAGTGGAAGTACTGATAATGGTGCACGCAGACACTGAGGACGTGGGGCAGGTGCAACCGCGCCTGTTGAAACACATCCATCCATGACACATCGCTTCTTGTCCCACTTTGCATGGAGGCACAGGACATCACTTCTGAAGCCACACCAGTGCAAACAGGTGGTTGGTTGGATAGCAGATAATTCTTCCAGCATGATTGCCAGCAACACCCAGTCTTCCACACGGTCAACTCTCACCAGCCAACAGTCTGGATCACTCGATCCTCCTTCCTCCCACCATGTTGAGTCCCAGGAGACCAATGATTCCTCACTACGACACTCCAAGGAGCTCTTTACCACATAATTTCTTGATTGTGGCCTCTCACCCTGCATGTTCCAAGAGGGACATGCAGAGGATACCTTTTTAAAGAGAGTTCTGAGACAAAAAAAATGGTCATTTGCAACCGGTGCCATGCCAAGATCAGTAGGGGCCTGACCGCTAAGAGCCTAACCACCATCAGCATGATCAGGCACATATCATCTAAGCACCCAACTTGGTGGGCCAAATGCATGGGTCCACAATTGTGCCAGCGGGTGACACCACTGCCTCTGCACGTTTTCTAGGTGCTTCCCAGTCCCCTGTCCATGACACTGGCACAGGTGCCTCCTGCCCTGCACCTGTCCTTGCACATTCTAAGGCACAAACAGGAGGCACTAACAAAAATTTATCCCAGCAGTGTTCAGCTGTCTCTACCCCAGGCATTAGAATGAAAAAGAAAGTCCCTACAGGCCCAAACGCTATATGAGCACATTTCCAGACTGCTTGAGTGTAAATGTTGCCATTTAGGCTTGTAGACACAGAGGATTTCCGACGACTCATGGTGGCACTCATCTCTCAGTACTCAGTCCTCAGCCACCACTTTTTCTCCTGGTGTGGCATCCCTGCATTGTACCAGCACGTGTCCAGGAACATCACCCATGCCCTTACCAACTGAGTTACTGGGATTGTACACTTAACAACCGACATGTGGACAAGCGCTTATGGCCAGGAACATTACATTTCCCTGATGGCACAATGGGTGGACATTGTAACATAGTAACATAGTAACATAGTTATTAAGGTTGAAGGAAGTCTTTAAGTCCATCTAGTTCAACCCATAGCCTAACATGCCCTAACATGTTGATCCAGGGGAAGGCAAAAAAACCCCATGTGGTAAGAGTAAGCTCCACCATGGGGAAAAAAATTCCTTCCCGACCCCACATACGGCAATCAGACTAGTTCCCTGGATCAACGCCCTATCAAAGAATCTAATATATATACCCTGTAACATTATACTTTTCCAGGAAGGTATCCAGTCCCCTCTTAAATTTAAGTAATGACTCACTCATTACAACATCATACGGCAGAGAGTTCCATAGTCTCACTGCTCTTACAGTAAAGAATCCGCGTCTGTTATTATGCTTAAACCTTTTTTCCTCCAGACGTAGAGGATGCCCCCTTGTCCCTGTCACCGGTCTATGATTAAAAAGATCATCAGAAAGGTCTTTGTACTGTCCCCTCATATATTTATACATTAACATAAGATCACCCCTTAGCCTTCGTTTTTCCAAACTAAATAGCCCCAAGTGTAATAACCTATCTTGGTATTGCAGACCCCCCAGTCCTCTAATAACCTTGGTCGCTCTTCTCTGCACCCGCTCCAGTTCAGCTACGTCTTTCTTATACACCGGAGACCCGAACTGTGCACAGTATTCTAAGTGTGGTCGAACTAGTGACTTGTATAGAGGTAAAATTATGTTCTCCTCATGAGCATCTATTCCTCTTTTAATGCATCCCATTATTTTATTTGCCTTTGTAGCAGCTGCCTGACACTGGCCACTGAATATGAGTTTGTCATCCACCCATACACCCAGGTCTTTTTCATTGACGGTTTTGCCCAGAGTTTTAGAATTAAGCACATAGTTATACATCTTATTACTTCTACCCAAGTGCATGACCTTACATTTATCCCCATTAAAGCTCATTTGCCATTTATCAGCCCAAGCTTCTAGTTTACATAAATCATCCTGTAATATAAAATTGTCCTCCTCTGTACTGATTACCCTGCAGAGTTTAGTGTCATCTGCAAATATTGAAATTCTACTCTGAATGCCCCCTACAAGGTCATTAATAAATATGTTAAAAAGAAGAGGGCCTAATACTGACCCCTGTGGTACCCCACTGCTAACCGCGACCCAGTCCGAATGTGCTCCATTAATAACCACCCTTTGTTTCCTATCCCTGAGACAGCTCTCAATCCACTTACACATATTTTCCCCTATCCCCATTATTCTCATTTTATGTAACAACCTTTTGTGTGGCACCATATCAAAAGCTTTTGAAAAGTCCATATACACTACATCCACTGGGCTCCCTTGGTCCAGTCCGGAACTTACCTCTTCATAGAAGCTGATCAAATTAGTCTGACATGAATGGTCCCTAGTAAACCCGTGCTGATACTGGGTCATGAGGTTATTCCTCTTCAGATACTCAAGTATAGCATCCCTTAGAATGCCCTCCAGGATTTTACCCACAGTAGAGGTTAAACTTACAGGCCTATAATTTCCGAGTTCAGTTTTTGTCCCCTTTTTGAATATTGGCACCACATTTGCTATACGCCAGTCCTGTGGTACAGACCCTGTTATTATGGACTCTTTAAAGATTAAAAATAATGGTCTATCAATGACTGTACTTAGTTCCTGCAGTACTCGGGGATGTATCCCATCCGGGCCCGGAGATTTGTCAATTTTAGTGATTTTTAGACGCCGCCGTACTTTCTGCTGGGTTAAGCAGGTAACCTTTAATGGGGAATTTTTATCACTAGTCATATTGGCTGCCATGGGATTTTCTTTTGTAAATACTGATGAAAAAAAGTCATTTAGCATATTGGCTTTTTCCTCATCCTCATCCACCATTTCACCCAGACTATTTTTAAGGGGGCTAACACTATCATTTTTTAGTTTCTTACTATTTATGTAGTTAAAGAATATTTTGGGATTATTTTTGCTCTCTCTGGCAATGAGTCTCTCTGTCTCAATCTTTGCTGCCTTGATTTGCTTTTTACAGAATTTATTTAATTTTCTGTATTTATTTAATGCCTCCTCACAACCTACTTCCTTTAATTCTCTAAATGCTTTCTTTTTGTCCCTTATTGCGCCCCTTACAGCTCTATTTAGCCATATTGGTTTCCTCCTATTTCTAGTATGTTTATTCCTATACGGTATATACTGTGCACAGGTCCTATCCATGATGCTAATAAAAGTCTCCCATTTTCTTTGTGTATTTTTATGCCTCAGGATATCGTCCCAGTTAATTGCACCAAGATCCTCTCTCATCCGTTGGAAATTTGAGGAGGATGGGGCTGAGCTACACCCTGGCATGGCGCATGTGCTACCAACTCCAAGGATTGCTAGCCCCATTTCAAGCAGGGTTTCCTCCACATCCTACAGCAGTTCCTGCACCCATCTTGCTCTTCTTCATACTCCATCTTCGATTTGGTATCTCAAAGCATGTTGTTCACATTAGCTGGAAACTGGAAGCTCTGCAGCACTGCCAAAGTGAAGCGGCAACAGGTTCTGCTGAAGCTAATTTGTCTAGGAGATAAACCGCACTCCGAGAGCTAATAAAAGGAATAATAGACTAGACAGATCTGTAGCTCTCACCACTGACCCCAACCAGGCATGGTTGTGTGTGATAATGGCCGTAACTTGTTGGTGGCTGTGAAGCCTGGCAAGCTCACACACGTACAATGCTTTGCCCATGTGCTCAATTTGGTGGTTCAGCGATTTTTGAAAACATACCCAGATTTGCCAGCCAGAGCTTCTAGTCAAGGTACGCTGCGTCAAAGCCCATTTCCTCCAGTCAGCTACAGCTGCCACTGCTCTGGCAGTGCTGCAGCATCGCATGCAAGTTCCAGCTCACCGACTAGTGTGCAACATCACCACGTGAAGGAACTCTATACTGCCCATTCTGGCAAGGCTTTTTGAGCAGCAGAGGCCAGTGGTCGAATACCAGCTCCTACACGCCCATCGGTATTCTGGGCAGCCTCTGCCCATAACAGCTGAAGAGTGGGCATGGATGTCTGACATTTGTGCATTTCTCCAAGACTTTGAGGACTCCACAAAGATGGTGAACAGCGATGATGATGCCATAATCAGCACAATGATCCCGTTTCTGTGCCTACTTAAACAGTTGCTGATTACAATTAAAGCTGACTTTTTGCATGTGTACCAGGTGGAGATGGACAAAGACATGAGACAGGGAGATACTACCCAGCCCAACCTCATCTCTTCTACGCAGCACTGATTGGGTAACAATGACCAGGTGGAGGCTCAGTAGCAGGAGCTGTTTGCTAGTGCAACAAAGTCTAGTCCCCACACAAGCTTCGTCCCATCTCTCCTACATGGAAGGGCTGAGGAGGAGAATGAGTGAGGAAGAGACTGAGAGTAATAATGGTGGAGCTTGGCACATATGGCTGACTTTTTGTACCACTGCCTTTCCCATTACCCTTGAGTTACATTCATCTTGGCCAAAAAGTTAATCTACTCTGAGTGCCAAGTTTTCTTGTATATCATTGATGGGCCAATTTCATGACAACCTCCCAGCATCCAGGCCCTGATGATTGGGTATTTTTTGACAAGGAGGGAAAAGTTTTTAAAGATGTTCAAGCAATACCTGGATGGCAAAACCAGTGTACTCCCTAATTCCTCTGCGACATTGAAGCATTTGGTGTCAAATCTGGACACTTGACATGAGCTGTCCCTCTATGTCTTGGAGGTGTTATGGTTTCCTGCTGCTAGCGTCTTGTCTGAGCTTGCTTTTAGTGACACCAGGGTGGTCATAACAGACAAGAGCTTTCGGCTGTCAACAGAAAGTGCTGACAGGCTCACTCTGATAAAAATGAACAAGCCTGGATTAGCCCTAACTTTTCCACACCACCAAATGACAGCAGCACATAAAGTGTTTTTAAACTTCAATATTTGAATGAGACCGGCCAATTGTTGCTTTCAATAGTTTCTGAATCACCGGATGACCCTCCTTCTAACTTTTTTTCTGGCTTTGCTTTGTGTGCAAGCCTTTATGAGTGTAGAAGGACCACAGCTACACTTTGCTAATTTTTTTATGAGGCGCTGCACTTGGTGCCTTCAACAGTGTATGGATGACCCTCCTTATATTTTTTCTAGCTTTGCACTGTGTGCAAAGAATGTATGAGTGTAGAAGGACCACAATTACACTTTAATTTTTTTATGATGCACTCCACTTGGTGCCTTGAAGGGTGTATGGATGTCCCTGCTTGTAATTTTTGGCAGACTTTGCACAGTGTGCAGAGTGTTTGTAAGTGTGCGAGTACTACATCTACTTTGCTCACAATATTTGAATGAGGTACTACAGTTGGTGTCTTCAAAGTTGTATGGATAACCCTACTTGTAATTTGTGTCAGGCTTTGCACTTAGTGCATAGCCTTTAAGTCTAGGAGTACCACCACAATACAATTTGTACATAATGTGTATGAGGCCCTCCTTTAGCTTTAATATATGGTGTATCTGAGACCGTCTTCCATTTAATTTTTGGCAGTACTTGCATCCTTCATGAACTACACTGAAATATCCAATTTTTAACAAATAAAAAATTAGTAAAAATGTATTTTATTTTATTTTTTTACATTTCTTTACACTTTGCCTTATATTCAAGTCATTATACATGAAAGAAAGAGGAGTGCAGGGCTGCGACAATGAGCGAGTCGGCATCCCTGCCGGAGGAGAGAGGCAGCATGCAAGGATGCCGACGCTAGACTCTCCAATCTATAAATCTCAGCCTTACTGATTTCTCATATGTTAAACTACTAAAAGAGATTTGTTAATTGTAAGCCCTTTTTTCTGCTGCCTTTCCATGTGAGAGAAGAGGAGGGGGGGTGAATGCCCCCTCACTAGGGGCTTAGAGATTTTGGTATTTTCTACGGCAATAAATTGTATATTTTACACCCCGCCCCCGCACAATACACAAGTAAAAGCACCACTTACACACACATTCCAACTGGTTAGAAGAATGAAATAAAAATGGCCCATTCACCAAGAAGACATTATTTAGCAGATGAAGCACACACTTTCAGGCAGTGAAGAAGATCCCACATTTCTCTTTTTTTCTTCCTCCTCCTCTCCTAATCTAGTGAGGAGGGACTCCTAGCAAGGTGCCCTAGGACCGAAGTGACCCCTTCAGCACTTGATCCCATATGAACTGCACCCCCCAAAAATGATCAGCCTGTTATTCTGGATTTCATGGGCAGCTCTGGAATCCAATTTTACACTACAGGCCTCCCTGAAATTGACTTTTTCAAATTATTTTTCATCGAGAAAATAATAAAACTTATGGCGGCTCTGACAAATTTGTATGCCCATCAATTTTTCACCCAAAATCCCACGTCATACAACAGATATGATGACAATTTGGGGCATTGTGCTGCATAAAGGCATTGTGAAAAAACAGAGTTTCGACAACAGTGGAGTACTGATATGCTATACAGCACACCTGTATTCGTATGGCCATGACAAGGACATGATTTGAAAAAATCCCAACATTTTTGCATTATAGTGATAATGCGCAGTGTCTTCCTAGAAATGATCACAACTTTGATTGTCTATATAAAATTCGTCCAGTAGTTGACCACTTCAGCAGAAAATTTGCTGAGGCGTACAACCCCCAAAAGGACATCTGTATTTGGTTAACAAAGAAAGGGACACCTGGTTGACACCCCTGAATGCCCCTTAGTCCTTGGGGTAATTGGAAAAATTGTATGGGAATTGATGCACCCACTGGTGGATAAAGGTTATCCCCTCTATATAGATAAAGAGTTGTATACTAGAGTAAAAGTTAAGACCCTCTCTGCCAGAGGTACAGTTGCAGATGGCACCGTGCAAAAAAATTAGAGAGCTATATGGGCACATTTCCAGACTGCTTGAGTGTAAATGTTGCCATTTAGGCTTGTAGACACAGAGGATTTCCGCCGACTCATGGTGGCAGTTATCTCTCAGTACTCAGTCCTCAACCACCACTTTTTCTCCTGGTGTGGCATCCCTGCATTGTACCAGCACATGACCAGGAACATCACCCATGTCCTTACCAACTCAGTTACTGGGATTGTACACTTAACAACCGACATGTGGACAAGCGCTTATGGCCAGGAACCAGGCTCGGACTGGCCCACCAGAGAACCGGAGGATTCTCCGGTGGGCCCAGGCATTGACACCTGCTGGCATACTGGCCAGCAGCTGCCTAGGGCCACTGCTCCAGGGGCCCCCAGCCCGTGGCTATGGGGCCCCTGAGTCAAGGGGGCTCGCCCTGTGCCAGTAGCAGCAGCTGGAGACAGGATCCTGTCCCCGCTGCTGAAGCAAAATGAATATTCACGCTTCCCCACGCCCCTATGGGCGTGGAGTGGCGTGAATACTGTTTCTCTTTAATAGCGGGCAGCGATAGCTGCAGGTTGCAGCTAACACTGCCCGCATGTAAAGCCCCACCACCATACACACAGCACCACAGCACTTACACACACAGCACCGCAGCACATACACACATGCAGGCACACAGACTCACACAGAGCAGCTCACCTTCTGGCGTCCTGCTTCCTGTCTGAGACAGCCCAGCTGGATGACGTCATCATCCAGCGTGCTGTCTCAGACAGAAAGCTTCCAGTGAGGAAGAGGCTGCTGGGATGAGCTGCTGCTGTGGGGAGGTGAGCTGTGCTGTGTGCCTGCGTGTGTGTGTGTGCCTGCATGTGTGCATGTGTGTGCCTGCGTGTGTGTGCCAGCGTGTGTGTGCCTGCGTGTGTGTGCCTGCGTGTGTGCCTGCGTGTGTGTGTGAGAGTGTGTGTGTGCCTGCGTGTGTGTGTGATGAGCTGCTGGTGCGGTGAGGTGTGTGTGCCTGTGTGTGTGTGATGAGCTGCTGCGGTGAGGTGTGTGTGTGTGTGTGGTGGTGAAGGACAATGATATTGGTGGGGGAGACAATGATGGAGGTGAAGGGAGGCAATGATGCAATTGATGGGCAATGATGGTGGGGAGACAATGATGGAGGTGATGGGCAATGATGGTGAGGAAGGCAATGGTGGAGGTGATGGACAATGATGGAGGTGATAGGCAATGATGGAGGTGACAGGCAATGATGGAGGTGACAGGCAATGATGGTGGTGGGGAGGCAATGATGGAGGTGATAGGCAATGATGGTGGGGAGGCAATGATGGAGGTGATGGGCAATGATGATGGTGGGGGGAGGCAATGATGGAGGTGATGGGCAATGGTGGTGGTGGGAGGCAATGACGGAGGTGATGAAATGGGCAATGATGGTGGTGGGGGGAGGCAATGATGGAGGTGATAGGCAATGATGGAGGTGATGGGCAATGATGATGGGGGAGGCAATGATGTAGGTGATGGGCAATGATGGAGGTGATAGGCAATGATGGTGGGGGAGGCAATGATGGAGGTGATAGGCAATGATGGGGGAGGCAATGATGGAGGTGATGGGCAATGATGGTGGTGGGGAGGCAATGATGGAGGTGATGGGCAATGGTGGTGGTGGTGGGAGGCAATGATGGAGGTGATGAAATAAGCAATGATGGTGGTGGGGGGAGGCAATGATGGAGGTGATGGGCTATGATGGTAGTGGGGGGAGGCAATGATGGAGGTGATGATGGAGGTGATGAAATGGACAATGATGGTGGAGGAGGAGGCAATGATGCAGGTGGTGGAATGGGCAGTGATGGAGGTGGTGATGAGGACAATGATGGGGGCGGAGAGGGGCTGCATTATACTTTATGAGGGGGCTACATTATATTCTGTGAGGGGACTGCATTATTCTCAGGGGACATTATATTATGGGGGGGCTACATCATACTATATGAGGGGGCTACCGTATACTCTATGGGGGCTGCATTATATTCTGTGGTGGGGCTGCATTCTCTCAGGGGACTACATTATATTATGTGGTGAGCTGCATTATACTATATGAGGAGGGCTGCATTATACCCTATGAGGGTGCTACATTATATTCTAGGGTGGGGACTGCGTTATATTTTATGAGGGGGCTACATTATATTCTGTGAAGGGGCTACCTCAACCCTTGCTACATAATTAAGACGTGAACTACCTTATATTATACCCTGATATTAGCGCTTTTTACCGCACAATTGGTGGTCTTGTATCTATTTCTATGTAGCTACATAGTGGTCCCAAAGAATGATTTTCTCTGGTGGGCCCAAGGTGCTCCAGTCCGACGCTGCCAGGAACATTACATTTCCTTGATGGCACAGTGGGTGGACATTGTGGAGGCTGGGGCTGAGCCACACCCTGGCTTGGCGCATGTGCTACCAACTCCAAGGAATAACAGACTAGACAGATCTGTAGCTCTCACCACTGACTCCAACCAGGCATGGTTGTGTGTGATAATGGCCGTAACTTGTTGGTGGCTGTGAAGCCTGGCAAGCTCACACACGTACCATGCTTGGCCCATGTGCTCAATTTAGTGGTTTAGCGATTTTTGAAAACATACCCAGATTTGTCAGCCAGAGCTTCTGGTCAAGGTACGCTGCATCAGAGCCCATTTCCTCAAGTCAGCTACAGCTGCCACTGCTCTGGCAGTGCTGCAGCATTGCATGCAAGTTCCAGCTCATTGACTAGTGTGCTACATCACCTCGTGAAGGAACTCTATACTGCCCATTCTGGCAAGGCTTTTTGAGTAGCAGAGGCCAGTGGTCGAATACCAGCTCCTACACGCCCATCGGTATTCTCAGCAGCCTCTGCCCATAACAGCTGAAGAATGGGCATGGATGACTGACATTTGTGCATTTCTGCAAGACTTTGAGGACTCCACAAAGATGGTGAACAGCGATAATGATGCCATAATCAGCACAATGATCCCGTTTCTGTGTCTACTTAAACAGTTGCTGATTACAATTAAAGCTAACTTTTTGCATGCGTACCAGGTGATGGACAGAGACAAGAGACAGGGAGATACTACCCAGCCCAACCTCATCTCTTCTACGCAGCACTGATGAGCAGGTGGAGGCTCAGTAGCAGGAGCTGGTTGCTAGCACAACAAAGTCTAGTCCCCACACAAGCTTTGTCCCGTCTCTCCTTCATGGATAAGCTGAGGAGGAGAATGAGTGAGGAAGCGACTGAGAGTAGTCATAATGGTGGAGCTTGGCACATATGGCCGACTTTTTGTACCACTGCCTTTCCCGTTACCCTCGAGTTACATTCATCTTGGCCAAAAAGTTAATCTATTCTGAGTGCCAAGTTTTCTTGTATATCATTGATGGGCCAATTTCATGACAACCTCCCAGCATCCAGGCCCTGATGATTGGGTATTTTTTGACAAGGAGGGAAGTTTTTAAAGATGGTCAAGAAATTTCTGTCCGGCAAAACCAGTGTGCTCCCTAATTCTCCTGTGACATTGAAGCATTTGGTGTCAAATCTGGACACTTGACATAAGCTGTCCCTCTACGTCTTGGAGGTGTTATGCTTTCCTGCTGCTAGCGTCTTGTCTGAGCTTGCTTTTAGTGACACCAGGGTGGTCATAACAGACAAGAGCTTTCGGCTGTCAACAGAAAGTGCTGACGGGCTCACTCTGATAAAAATGAACAAGCCTGGAATAACACTAACTTTTCCACACCACCAGATGACAGCAGCACATAAAGTGTTTTTAAACTTCAATATTTGAATGAGACCTGCCAGTTGTTGCCTTCAAGAGTTTCTGAATGACTGGATGACCCTCCTTCTAACTTTTTTCTGGCTTTGCACTGTGTGCAAAGCCTTTATGAGTGTAGAAGGACCACAGCTACATTTTGTTAATTTTTTTATGAGGCACTCCACTTGGTGCCTTCAAGGGTGTATGGATGACCCTCCTTATATTTTTTTCTGGCTTTTCACTGTGTGCAAAGAATGTATGAGTGTAGAAGGACCACAATTACACGTTAATTTTTTTATGATGCACTCCACTTGGTGCCTTGAAGGGTGTATGGATGTCCCTGCTTGTAATTTTTGGCAGACTTTGCACAGTGTGCAGAGTGTTTGTAAGTGTGGGCGTACTACAACTACTTTGCTCACAATATTTGAATGAGGTATTACAGTTGGTGTCTTCAAAGTTGTATGGATAACCCTACTTGCAATTTTTGTCAGGCTTTGCATTTAGCGCATAGCCTTTGAGACTAGGAGTACCACAAGACAGTTTGTACATAATGTGTATGAGGCCCTCCTTTATCTTTAATAAATGGTGTATCTGAGACCGTCTTCCATTTAATTTTTGGCAGTACTTGCATCCTTCATAAATGGCAAATAAAAAATTAGTAAAAATGCATTTTATTTTGTTCTTTTAAAAAATTTTACACTTTGCCTTATATACAAGTCATTATACATGAAGGAATGTTTCTTACCCTTTTTTTTGTAAACTCCAATTGCTCATCAATTTTGAATGCTTTATTGTCAGTTAAAGTGGAGTAAAAGTGTGACACCATTGTTCTCAGCAGCTATCTGGGAGTCAGAGATGCTTCCAGGGATCTTCCCCATGCTGTTCTCCTTCTATTCAGCACTTTTTCCATCTATTTCAACATTTTCACTGCCCCCAGACCTCCTTGTAGGGTCTGCTGGAAAAATGCTTGTATTTCCCATTGACTCCCATTATATTCGTTACTCGAAAAAAGGATCTGAAAATTAGGAATTGCTCAGATCGAGTAACGATCATCTGAAGCATTTTAGTGTTTGCTCATCCCTAGTAATGATCCTAAACACACGTCAAAATCCACAATAGACTACCTTAAAAGGCACAAGCCGAAGGTTTTACAATGTTCCTCACAGTCCCCTGATCTGAACATCATTGAAAATCTGTGACTAAAACGCAAAATAGCAGTGCATGTAAAACGACCCAGGAATCTCACAGAACTGGAAGAATTTTCCAAGGAAGGATGAATGAAAATTCCTTAAACAAGAATTGAAAGACCCTTGGCTCGCTGCAAAAAGCTGTAATACTTGCAAAAGGGGGTGGTACTAGGTACTAACCATGCAGGGTGCCCAAACTTTTCCTTTTTGTATTTTTTAAAAAGTAAAAAATGACAATATTTTTTTTTTTGCCTAAAATATAAAGATAATGTGTCATCTTTAACTTTAGCCCTTTTAGAGATAATTTCATCTTCAACTTGCTTAACTGTTCACAATAAGAGTAATTTTGACCAAGGGTGACAAAACTTTTACATTCCACCGTAATGGTAGAGTTGTTTTTGTTGATCTGTTTTGTGAAACTGCAAATCTCTGAACCATATATCAGAAGAAAATCCTTTGTCATAAGCATTAATAGGGAAGCATTTTCAATGTCATATCACCGTCTCTCCACAGCATGCAACAAACACAGCTCAACTAATCTACACGTGTATACAGCCCACTCTGCAGTACATGATTTCAGAGCCTCATTCTGCAGAAACTTTCTCTTTTTAGCCCCTTCCTGCAGGATATCGTCTCAGACCCCAGTATACAGTCCATAGTGAAGAATATCTTTCCTCTCATTTATATAGTGAATAAAAAAGGAAACACCGAACTGTAGGGTCGAATGATAAGCACAAATACATTAGTAAATGCAAGAGATCGTTTATTATTAGTATAGGGAACAAAAAAGGAAAAGAAAGGATTGGCAATATGGTACTAATCACACACAGTGTGTTTCTACCCATACAATACACAAAACCAAATGAATAAATCAAAACAACTGAACACAATACTTGTATAGCCAAATCATGCACACGAATGGAAATAAATACACAAAGGGCACTGTGTGGCAAGTATCAAAATAACCGTGCACCAATGTATTTCAAGATATATCAAATCAGATGAGGTAATCAATATGGCATGAACATATAAGGCTTGCACACTCAGCTAGCACCTGAAGATAGCGTAAAACACATGTGTAAAGGTACCGTCACACTCAGCAACTTTCCAATGAGAACGACAGCGATCCGTGACGTTGCAGCGTCCTGGATAGCGATCTCGTTGTGTTTGACACGCAGCAGCGATCTGGATCCCCCTGTGATATCGCTGGTCGGAGCTAGAAGTCCAGAACTTTATTTCGTCGCCGATCACCCGCTGTCATCGCTGGATCGGCGTGTGTGACACCGATCCAGCGATGTGTTCACTTGTAACCAGGGTAAACATCGGGTTACTAAGCGCAGGGCCGCGCTTAGTAACCTGATATTTACCCTGGTTACCATTGTAAAAGTTTTAAAAAAAAAAACACTACATACTCACATTCTGATGTCTGTCACGTCCACGGCGTCCACAGGGTTAAAACTGCTTTCGGCAGGAGCGCTTGCTAATGCTGCGCTGCTGCCGAGAGCTTCCTGCACAGACTGTGTCAGAGCCGGCCGTAAAGCGCCGGCCGTAAAGCAGAGCACAGCGGTGACGTCACCGCTGTTACTACCGGCGCGCCGCTGACACATTCAGTGCAGGGAAGCTCTCAGCAGCAGCGCAGCATTAGCAAGCGCTCCTGCCGAAAGCAGTTTTAACCCTGTGGACGCCGGCGGGGGACGTGACAGACATCAGAATGTGAGTATGTAGTGTTTTTTTTTTTTACTTTTACAATGGTAACCAGGGTAAATATCGGGTTACTAAGCGCGGCCCTGCACTTAGTAACCCGATGTTTACCCTGGTTACCCGGGTGCTGCAGGGGGACTTCGGCATCATTGAAGACAGTTTCAACAATGCCGAAGTCGTTCCCCTGATCGTTGGTCGCTGGAGAGAGCTGTCTGTATGACAGCTCCCCAGCGACCACACAACGACTTACCAACGATCACGGCCAGGTCGTATCGCTGGTCGTGATCGTTGGTAAGTAGTGTTGAGCATTCCGATGCTGCAAGTATCGGGTATCGGCCGATACTTGCTGTATCGGAATTCCGATACCGGGATTCCGATACTCTTGTGGTATCGGGTATCGGGTATCGGAACAACATTAATGTTAAAATGTGTAAAATAGAGAATTAAAATAAAAAATATCGCTATACTCACCTGTCCGACGCAGCCGGGACCTCAGCGCAGGAACCGGCAGCGTTGTTTGTTTAAAATTCCCGCTTTTACATGGTTACGCGAAGTCCCGGCTTGTGATTGGTCAGGGCGGCCATGTTGCCGGGCCGCGGACCAATCACAGCAAGCCGTGACGAAAATACGTCACGGCTTGCTGTGATTGGTCCGCGTCCCGGCAACATGGCCGCCATTAACCAATCACAAGCCGTGACGTCACGGGAGGCTGGAAACGCGCTCATTTTAAAAAGGGCGCGTGTCCAGCCTCCCGTGACGTCACGGCTTGTGATTGGTTGCGTCGCGGTCAACCAATCACAAGCCGGGAGGCTGGACACGCGCCCATTTCAAAATGAGCGCGTCCAGCCTCCCGGCTTGTGATTGGTTGATCGCGGCGCAACCAATCACAAGCCGTGACGTCACGGGAGGCTGGACACGCGCCCATTTCAAAATGAGCGCGTCCAGCCTCCCGGCTTGTGATTGGTTGATCGCGGCGCAACCAATCACAAGCCGTGACGTCACGGGAGGCTGGACACGCGCCCATTTTAAAATGAGCGCGTGTCCAGCCTCCCGTGACGTCCCGGCTTGTGATTGGTCAGGGCGGCCATATTGCCGGGACGCGGACCAATCACAGCAAGCCGTGACGTAATTTCGTCACGGCTTGCTGTGATTGGTCCGCGTCCCGGCAACATGGCCGACCTGACCAATCACAAGCCGGGAATTCACGTAACCAAGTAATAGCGCGATTTTTAAACAAACAACGCTGCCGGTTCCCTCGCTGAAGTCCCGGCTGCGTCGGACAGGTGAGTATAGCGATATTTTTTATTTTAATTCTTTCTTTTACACATTTATATGGTTCCCAGGGCCTGAAGGAGAGTTTCCTCTCCTTCAGACCCTGGGAACCATCAGGGATACCGTCCGATACTTGAGTCCCATTGACTTGTATTGGTATCGGGTATCGGTATCGGATTGGATTCCGATACTGTGACGGTATCGGCCGATACTTTCCGATACCGATACTTTCAAGTATCGGACGGTATCGCTCAACACTATTGGTAAGTCGTTTAGTGTAATGGTACCTTTAGAGTAAAAGCACTAAGTGCACTGTGATGGTGTGATATGTTATGTGACTATCATTTTGTGTATATTTCTATTTTACTGATTATCATGTACTCTCTTGTAGTATGAGTTATTTGCCAATTGATGAATTGCTGTTATTTGCCATCTGATATCAGCCCCCACATTCCTATCCTGTTATCTCTCCACAGGGTCAGTGAATAAACCTGTTTGCTAATATGCTAATGACATATTGAACTAGCTTGTTGAAACAATGACCCCTTGTAGTGCCTTAATCCACCAGGCACCTTTGTCAGGTGTGGGAGGCCTGAAAACCACCCCAACCTGTCTGACGACTTCTGGACATAAGGAGAGAACAGGAGCTGGGGAGAAGTCAGTCTTGTTTTGGAACTATGAAGTGAACACAGCACGTCAGAGAGAGAAAGAAGGGAATATGGACTGTTATCCTCTGTGCTGGATTGTTGGACTTTTATTCTGTAACTGAACTGGATTTGTGTTCTGGAATATTTTATCCTTTGTGTGGTGGACCGTATATGCGTATGTGGACCTTTCGTACTTTTGCCTAAATAAAGGTCTTGGAATTTTTCACTCTTCACTGGCTCTGTTGATTGTGTGATACCGGAGAAGGAACCTGTGACAACTGGTGGCAAGCAGCGGGATCAACAGAGCGTAACCTAATGGAGAACCCCACACAGAGTGAGTACAGAAATTGGACTGTATCCAGTTTACAGGAGAGAGCCAGAGACTTGGGCCTGAAATACCAGGGACTGACTAAAGAGGCCTTAATTGATCTACTGGTGGGTGCTAGCTAGACCACCTACTCCCATATGTCTGAAGGACGAGCACTGGAGACAAGGACCCCCACCCCAAAAAGCCAGTGGGTGGTGTGGTACGAAGAAGAGATGGCGGTTCTGGGCCCAGGTGTCTCTCAGGAGTACAAGGAGGAGGTTGCCACCCGGGCACAGCGGAGACAAGAAGCAATGGAGCTTGAAAGAGGGAGTAACGCAATGTGGAATGTAAACCCAACGGTCCGGGAGCCTGTACGGATCACCTGGACAGACTTTAAGCCATTTGATGAGGCTTCCGGAGATGTGGAGTGGTTCTTCAAGGACTTTGAGCAGCAGTGTGCTGTGATGGAGGTGCCTCACTCTGGCTGGATGTGTTTGTTAGTGGGACTCCTGAACGGTAGCCTGGTGGAGGCTTACCGAACCATTGACTCACAGCGGAATTGGGATTATAACATTGTAAAGCAGACTATCCTGGATTACCATGCTATCACCCCAGACTCATATAGGGCCAAGTTCCGAGACCTCCCATGCACCAAGGGGGGATCGTTTAGGATGTATGCACATAAGATGTCCCAGGCATGTCAGAGATGGCTGGAAGCAGAAAACGCCTTTACTGTGGAAGATGTTATACAGGCGTTCCTTATAGAACAATTTCTTGCCAAGTGCCCCGCAGAGGTATGGGAATGGGTCCGGGAGCGCACGCCGTGCACCATGGATAGAGCTGCAGCCCTGGCCGATGAAGCCCTTACTATCCGACCACAATGGAGGAGGCTTCTGGACAATGAACCACGGCCTTCTCCCGCGCCCCGTCCCCCTCCGATTATATCTGCCCCTCCACCCAGCCACAGGCCGATGACAATCACAGCTCACAATCCTGGGCCCCAACAGTTCCGACAACGACCTGGGGGTATCACAGAGAGGAGATGTTACCGGTGTGGGCAACCTGGACATTTGCAGTCTGGCTGTCCCTCAAGGATTCGGAGGGAGCCCCACGCAGCCCCACCTCATCCAGTGCATCTTGTGCACTCCATTCCGCCTGAGGGAGAGCTACCACCACCCCCACCAGAGTGGACCACTGACCACGGCACCATAGATACCCCTGCTGGAGTGTACGGACTCCGGCCTTTGTCCATCAGAAATACACAGCAACGGCATTGCCACCTGCAGGATGTCTTAATTGATGAATACAAAGTGTCGGGATTTAGAGACATGGGGGCATTCCTGACTATCGCTGACCCCCATGTGGTTCGACCCGAGGCAATTCACCAGGGCCCGGGAATTCCCATTGTCCTGGCGGGGGGTGTCCGCAAATATATACAGAGAGCTTTGGTACATTTGGATTTTGGTTTTGGAGAAAAACTGTGTTGAATTGGAGTTATGGGAGGACTTCCTGCAGATATCCTCCTTAGAAATGACATTGGGGAGTTGCAAAGTCATTTTGTGGGAGCAGAAGGTCCGTGGGTCTCTCCTTCTGAAAGAACAATTGGAGGGAGATATCGCAGATACCGGAACGCCCATCATTCCCTACATTCTAGAGTTCAGAGACTGTCTCGCCCAGCTAGCTACCTTGGCTAATGAACTTCAGCGAACGGCCCAGTCCAGACAAAAAACCTGGTATGACCATAAAGCCAGGACCCGGGAATTTATGGACAAGTGCTCATGATTATGGCAACCCCTGCCACTGTACAAGGAACTATAAACAGTGGAGCAAAGTGGACTAAAGTGAGCAGGCCAGTGGTCTGTGTAGACCTAATGGCGTGCTCACTTATTATGAGGGGGGAGAGGTTGTGATGGTGTGATATGTTATGTGACTATCATTTTGTGTATATTTCTATTTTACTGATTATCATGTGTTCTCTTGTAGGTAGTATGAGTTATTTGCCAATTGATGAATTGCTGTTATTTGCCATCTGATATCAGCCCCCACATTCCTGTACTGTTATCTCTCCACAGGGTCAGTGAATAAACCTGTTTGCTAATATGCTAATGACATATTGAACTAGCTTGTTGAAACAATGACCCCCTGTAGTGCTTTAATCCACCAGGCACCTTTGTCAGGTGTGGGAGGCCTGAAAACCACCCCAACCTGTCTGATGACTTCAGGACATAAGGAGAGAACAGGAGCTGGGGGGAAGTCAGTCTTGTTTTGGAACTATGAAGTGAACACAGCATGTCAGAGAGAGAAAGAAGGGAATATGGACTGTTATCCTCTGTGCTGGATTGTTGGACTTTTATTCTGTAACTGAACTGGATTTGTGTTCTGGAATATTTTATCCTTTGTGTGGTGGACCGTATATGCGTATATGGACCTTTCATACTTTTGCCTAAATAAAGGTCTTGGAATTGTTCACTCTTCACTGGCTCTGTTGATTGTGTGATACCGGAGAAGGAACCTGTGACATGCACTATATGGCGGGTATATGGATGTCTGTGTACAAAAGTACTAGCAAATATAATGTATCAAATAAGATGGTAAGTATTACTAGTGCACAATGCATGAGACAGCTGTATATGTGTCAGTTGTGCAATAAAAAGCATGGGCTTCAAAGTAAAAACAGGTAACCACCATCCAAGGGAAATATGGTGTACTAATGGATGTAATACATACTAATATAAGTCCAAAAATGGCGCAAAAGGACCAAATTATTCCAGAACTTAATAGCCTGGGTACAAAAATAATGCAGCGCTGCAATATAACCAGGATATATGTGTAATAGCATGTCCATGATTGCGCCAATAGTAACCAAAGTACTGAGTAGAGATCAATGAATCATACTGCTAGTGCAGACGCTAGATAAGAAGCTCAATTTGGTTCTAGGAACAAAATAAATAGTGATCTAAAAGAATGGTTACCTGTGTGGTTGTGTAGGTATGAGCAGACACGCGCCCCGACGCGCCTTTTGGAACAAGTCCTTCGTCTCACCTATATACAGAGCCCCATCCTGCAGTGAATATCTCTTCACTGAGCCTTTTGTATATAACTCATCTTGCTAAGACCTTTGTATACAGTCCATTTTGCACTATATGTCTTCACTCAGCCCCCTGAGACAGAACCATCCTGCAGAACATTGCTCGTCTTAGTTACCAGGATGCAGGTACTGCTGATTTCACGTAGGAGTGAGAATGCGCTGCGCATGATTGACTTTGAGCTGGAACTACTAAATTACTGTTCCAATGGCAACTGAAGGGTAAATAGAACCAGGAGGGTTATCTATTGGGTGATTATAAGTGCAAAACAAGGCAGATTTAAAAATAGTTTATAGTGGCACAAATTAATATTATATTATTAATATTATATTTGTGTACATTATTATAAGACTTCATTGTAATTTGGGGAAAAACACTTAAAATCACTGATCTCTGCTGATCAGTTTACATGCAGCAACTGTCCAATCTTTAATGGTCCAGGATGGCGAGTCTAAACGTACTCAATTTTTCATATTTTCTATAGCAGTAATACAATTCAAATTTCACATATTTTATGTTTGCCTGCTATAGTGCTACAGAGTGCTACTTTATTTTGTTGGTTATAAATCCTAAAATATGTAACGCTATACTTATATCTAGCTGCAATGAATTATCTTATCTTCCAAACACAAAATAACATCAGGAAATGCAAAACATACTGCTCTGGGTAAAATTTAATATCGTCTTTCCTCATATGCCAACAGCCTTAAAAGGGCTCGAGGTAGTTTTGTTAGCTGGCACCTGATCCTATGCCATCTTTGTAAAATGTCAAAGTTACCAGCTCATTTTCTCTCGATTGGCTAGCAAAAGCCACATCTTTTGCACAAATTAAAATATTTTTAAATGTCAAATATATCAAAATAGCTGAACTATACTCTTCAAATACATCCACAGGGCAATTTTGCATCCATCCATCCATGCATGGCTAATCAAGAGGGAAGGAAGCAGAAGGAGTGTGTGCAGAGGTCATGCTACATGTGAACATATGCCCAGGAAGAAACGTTGTCATTACCGATTCTTGCCCATATCTCTTCTGTGGGTTTTTTCTCCATGCTCTCTCCTATCTGATGTTTCTTTAGAAGTCATTTCTCAGGAGATTAGGGCCCTGCATGGTGCATAGCTGACACGCTGTTGACCTGGAAGATTTTCAAAATAACCATTAGCAAAACACAGTCCTAAAGCACCTCATTCTGCTCAGCTTCCCACCATTCTTTTGATTGTTTGAATGCATAAATAACCAACAGGGCAAAACATTTAGCGGGCGTGTTCTTTCAAACTACAGTATTTCTTAAGACAAATTTGCAGAGTGATAACGTTTATATAGCGAAGCATTTACTACATTCTGTTCTGGAGACCAGGCTGTTCAAATCCTACTTTTATCTTCCAGACGTTTTTTTTTTTTTTTTTTTTTACAAGAGTACTACCTTAACCCCTTCACCACCCGAGCCTGTTTTCAGCTTCCTGACCAAGAAAAATTTTCCAATTCTGACCAGTGTCACTTTTATGTGGTAATAACTCTGGAACGCTTCAACGTATCCCACTGATTCTGAGATTTACTTTTTGCTACACATTGTACTTCATGTTAGTGATTAATTTAGGCGAATATTTTTTGCATTTAGTTGTGAAAATATCAGAATTTTTTGCAAAAGTTTAGCAATTTTCAAACTTTAAATTGTTATGCCCTTAAATCAGAGACAGTTAAATCTCACAAAATAATTAGCAAATAACATTTATCATATGCCTACTTTACATCAGCATCATTTTTTAAACATAACTTTTTGTTAAGAAGTTAGAAGGGTTAAAAGTTGATCATCAATTTCTCAACAAAATTTACAAAACCTCTGATACCCCATATGTGGTGGAAAACTACTGTTTACGTGCACAGCAGGACTCAGAAGGGAAATGACTGAATTCTGGCTGAAATAGATTGCGGATGTCACATTTGAAGAGCCTGACTTGCCAGAAAAGCAGAAACATACACAAGTGACACCATTTTGAAAACTACACCTCTCCAGGAAGTGTAGTGAGTATTTTTAACCTTCAGGTCGATTCACAGAATTGTAAAATATGTGGCTGAGTAAATGGAAAATAACCATATTTCCCACTAAAATGTTGCTTTCAATTTTCAAACGGGAGAATAGAAGCAATTTCTAATACCCCATATGTGGTCAAAAACTACTTTTGAGGCACAATGCAAAGCTCAGAAGAAAAGAAGTTTGAGGGTGGCATGCCACATTGGTAGAGCCCCTGAGGTGCAAGAATAGCAGAACTCCTCCATAAGTGACCCCAATTTACAACTATACTCTCCAATGAATTCACGTGCGGGTGCAGTGAGCATGTTGATGTAACAAGGGGCACCAGGGGGGTAGTTGTGGCCAAGTTACCTAAAGGTACAGTACATAGGCAGATTCCACTGAGCACACTTTTAGCGGTCTTTTGCACATAGCTAGTTAACACAACCTTCCTCACAACGTACCTTGTTCCTGCTCCAGCTGCAGTAGTCCAGGTAAATCAAAGGCAGAAGAGGCAACTGTGTCCAATGGGGAAGAACATAACTTTTAATAAACAGGAATGGAGTAGAATAACAGAAGAATACACCACTGGATTCCTGATCTCTCCCTGACACACCTCACAGCTGCACCCACAGCATCTGTAGTAGCCACAGATAGACAGTAATCCACATGCTGGGATTACCCTTTCAGAAGCGGGGGCCCTTCCAAAGTCCCAGGGCCCGTGCTATGATCTTCAGTCCTTTGATCCTTGGGACCCCTCTTGAGTCCCTGGAGTCCTCTGAGTCCTTGGAACCCCTCTTGAGTCCTCTGAGTCAGGGGCAACAGACCTCTCCAGCCCAGGGGGTCTGGCAGTGCCCCGTCTGACAATCACGTCTGCCTTCTTCAGTGTCTCAGGCAGTTCTGGAGGGAAACAGCAGCTTTCTGTGGCATTACTGCTGCTGCTGGTCCAACCCACCATAACCGATAAATTCCTTCAACAACAGAAAAACATGACAAAATATAGAAAAACTTAAACATATTTTATTACCCAAATTTATTACAATACACTTAAAATAAAGGGGATACAAATACAAAATAGCTGCACATAAAGAGTATTGCACTCCAATCAAACAGTATATATAAGTAAAATTGTCACCAAATCAAAAATTTGTAATTAGCATTCAAGGTATTCCTAGGGTAATACACTGCTCAAAAAAATAAAGGGAACACTAAAATTCCACATCCTAGATATCACTGAATGAAATATTCCAGTTGTAAATCTTTATTCATTACAAGGTGGAATGTGTTGAGAACAATAAAACCTAAAAATTATCAACGTAAATCACAACTAATATCCCACGGAGGTCTGGAGTTGGAATGATGCTCAAAATCAAAGTGGAAAATGAAGTTTCAGGTTGATCCAACTTCAGTGGAAATGCCTCAAGACAAGGAAATGCTCAGTAGTGTGTGTGGCCTCCACGTGCCTGTATGACCTCCTTACAATGCCTGGCCATGCTCGTGATGAGGCGGCAGATGGTCTTCTGAGGGACCTCCTCCCAAACCTGGACTAAAGCATCCGCCAACTCCTGGACAGTCTGTGGTGCAACGTGACGTTGGTGGATGGTGCGAGACATGATGTCCCATATGTGTTCAATCGGATTCAGGTCTGAGGAACGGACGGGCCAGTCCATAGCTTCAATGTCTTCATCTTGCAGGAACTGCTGACATACTCCAGCCACAAGAGGTCTGGCATTGTCCTGCATTAGGAGGAACCAAGGGCGAAACGCACCAGCATATGGTCTCACAAGGGGTCTGATGATCTCATCTCGGTACCTAATGGCAGTCAGGCTACCTCTGGCGAGCACATGGAGGGCTGTGCGGCCCTCCAAAGAAATGCCACCCCACACCATTACTGACCCACTGCCAAACCGGTCATGCTGAAGGATGTTGCAGGCAGCAGATCTCTCTCCATGGCATCTCCAGAGTCTGTCACGTCTGTCACATGTGCTCAGTGTGAACCTGCTTTCATCTGTGAAGAGCACAAGCCGCCAGTGGCGAATTTGCCAATCCTGGTGTTTTGTGGCAAATGCCAAGCGCCCTGCACGGTGTTGGGCTGTGAACACAACCCTCATCTGTGGACGTCGGGCACTCAGACCATCCTCATGGAGTTGGTTTCTAACCGTTTGTGCAGACACATGCACATTTGTGGCCTGCTGGAGGTCATTTTGCAGGGTTCTGGCAGTGCTCGTCCTGTTCCTCCTTGCACAAAGGCTGAGGTAGCGGTCCTGCTGCTGGGTTGTTGCCCTCCTATGGCCCCCTTCATGTCTCCTGGTCTAGTGGCCTGTCTCCTGGTAGGGCCTTCAGCCTCTGGACACGACGCTGACAGACACAGCAAACCACAGCTTGCATTGATGTGCCATCCTGGATGAGCTGCACTACCTGAGCCATTTGTATGGGTTGTAGAGACCGTCTCATGCTACCACGAGTATGAAAGCACAACCAACATTCAAAAGTGACCAAAACATCAGCCAGAAAGCATTGGTACTGAGATGTGGTCTGTGGTCCCCAACTGCAGAGCCACTCCTTTATTGAGGGTGTCTTGATAATTGCCAATAATTTCCATCTGTTGTCTATTCCATTTTTGCACAACAGCATGTGAAATTGATTGTCAAACAGTGTTGCTTCCTAAGTGGACAGTTTGATTCCACAGAAGTTTGATTTACTTGGAGTTATATTCTGTTGTTTAAGTGTTCCCTTTATTTTTTTTAGCAGTGTATACTAGCTGAATAACCATTACTCATAATGATCAAATTCATATAGAACCGGAACTAATTAAAGCCAACCTGTTAATGATTATATTGTTCATATAATAGCATAAAAACTGCTCCATTTAAGTGATTACTGCATAGTGCCAAAGTGCATAAAACAAATTAAATATCTCAATTGAAAGAATATTGCCAAGTGCAAATATAGGTTATTAACCAGTCATAAATATATACCCTATTGAAGTGTCTAGTGCTTAATACAAGTTTAATAGCATCAAAAGAAATTAAAAAACACACGGTGTTAGGGCTAATGGTAATAAATATATAGCACTAAGACTGGATAGCAATTAAAACTTGAAGATACCGGTAGTGCAACATAGGGGTTAAATAACCCAACCTAAGAGCAATTCAGGATTACTGCAAAGTGCAGATGACTAATAAAAGTCAGTTTAATCAAGGTTACTAAAGTGCCAAGTGGCTATATAATAACAGGTTAATAAAGAGGCAATTGATAATGCACAGTGCTAAGAAATTCAAACACAAAGGAAGGCTAGGAGATATAAGCAATACATGATCTGTGGATGCAGCACAGAGCCCCAATGCGTGTTTCGCGAAAGCTTCTTCCTGGGTTTTTTTTTTGCCCATCCCATTTATCTGTTTCTGTCCCTGTCTCTACTAGATACTTTACAGACATGACAGGCACAGCACAATAAAGGGAACATTGTAACAACATACACTACATTACATGGCATAGCAAGCACATACATTACACAATAGACAACATATGGTGGTGATGCATAACTTACTATACAGGAGGTGCACAGGGTGCCACACGGCAGAGAGAGAGAGGATGCAACTGAAGAGATTGGCCCCTCGTTACACTGACACCACACGTGCCTCACAAAATTTTGTACCATTGGGCGGTGAGGAAAGAATAACTACATTTTTACGACTAAAATGTTGTTATAGCCCCAAGTTTTTAATTTTTATAATGAGAAAAAATGGACCTCAGATTGTTGTGCTATTTTTCCTTGACTATACATGTAATCGGGAATTACTTTTCAGTGGAAGTGGAAAGCTAAGAAGGGAAAGAACACCATATTGTAGAGCAGATTTGGCTGTTATGGTTTATGGGTGCTATGATTCAGGGAAAAAAGCCCTGAGGTGCTAGAACCGCAGAACACCCCCCATAAATTACCTAAGTTTTGCACCATTCTTATAGTTCTCTGCTTTTTAACTGTGTGTGTTTGTAACATAATTTTTATTAATTTGTGTTATTCTTTTTTTACTCTTAGTAATTTGTCCTTATCCATCTTGCTTGCGATAACTGATTCTGTGATACTTGCCTCCTATGATGGGAATCTTTGACCATTTTGGGGTACAAGCTGGAATAAAAAGGAAGAGGTTGCTGACATCATTATTTATTTAATTATTGTATTTCTTGAAGAATATGGACGTTGAAATGATGTTTATTCTTGTAATTCTCTTCCTTTTTTTGTGACCATATATATGTCAATGTGGGTGACGGGATTGTTGTGGAAATTGAGCATAGGTGTGTAATATTTTTTGTGCCTTTATACTTGGGGTACCCCAGCTCCTTACGCGGAAATATTTTTAGTATGGCTATTGGGGTATCAAAATTATCATATTGGCATGAGATATGCTTTTTTAATATAAAAAAAACCTCTCCTGTTTGCTATACTATTAGTTTGTTGCATCTGACATCTTTATGGCCATATACTTGAAGTCCCCTCCTTTTTATCACACACGCATTCATCCCAATCTAGCAAATATACCTACCTATCTTTGGTCTTCTAAAAAATGGTGACACGCATGCGCACTGTGCCTGGGATTTTTGTGTTATATACTCTTCAATAAAATTTATATTTTTATATCAAACCTCTTTTTGAGTGGTGTGCATGGATACTTGTTAGCCAACCTTTTGGCAGTGAAGATAATATTTACATTCTTATTTCTTACCACATAAATTTTGTTTTAGCACCAAATTTTACATTTTCACTGTCACAAATCATTAAGGGATCCATGGCAGCTCTGGGTCTGCTGAAATGTAACTGTAGTTTTTTCCTTTTGGTCCAGCAAGGGTTAATGTCTGTCTTTTACTGGCAGTTCTTTTAGGCTTGTCAGCTGATGTTGTTTGGTAACTACTCTCACCTTCCTTTAAATAGTCCAATGACCATCAGTTAATCATAGGTTAGAGTTCTTCTATTCAGACCAGCTAGGTGGTGTTGCTGCTGTTGGAGTTCAGATTCCTGGAGCCGTTGTCTCTGCTGTTGTGGAGCTTTGCAGCTGAGCTTGAGCTGAGTATTCCTTTTTTTGTCTGGCCCGTGTTTGTCTCTTCCCCTGTGTGTTACCATCTGCAGTGGTGAAACTAGTGTGCTTGCCGACCAGTACACTAGTCAGGGTACATTGAGGTTACAATCAGGGACTAGGCATGCTATGGCGGCAGGGAGGGAGGACCCACATAGGGCGTTACGGAAGCTTACAAACAGTCACAAGTTGGTGTCAGGAGGTGTCTCATTCCTCGCTTCCTACCTTTAGGGCCTTCCTCTCCCTTTTCCGTCCCATCAAATTTATATGCTGTGTCGTCCACCGGACTTACCCTTGTCCAAGCGTGACATTCTAACTGACTGCACCATTTACCGGAGACCCTATGGCTCAAATGGAGGCTTTTGCATGCCTGATCCAGAACCTCACAGTTGAGGTTATTGAGTTGCGGTTACAGGTGTTGCAGCAGCTTCAGCTTGTGTCTGGGTTCTTCATCTCGGCTCATGCCCAGGCTCAACTGGAACCTAAAATCTCTCCCCGACAGGTTGCCTGGAGGGAGAGATAAATTTATGGTTTTTAAGGAAGCCTGTAAATTATATTTCAGGCTCTGCCCTCGTTCCTCAGGAAGCGAGGAGCGACGAGCGGGAATTGTAGACTTCCTTCTTAAGGGTGATCCCCAGTCCTGGGCCTTTTCTCTGCCGACTGATCTTTGCTGTTGGTGGACGAGTTTTTTGCAGCTTTGGAGCTGTTTTATGGTGATCCTGATGGTGTCTCCCTGGCTGAGTCTAAACTCCATAAGATCAAGCAGGGGGGCCAGCTGAGGAGTACTACTCGGAGTTCCGGAGATGAGCCACCGACACTCATTGGAATGACACTGCCCTTAGGAGTCATTTATGTCAGGGTCTATCAGCTAGGCTTCAGGATTCTCTGGAGCAATATACTACTCCAAGGTTGTTGGAGCCTGAAATCGCCCTTGCTGTCAAGGTGGATAGACATCTCAGGGAGAGATATACACTGACTCTGCCCCCTGTTGTTCTTCCCGGGGAGGAGGTCACACAGGTGCTGACAGACAAACCCATGCAGTTGGGGGAGTCTCCTCTCATACTAGGTTGCCTGCGGTTCACTGTAGGATGGGGTCATGTTTTTACTGTGGTCTTACGGATCATTATATTAAAGTCTGTCCATCTTGCATGAACATTGTCACTCCATCACAAAATACACATTACGCTGGTTGTTTAGAGGGAGATGAGCAGGGTATGTACACTTCCTCCACTTTTATGTCTGTTTACCATTTCGGCTGAAATAGCTGTTGGTGGAAAAACTGAGAATATTCCGGTTCATGTGGATTGTGGAGCTGGAGTCAGTTTGGTGAATTCTCGCTTTGTTCAGACCCATGGTCTAATCATTAGGACGCTAGAGAAATCCATTCCTATTCATGCTATTGATTCTGCTCCTCTCATTCAGAGGAGTTTGATCCAAGTCGTACATAATTTGAACTTGCGCACAGGGTCTCTTCAAGAAGAGTTCCTGTTGTGCTATGTCTAGGAGAGTATGTCTACTCCCATTGTCTTAAGGCCCCGTCTCACTAAGCGATTTACCAACGATCACGACCAGCGATACGACCTGGCCGTGATCGTTGGTAAGTCGCTGTGTGGTCGCTGGGGAGCTGTCACACAGACCGCTCTCTCCAGCGACCAACGATCAGGGGAACGACTTCGGCATCGTTGAAACTGTCTTCAACGATGCCGAAGTCCCCCTGCAGCACCCGGGTAACCAGGGTAAACATCGGGTTACTAAGCGCAGGGCCGCGCTTAGTAACCCGATGTTTACCCTGGTTACCAAAAAAAACAAACACTACATACTCGCCTTTCGGTGTCCAGGTCCCTTGCCGTCTGCTTCCTGCTCTGACTGTGAGCCGCCGTACAGTGAGAGCAGAGCGCAGCGGTGACGTCACTGCTGTGCTCTCACTTCTCACTGTACGGCGGCTCAGTGAGAGCAGGAAGCAGACGGCAAGGGACCTGGACACCGAAAGGCGAGTATGTACTGTTTGTTTTTTTTGGTAACCAGGGTAAACATCGGGTTACTAAGCGCGGCCCTGCGCTTAGTAACCCGATGTTTACCCTGGTTACCAGTGAAGACATCGCTGGATCGGTGTCACACACACCGATTCAGCGATGTCAGCGGGGCCTCAACGACCAAAAAAAGGTCCAGGCCATTCCGACACGACCAGCGATCTCGCAGCAGGGGCCTGATCGCTGGTACGTGTCACACATAGCGAGATCGCTATGGAGGTCGCTGTTGCGTCACAAAACTTGTGACTCAGCAGCGATCTCGCTAGCGATCTCGCTATGTGAGACGGGGCCTTTAGGCCTTCCCTGGCTGAAAAAAACACAATCTGATCATTGATTGGCAGTCCAGAGAAGTAGTCAGTCGAAGCAAGTTTTGTAAAAACTGTTGTGTGGGAGGTACGATCTCTGCAGTCTTTGTTATACCTACCCCTTATTTTCAAGTGGAGGTAGCTAAGGTGCTACCGGGGAACAGGGGCAAGACTCTACCCACACCTCAGGTAAAATCTCCTCCAAGGAAGATTGGTCAGGGGAGCGTCCTTGCCATACATCAGTTCCGATCAAGTCTTGTCTTAAGAGTCCTGGGGTCCTTCATAGAAAGGGGAATACTGTCATGAATCATTAAGGGATCCGTGGCAGCTCTGGGTCTGCTGAATTATAAATGTTGTTTTTTCCTTTTGGTGCACCAAGAGTTAATGTCTGTCTCTTGCTGGCAGTTCTTTTAGGTTGGTCAGCTGATGTTGGTTCGTAACCACTCCCACCTTCCTTTAAATAGTCACATGACCCACCATCTGCAGTGGTGAGGCTAGCATCCTTGCTGGCCAGTGCACTAGCCAGGGTACATTGAGGTGACAATCAGGGACTGCGAACATGATGGCGGCAGGGAAGAAGGCATAGGGCATTAAGGGAACCTAGGGACAGGCACAGGTTGGTGTC
Organism: Ranitomeya variabilis; assembly: GCF_051348905.1. NCBI lineage: Eukaryota > Metazoa > Chordata > Amphibia > Anura > Dendrobatidae > Ranitomeya > Ranitomeya variabilis. The sequence continues at coordinate 708,729,576 of NC_135234.1, read as the reverse complement.
AGGAGGTGTACCATTCCCTTTCTCCATACTTTTAGAGCATTCCTCTCCCTTTTCCATCCTGTCACATTTATATGCTGGGCATACCCGTGTCCGAGCGTGACATTCCCAAGGGAAAAAGCTTAAAAATAGCACCAAAAATTGGCACACAATTTCTGCTGAATGTGGAAATACCTCATATGTGGTTGTAGAGTACTGCTTAGCCACATAGCGAGACTCGGGAGGGACAAAGCGCTATTTGAGTCTTGGAGAACAAATTATTGTAGAATAGTTTGCAGGTTCCATATACTGAGCCCTTAACTGCTAGAAGAGCAAAATATCCCCATCAACTGACCCCATTTTTAAAATGATGCCCTCTATGAATTTATCAATAGGTATAGTGATGATTTTGGCTCTATAAGTGTTTTCCAGAAACAAGCAGCAGTGGATGTTGCCAAGAGAAAATTGCAAATCTGCTGTTGTAGTGCCTGTACATTAAGCTTGGTTAATGCTTTTAGAGACTTGCACCTGTAAGCGAAACAGACTCTTATCGCTACAGAAATGCCAAACATGTGGACGCATTTGAATTTGGGAGCCCCAAATTCTCTGGATTTCTTTTGGGCGGCGAGAAGTTGTTGTACTTTTCCAGAGGCTTTTATACTACCAGTAATGTGGAAGCCCCCTATATTTTCATTGACAGATGATGGACCTGAGTGGGGAATTGTTTTTTTCGTGGACAGAATTGAAGCTTTTATTGGGAACATTTTATATAACATTTTCAATCACATTTATCCTGCGCTCTATCCTGTGTACTTACATTGGTGTTTCTATCTAAATCTCTAAATGACGTGATTTAGATGAAATCTTTCATGGTGCAGTTACTCTACACTCCATCTGGCCTCTTTTCAGCTGTGACCTTCTTTTGATAGGTGCACAAAAATATGTCCGACTGTGCTTTTATGTATACTTAAAAAGACAGACATCGCTGGATCATAGGGCAGATGGCGTCCACAGTGCCTCCATCTGCCTCATTATAGGGATTCTTCTGTTGGGGGTTCCCTCTGAATCACCTATTTCAGAGATTTACATGGAAACCCTAGTGTGGAGACACTGGGGGGGGGTCAGTGGGTGCTCTAGTCCACGGGCCTGAGACCAGATGGACAAGTACTCTTCCCACTGAACATTCGCTATCCTTTTACCGTGAGCATGATACTACTCAGTCAACAGAGATTGAGGGTAAAACAGTGTGGTAATACTTTATTGAACCACAAAAACAGACAAAAACATATAGCACAGTCGCAGCAAATTACCGAACCACCACAGGTACAGCATAGTTAGAGCCTAATAATAAGACCTGTAATTTAAATAAAGTGACAGCGCATCATGTCTATCCAGGAAAAATAATTATCAGTGAGACACATGCGGCTGTGTCAATGCAAGTACAGTAAGTAAGATATATCCTATATACAATCATAATATTCAAACATATAAGCGTTGACTACAGCAGCATGAGAGTCACACAAAATAGTTGCTCTTACCCATAACTGTCCTGTTATGTCGCACACACGGCCCCAACGCGCGTTTCGCGTGGGCTTCCTCAGGGGGCTGTATATCAGCCCTGAAAGGTGGTGGCCGTATATCGATGAAACCTGGTGACAGGTTCGCTTTAAAGAGTAACCATCATTTTAATTTGTATTTCATAAATCAATAGTACACATGAAAAAAAGCAACTATGTAATATATCTTATCAGAGCAGTTTGCTTCTTTCTCCTACTGGAATGATCTTTCACTCTCAATTCACAGGTATAATCTGTATCCAATTACTGAGATAGAAAATGACAGTTGGTGCTCTTAAAATTCTACGGAGAGGGAGGTGTTATGATCTGGTGACCTTGGAGCCGCATGAAAACTTTCTCTGGAGTCGGTGGAACCTGTACTGACCGCAAATCCTGAACTAACACCACAACTAGAAGTAGCCGTGGGGTGTGCCTAACAAACCCTAGACACCTCGACACAGCCGGAGGACTAAATACCCCTATAGATGGAAATAGGAATGCTATCTTGCCTCAGAGCAGACCTCCAAAGGATAGGCAGCCCCCCACAAATAATGACTGTGAGTAGGAGAAGAATAGACACACGCAGGTAGAAAACAGGATTTAGCAAAAGAGGCCACTCTAGCTAAATAGGAAAGGATAGGACAGATTACTAGGCGGTCAGTATTAAAACCCTTCCCAAAATATCCACAACAGATAATACAAAAAGTTCCACAATCTAACTAAAGACATGGAATGTATATCTGCCACTCCAGAGAATCCAACAAGACTGAGAAAATACTGACACAATCTAAGCTGGACAAGAAAACACAAAGAATAGCACTGAATTGTGAAGCACACAGCATGTGTGCCACAGGAAAAAAAAAAACAGACACTTATCTTTGCTGATTTGGCAGAAAGGCAGGAGGAACCAGGCAGAGGTCCTACACCTCCCAACAACAATTGACAACTGGCAAGGACTAATGAATCCTGCACACCTAAATACCCCAGTCAGAACTGCAATCAGCAGACACACCTGACCAGGACTGCAACCCAGGGACAACTGCATTACCACCTTCTACCACCGGAGGGAACCCAAAAGCAGAATTCACAACAGGGAGGAGCCAGAGGCAAACAGACATTTTGCTGCAAGTTCTCCTCAAAAGACAGTTACAGCTCTCTATAGAATTTTATGAGCACCAACTGTCATCTCCTTTCTCAGTAATGGGAAAATTTGTCTTCACTTGAAGATAAATTTTACCCCTGAATTGAGAATGAATGATCTTTCCAGGAAAAGAAAGAAAGAGATATTACAAAGATATATATAATTATTATTATTTTTTATTGTTATAGCGCCATTTATTCCATGGCGCTTTACATGTGAGGAGGGGTATAAATAATAAAAACAAGTACAATAATCTTAAGTTATCCCCCAAGTACCCTCACTTGTATTCCCTTCCTTTGAGGTCCATGCTGTCAGACTCTATGTCCCCTTCTCCATGCGAGTAGCGGTGGTGTATCGTCCTCCCGGCTCCTCTCATCAGTTCCTGGATCACTTTGCCACCTGGCTTCCACACTTCCTCTCCTGTGACACCCCCACCCTTATCATGGGTGATTTCAACATCTCCATTGCTTCTCCCCTCTCCCCATCTGCTTCTCACCTTTTATCTCTAACCTCCTCTTTCGGCCTCTCGCAGCATACTAACTCTCCAACGCATGAAGATGGAAACTCCCTTGACTTGGTATTCTCCCGCCTTTGCTCAGTGGACGATTTCACAAACTCCCCTCTCCCACTCTCTGACCACAACCTTCTTTCATTCTCTATCAAGAACTGCCATCCCGCTCAGGTCACCCCCACTTTTCACACTTATAGAAACATACATACCATTAACACCCAGAAACTTATGAAGAACTTGCAGTCCTCATTGGCCCCAATCTCCTCCATCTCATGTCCTGATTCTGCTCTGAAGCATTACAATGAAACCCTGCAAAGTGCCCTGGATGAAGCTGCACCTCCTATACATAGAACAACTCAACACAGACGGCGACAACCGTGGCACATGCTGCAAGCACGTTTCCTGCAGCGGTGCTCCAGGTGCACCAAACGTCTGTGGAGAAAATCTAATCTACCCAAAGATTTCATCCATTATAAGTTAATTCTTAAAACATACAACTCTGCCCTTCACCTCTCCAAACAAACCTATTTCAACACCCTCATCACCTCACTGACAAATAACCCTAAACGTCTCTTTGACACTTTCCAGTCCCTACTCAACCCAAGAGAGCAGGCCCCAACCACGGATCTCTGTGCTGACGATCTAGCCAATTACTTCAAAGAAAAAATTGACCACATTCGACAGGAAATCATCTCCCAATATCTTCATACCATGCACTGTCCTCCCTCCCCCACTGCATCTAGTTCACTCTCTGCCTTTGAACCAGTTACAGAAGAAGAAGTAATCAGGCTCCTTGCATCTTCTTGCCTGACCACTTGCACCAGTGACCCCATTCCGTCACACCTCCTCCAGTCCCTTTCCCCGGCTGTCACCTCTCACCTAACAAAAATATTCAACCTTTCTCTCACTTCCGGTATTTTTCCCTCCTCATTTAAGCATGCCATCATACATCCATTACTTAAAAAACCCTCCCTCGACCAAAACTGTGCCGCTAATTATAGACCTGTCTCTAACCTTCCCTTCATCTCCAAACTCCTGGAACGCCTGGTCCACTCCCGTCTTACCCGCTATCTCTCAGATAACTCTCTTTTCGACCCTCTTCAATCTGGCTTCAGCTCTTTACACTCTACTGAAACTGCCCTCACTAAAGTCTCTAATGAGCTACTAACAGCTAAATCTAATGGTCATTACTCCATGCTAATTCTCTTGGATCTCTCTGCAGCATTCGATACTGTGGATCATCAGCTCCTCCTCACTATGCTCCGCTCCATCGGCCTCAAGAACACCGTTCTCTCCTGGTTCTCCTCCAATCTCTCTGACCGATCCTTCACTGTATGTTTTGCTGGTTCCTCTGTTGTGAATTCTGCTCTTGGGCTCCCTTCGGTGGTTGTAAGTGGTAGCGCTGCTGTCTCTGAATCGCAGCATTTATCAGGTGTGTTCACTTTTTGCAAATCTGACTGGGCTATTTAGTCTTGCTTCACCCTTTAGTCAGAGCCAGTTGTCCATTGTTCCTGGAGGATTCACATCTCTGCCTGGTCTCTCCTGCTTTGCAGTTCTTTTCAACAAAGATAAGTTCTGGCCTTGATTTTTTGCTGTCCACATGCTGTGGCCTTATTGTTCAGTTCTTTTCCATGTTTTGTCTTGTCCAGCTTGGTCTGTATAAGGATTTGTTTAGCCAAGCTGGTATCTCTGGAGATGCAGATATACCCTCCATATCTTTAGTTAGCTGTGGAGATTTTGTATTTTCTGTGGTGGATATTTTCTAGTGTTTTAATACTGACCGCATAGTACTCTGTCCTATCCTTTCTATTTAGCTAGAAGTGGCCTCCTTTCCTAAATTCTGATTTCAGTCTGTGCATGTTTTTTCCCTCTCCTCTCACAGTCAATATTTGTGGGGGGCTGTCTGTCCTTTGGGAATTTTCTCGGCGGCAAGATAGTTTTCCCTTTTCTATCTCTAGGGGTAATTAGTCCTCCAGCTGTGTCGAGATGTCTAGGAAGCGCTAGGTACATTCCACGGCTACTTCTAGTTGCGGTGTTAAGTTCAGGGTCTGCGGTCAGTACAGGTACCACCTTCTCCAGAGTACGTCTCATGTTGCTCTTAGGCCACCAGATCATAACATTCCTCCTCCTCTCACGTTCCCCTTACTGTTGGGGTTCCTCAAGGATCAGTCCTATGCCCCCTCCTCTTCTCTTTGTATACTGCCCCTATTGGACAAACAATCAGTAGATTTGGTTTCCAGTACCATCTCTATGCTGACGACACCCAATTATACACCTCTTCTCCTGTTATCATGCCGACCTTTTTAGAAAACACCAGTGATTGTCTTACCGCTGTCTCTAACATAATGTCCTCCCTCTATCTGAAACCGAACCTGTCAAAAACTGAACTCCTCGTGTTCTCTCCCTCTACTAACCTCCCTTTGCCTGACATTGCCTTCTCCGTGTGCGGTTCCACCATTACTCCAAAGCAACATGCCCACTGCCTTGGGGTCATCCTTTATTCCGAACTTTCATTCACCCCCCACATCCGATCACTGGCTCGCTCTTCTTATCTGCATCTCAAAAACATTTCTAGAATTCGCCCTTTTCTTACTTTCCACTGTGCAAAAACTCACTGTTTCACTCATTCATTCTCGTCTAGACTATTGTAACTCTCTACTAATCGGCCTCCCTCTTACCAAACTCTCCCTGCTCCAATCTGTCCTGAATGCTGCAGCCAGGATCATATTCCTCACCAACCGTTACACCGATGCCTCTACCTTGTGCCAGTCATTACACTGGCTACCCATCCACTCCAGAATCCAGTACAAAACTACTACCCTCATCCACAAAGCACTCCATGGCTCAGCACCACCCTACATCTCCTCTCTGGTCTCAGACTACCACCCTACCCGTGCCCTCCGCTCCGCTAATGACCTCAGGTTAGCATCCTCAATAATCAGAACCTCCCAATCCCGTCTCCAAGACTTTACACGTGCGATTCTTTGGAATGCACTACCCAGGTTAATACGATTAATCCCCAATCCCCACAGTTTTAAGCATGCCCTAAAAACTCATTTGTTCAGATTGGCCTACCGCCTCAACGCAATAACCTAACTATCCCTGTGTGGCCTATTAAAAAAAAAAAAAAACATAATCAGGTTCCTCGCATCATGTTCTCATACACTTTATGCAGTTAATACCACTCTGTGTCTGCACTGCTACACACTTAGGCAGTTAACTGGTTTATACAGCTTTACATGAACACCCGAGCCTTACACTATGGCTGGTCCAAATAATTAAAGCAATTGTTACCATCCACCTCTCGTGTCTCCCCTTTTCCTCATAGTTTGTAAGCTTGCGAGCAGGGCCCTCATTCCTCCTGGTATCTATTTTGAACTGTGATTTCTGTTATGCTGTAATGTCTATTGTCTGTACAAGTCCCCTCTATAATTTGTAAAGCGCTGCGGAATATGTTGGCGCTATATAAATAAAAATTATTATTATTATTATTATTATTATTATTATTAAACAATGCAAGTCATAACTGGTACAGGAGGAGAGAGGACCCTGGCCGCGAAGGCTCACAATCTACAAGGGATGGGTGAGAATACAGTAGGCGAGGATAGAGCTGGTCATGCAGCGGTTTGGTCGATCGGTGGTTACTGCAGGTTGCAGGCTTGTCGGAAGAGGTGGGTCTTCAGGCTCTTTTTGAAGGTTTTGATGGTAGGCGAGAGTCTGATGTGTTGTGGTAGAGGGTTCCAGAGTAGGGGTGATATGCGAGAGAAATCTTGTATACGATTGTGGGAAGAGGAGATAAGAGGGGAGTAGAGAAGGAGATCTTGTGAGGATCGGAGGTTGCGTGTAGGTAGGTACCGGGAGACGAAGTCACAGACGTATGGAGGAAACAGGTTGTGGATGGCTTTGTACGTCATGGTTAGTGTTGTGAATTTGCTTTTTGCTCCCTCTAGTGGTTACTAGTTTTTTGACTCTGGTTTTTCTGTCTTTCCTTTTATCCGCACCTGGGTCGTTAGTTAGGGGTGTTGCTATATAAGCTCCCTGGACCTTCAGTTCAATGCCTGGCAACGTAGTTATCAGAGCTAGTCTGCTGTGCTCTTGTCTACTGATCCTGGTTCCAGTTATATCAGCTAAGTCTGCCTTTTGCTTTTTGCTATTTGTTTTGTTTTTGTATTTTTGTCCAGCTTGTTCCAAATCTATATCCTGACCTTTGCTGGAAGCTCTAGGGGGCTGGTGTTCTCCCCCCGGACCGTTAGACGGTTCGGGGGTTCTTGAATTTCCAGTGTGGATTTTGATAGGGTTTTTGTTGACCATATAGGTTACCTTTCTTTATTCTGCTATCAGTAAGCGGGCCTCTCTGTGCTAAACCTGGTTCATTTCTGTGTTTGTCATTTCCTCTTACCTAACCGTCATTATTTGTGGGGGGCTTCTATCCAGCTTTGGGGTCCCCTTCTCTGGAGGCAAGAAAGGTCTTTGTTTTCCTCTACTAGGGGTAGCTAGATTCTCCGGCTGGCGCGTGTCATCTAGAATCAACGTAGGAATGATCCCCGGCTACTTCTAGTGTTGGCGTTAGGAGTAGATATATGGTCAACCCAGTTACCACTGCCCTATGAGCTGGATTTTTGTATTCTGCAGACTTCCACGTTCCTCTGAGACCCTCGCCATTGGGGTCATAACAGTTTGCCAGGCCAGTATTAAATGTTTAATGCATTGCAGAAGAGGGATTATAAGAAAGAAGATTCTGAGTTTTTTTTTTTTTTTTTTTCTCTTCTTCCCCTTTACCTCAGAGTGGCTATGCTTGCTGCAGACATGAATGTCCAGACCTTGATTACAAGTGTGGACCAGCTGGCTACTCGTGTGCAGGGCATACAAGACTATGTTATCAGAAATCCTAGGTCAGAACCTAAAATACCGATTCCTGAACTGTTTTCCGGAGACAGGTTTAAGTTTAGGAATTTCGTGAATAATTGTAAATTGTTTTTGTCCCTGAGACCCTGTTCATCTGGAGATTCTGCTCAGCAAGTAAAGATTGTTATTTCGTTCTTACGGGGCGACCCTCAGGATTGGGCTTTTTCGCTGGCGCCAGGAGATCCGGCATTGGCTGATCTTGATGCGTTTTTTCTGGCGCTCGGTTTACTTTATGAGGAACCCAATCTTGAGATTCAGGCAGAAAAGGCCTTGCTGGCTATGTCTCAGGGGCAGGACGAGGCTGAAGTGTATTGCCAAAAATTTCGGAAATGGTCCGTGCTGACACATTGGAACGAGTGTGCACTGGCCGCTAATTTTAGAAATGGCCTTTCTGAAGCCATTAAGAATGTTATGGTGGGTTTTCCCATTCCCACAGGTCTGAATGATACTATGGCACTGGCTATTCAAATTGACCGGCGGTTGCGGGAGCGCAAAACCGCAAATTCCCTCATGGTGTTGTCTGAACAGACACCTAATTCGGTGCAATGTGATAGAAAAACCGCAAATTCCCTCATGGTGTTGTCTGAACAGACACCTGATTTAATGTAATGTGATAGAATCCTGACTAGAAATGAGCGGAAAATTCATAGACGCCGGAATGGCTTGTGCTACTACTGTGGTGATTCTACACATGTTATCTCAGCATGCTCTAAACGTATAGCTAAGGTTGTTAGTCCTGTCACCGTTGGTAATTTGCAACCTAAATTTATTCTGTCTGTAACTTTGATTTGCTCACTGTCATCTTATCCTGTCATGGCGTTTGTAGATTCAGGTGCTGCCCTGAGTCTCATGGATCTCTCATTTGCTAAGCGCTGTGGTTTTACTCTTGAACCATTAGAAAATCCTATTCCTCTTAGGGGTATTGATGCTACACCATTGGCAGCAAATAAACCGCAGTATTGGACACAGGTTACCATGTGCATGACTCCTGAACACCGCGAGGTGATACGTTTCCTGGTTTTACATAAAATGCATGATTTGGTTGTTTTAGGGCTGCCATGGTTACAGACCCATAATCCAGTCCTGGACTGGAAGGCTATGTCAGTCTCAAGTTGGGGCTGTCGTGGTATTCATGGGGATTCCCTGCCTGTGTCTATTGCTTCTTCTACGCCTTCGGAAGTTCCGGAGTATTTGTCTGATTATCAGGATGTCTTCAGTGAGTCTGAGTCCAGTGCACTGCCTCCTCATAGGGACTGTGACTGTGCTATAGATTTGATCCCAGGCAGTAAATTTCCTAAGGGAAGACTGTTTAATCTGTCGGTACCTGAACATACCGCTATGCGTTCATATATCAAGGAGTCTCTGGAGAAAGGACATATTCGTCCGTCTTCTTCCCCTCTTGGTGCGGGATTCTTTTTTGTGGCAAAAAAGGACGGATCTTTGAGACCTTGTATTGATTATCGGCTTTTAAATAAGATCACTGTCAAATTTCAGTATCCTTTACCGCTGTTGTCTGACTTGTTTGCCCGGATTAAGGGTGCCAAGTGGTTCACCAAGATAGACCTTCGTGGTGCGTACAACCTTGTGCGCATTAAGCAAGGTGATGAATGGAAAACCGCATTCAATACGCCCGAAGGTCATTTTGAGTACTTGGTGATGCCTTTTGGGCTCTCCAATGCGCCTTCAGTTTTTCAGTCCTTTATGCATGACATTTTCCGGAAGTATCTGGATAAATTTTTGATTGTTTATCTGGATGATATTTTGGTTTTTTCTGATAATTGGGATTCGCATGTGGAGCAGGTCAGGTTGGTCTTTAAAATTTTGCGTGAAAATTCTTTGTTTGTCAAGGGCTCAAAGTGTCTCTTTGGTGTACAGAAGGTTCCCTTTTTGGGGTTCATTTTTTCCCCTTCTGCTGTGGAGATGGACCCAGTCAAGGTCCGAGCTATTCTTGATTGGACTCAGCCCTCGTCAGTTAAGAGTCTTCAGAAGTTCTTGGGCTTCGCTAACTTCTACCGTCGTTTTATCGCTAATTTTTCTAGCATTGTGAAACCTTTGACGGATATGACCAAGAAGGGCTCCGATGTAGCTAACTGGGCTCCTGCTGCCGTGGAGGCTTTCCAGGAGTTGAAACGCCGGTTTACTTCGGCGCCGGTTTTGTGCCAGCCTGACGTCTCACTTCCCTTTCAGGTTGAGGTGGATGCTTCGGAGATTGGGGCAGGGGCCGTTTTGTCGCAGAGAGGCCCTGGTTGCTCTGTTATGAAACCTTGTGCCTTTTTCTCTAGGAAGTTTTCGCCTGCCGAGCGAAATTATGATGTGGGCAATCGGGAGTTGTTGGCCATGAAATGGGCATTTGAGGAGTGGCGTCATTGGCTCGAGGGTGCTAAGCATCGTGTGGTGGTCTTGACTGATCACAAAAATCTGATGTATCTCGAGTCTGCTAAACGCCTTAATCCGAGACAGGCCCGCTGGTCATTGTTTTTCTCCCGCTTTGATTTTGTTGTCTCGTATTTACCAGGTTCAAAGAATGTGAAGGCCGATGCTCTTTCTAGGAGCTTTGTGCCTGATGCTCCTGGAGTCGCTGATCCTGTTGGTATTCTTAAAGATGGAGTTATCTTGTCAGCTATTTCTCCGGATCTGCGACGTGTGTTGCAGAGATTTCAGGCTGATAGGCCTGAGTCTTGTCCACCTGACAGACTGTTTGTCCCGGATAAGTGGACCAGCAGAGTCATTTCCGAGGTTCATTCCTCGGTGTTGGCAGGTCACCCGGGAATTTTTGGCACCAGAGATCTGGTGGCCAGGTCCTTTTGGTGGCCTTCCTTGTCAAGGGATGTGCGGTCATTTGTGCAGTCCTGTGGGACTTGTGCTCGAGCTAAGCCTTGCTGTTCTCGTGCCAGCGGTTTGCTCTTGCCCTTGCCTGTCCCAAAGAGACCTTGGACACATATCTCCATGGATTTCATTTCTGATCTTCCGCTATCTCAGGGCATGTCCGTTATCTGGGTGATATGTGATCGCTTCTCCAAGATGGTCCATTTGGTTCCTTTGCCTAAGCTGCCTTCCTCTTCCGATCTGGTTCCTGTGTTTTTCCAGAACGTGGTTCGTTTGCACGGCATCCCTGAGAATATTGTGTCAGACAGAGGATCCCAGTTCGTTTCCAGGTTCTGGCGATCCTTTTGTAGTAGGATGGGCATTGATTTGTCGTTTTCGTCTGCCTTCCATCCTCAGACTAATGGACAGACGGAGCGAACCAATCAGACTTTGGAGGCTTATTTGAGGTGTTTTGTCTCTGCTGATCAGGACGATTGGGTGACATTCTTGCCGTTGGCTGAGTTTGCCCTTAATAATCGGGCTAGTTCCGCCACCTTGGTTTCGCCTTTTTTCTGCAACTCTGGTTTCCATCCTCGCTTTTCTTCGGGTCATGTGGAGCCTTCTGACTGTCCTGGGGTGGATTCTGTGGTGGATAGGTTGCAGCAGATCTGGAATCATGTGGTGGACAACTTGAAGTTGTCACAGGAGAAGGCTCAGCGCTTTGCCAACCGCCGCCGCGGTGTGGGTCCCCGACTACGCGTTGGGGATTTGGTATGGCTTTCTTCCCGCTTTGTTCCTATGAAGGTCTCCTCTCCCAAATTTAAACCTCGTTTTATTGGGCCTTACAAGATATTGGAAATCCTTAATCCTGTATCTTTTCGTCTGGATCTTCCTGTGTCGTTTGCTATTCACAATGTATTTCATAGGTCCTTGTTGCGGCGGTACATTGTGCCTGTAGTTCCTTCTGCTGAGCCTCCTGCTCCGGTGTTGGTTGAGGGCGAGTTGGAGTACGTGGTGGAGAAGATCTTGGATTCTCGCCTCTCCAGGCGGAGGCTTCAGTACCTGGTCAAGTGGAAGGGCTATGGTCAGGAGGATAATTCCTGGGTGGTCGCCTCTGATGTTCATGCGGCCGATTTAGTTCGTGCCTTTCATGCCGCTCATCCTGATCGCCCTGGTGGTCGTGGTGAGGGTTCGGTGACCCCTCACTAAGGGGGGGGGTACTGTTGTGAATTTGCTTTTTGCTCCCTCTAGTGGTTACTAGTTTTTTGACTCTGGTTTTTCTGTCTTTCCTTTTATCCGCACCTGGGTCGTTAGTTAGGGGTGTTGCTATATAAGCTCCCTGGACCTTCAGTTCAATGCCTGGCAACGTAGTTATCAGAGCTAGTCTGCTGTGCTCTTGTCTACTGATCCTGGTTCCAGTTATATCAGCTAAGTCTGCCTTTTGCTTTTTGCTATTTGTTTTGTTTTTGTATTTTTGTCCAGCTTGTTCCAAATCTATATCCTGACCTTTGCTGGAAGCTCTAGGGGGCTGGTGTTCTCCCCCCGGACCGTTAGACGGTTCGGGGGTTCTTGAATTTCCAGTGTGGATTTTGATAGGGTTTTTGTTGACCATATAAGTTACCTTTCTTTATTCTGCTATCAGTAAGCGGGCCTCTCTGTGCTAAACCTGGTTCATTTCTGTGTTTGTCATTTCCTCTTACCTAACCGTCATTATTTGTGGGGGGCTTCTATCCAGCTTTGGGGTCCCCTTCTCTGGAGGCAAGAAAGGTCTTTGTTTTCCTCTACTAGGGGTAGCTAGATTCTCCGGCTGGCGCGTGTCATCTAGAATCAACGTAGGAATGATCCCCGGCTACTTCTAGTGTTGGCGTTAGGAGTAGATATATGGTCAACCCAGTTACCACTGCCCTATGAGCTGGATTTTTGTATTCTGCAGACTTCCACGTTCCTCTGAGACCCTCGCCATTGGGGTCATAACAGGTTAGGGTTTTGAACTGGAGTCTCTGGGCAATGGGGAGCCAGTGAAGGGATTGACAGAGGGGAGAGGCCGGGGAATAGCGGAGGGACAGGTGGATTAGTCGGGCAGCAGAGTTTAGAATAGATTGGAGGGGTGCGAGAGTGTTAGAGGGGAGGCCACAGAGCAGGAGGTTGCAGTAGTCAAGGCGAGAGATGATGAGGGCATGTGTCACGGGTTCCTTCTCCGGTATCACACAATCAACAGAGCAAGAGAATAGTGAACAATTCCAGAACTTTTATTTAGGCAAAAACACGAAAGGTCCATATAATCCACCACACTGAGGATCCAACAATCCAGCACACAGAGGATAAAAAATGGTCCATATGCTTCCCCTTCTCTCTGACATGCTGTCTTCCCTTTCTAGTTCTAAACAAGACTGGTCTGTGTCTCACCTCCCCATTCACAGGTTAGGGGGGTGGATCGCAGGGGCTCATTGTTTCAACAAGCTAAGTCAACATGTCATTAGCATATTAGCAAACAACATTATTCACTGACCCTGTAGAGAGATAACAATACAGAACTGTGGGGAGAATATCAGATGGCAAATAACAACTTAACACTATGAAAATAAGTAAAATAGAAATATACACAAAATGATACCCACATAGCATATCACACCATCACAACCTCTCCCCCTCATAATAAGTGAGCACGCCATTAGGTCTACACAGACTTCTGGCCTGCTCACTTTAGTCCACTTTGTTCCACTGTTAATAGTTCCTTGTACAGTGGCAGGGGCAGCAATAATCATGAGCACTTGTCCATAACTTCCCGGGTCCTGGTTTTATGGTCATACCAGGCTTTTGACTGGACTGGGCCGTTCGCTGATGTTCATTAGTCAAGGTAGCTAGCTGGGCGAGACAGTCTCTGAACTCTAGAACGTAGGGAATTATGGGCGTTACGGTATCTGCGATATCTCCCTCCGATTGTTCTTTCATAAGGAGAGGCCCACGGACCTTCTGCTCCCACAAAATGACTTTGCAACTCCCCAATGTCATTTCCAAGGAGGATATCTGCAGGAAGTCCTCCCATAACTCCAATCCAACACAGTTTTTCTCCAAAACCAAAATCCAAACGTACCAAAGCTCGCTGTATATATTTGCGGACACCCCCCGCCAGGACAATGGGAATTCCCGGGCCCTGGTGAATTGCCTCGGGTCGAACCACACGGGGGTCAGGAATGCCCCCATGTCTCTAAATCCCGACACTTTGTATCCATCAATTAAGACATCCTGCAGGTGGCAATGCCGTTGCTGTGTATTTCTGATGGAGAAAGGCAGGAGTCCGTACACTCCAGGAGGGGTATCTATGGTGCTGTGGTCAGTGGTCCACTCTGGTGGGGGAGGTGGTAGCTCTTCCTCAGGCGGGATGGAGTGCACAAAATGCACTGGACGAGGTGGGGCTGCGTGGGGCTCCCTCCGAATCCTTGAGGGACAGCCAGACTGCAAATGTCCAGGTTGCCCACACCCATAACATCTCCTCTCTGTGATACCCCCAGGTCATGGACGGAACTGTTGGGGCCCAGGATTGTGAGCTGTGATTGTCATCAGCCTGCGGCTGGGTGGAGGGGCAGATATAATCGGAGGGGGATGGGACGCGGTCGAAGGCCGTGGTTCATTGTCCAGAAGCTTCCTCCATTGTGGTCGGATAGTAAGGGCTTCATCGGCCAGGGCTGCAGCTCTATCCACGGTGCACGGCGTGCGCCCCTGGACCCGCTCCCGGACCGATTCCCGTACCTCTGCGGGGCACTTGGCAAGAAATTGTTCTATAAGGAACACCTGTATAACATCTTCCACAGTAAAGGCATTTTCTGCTTCCAGCCATCTCCGACATGCCTGGGACATCTTATGTGCATACATCCTAAACGATCCACCCGTGGTGCATGGGAGGTCTCGGAACTTGGCCCTACATGAGTCGGGGGTGATAGCATGGTAATCCAGGATAGTCTGCTTTACAATGTTATAATCCTGGTTCTGCTGGGAGTCAATGGTTTGGTAAGTCTCCGCCAGGCTACCGTTCAGGAGTCCCACTAACAAACGCATCCAGCCAGAGTGGGGCACCTCCATCACAGCACACTGCTGCTCAAAGTCCTTGAAGAACCCCTCCACATCTCCGGAAGCCTCATCAAATGGCTTAAAGTCTGTCCGGGTGATCCGTACAGGCTCCCGGATCGTTGGGTTTACATTCCACATTGCGTTACTCCCTCTTTCAAGCTCCATTGCTTCTTGTCTCCATTGTGCCCGGCGGGCAGCCTCCTCCTTGTACTCCTGAGAGACTCATGGGCCCAGAACCACCATCTCTTCTTCGTACCACACAACCCACTGGCTTTTTGGGGTGGGGGTCCTCGTCTCCAGTGCTCGTCCTTCAGACATATGGGAGTAGGTGGTCTGGCTAGCAGCCACCAGTAGATCAATTAAGGCCTCTTTAGTCAGTCCCTGGTAGTTCAGGCCCAGGTCTCTGGCTCTCTCCTGTAAACTGGATACAGTTCAATTTCTGTACTCACTCTGTGGGTGGTTCTCCATTAGGTTACGCTCTGTTGATCCCACTGCTTGCCACCAGTTGTCACGGGTTCCTTCTCCGGTATCACACAATCAACAGAGCAAGAGAATAGTGAACAATTCCAGAACTTTTATTTAGGCAAAAACACGAAAGGTCCATATAATCCACCACACTGAGGATCCAACAATCCAGCACACAGAGGATAAAAAATGGTCCATATGCTTCCCCTTCTCTCTGACGTGCTGTCTTCCCTTCCTAGTTCCAGACAAGACTGGTCTGTGTCTCACCTCCCCATTCACAGGTTAGGGGGGTGGGTCGCAGGGGCTCATTGTTTCAACAAGCTAGGTCAACATGTCATTAGCATATTAGCAAAAAAATTACTCACTGACCCTGTGGAGAGATAACAATACAGAACTGTGGGGAGAATATCAGATGGCAAATAACAACTCAACACCATGAAAATAAGTAAAATAGAAATATACACAAAATGATACCCACAAAGCATATCACACCATCACAGCATGGACTAGGGTTTTTGCAGATTCTTGGTTGAGGAATGTACGGATTTGTGAAATATTTTTGAGTTGAAGTCGGCAGGAAGTGGAAAGGGCTTGGATATGTGGTTTGAAGGAGAGATCAGCATCAAGGATTACCCCGAGGCAGCGAGCTTGTGGGACTGGGGAGAGTAGGCAGCCATTTACTGTAATGGATAGGTTCGTTGGGGGGGTCGCATGAGATGGGGGAAAGATGATGAATTCTGTTTTGTCCATGTTAAGTTTCAGAAATCTAGCGGAGAAGAAGGATGAAATAGTGGACAGACATTGAGGGATTCTGGTTAGTAGGGAGGTGATATCTGGTCCAGAGATGTAGATCTGTGTGTCATCAGCATAGAGGTGATACTGAAAGCCATGAGATTCTATGAGCTGTCCCAGGCCATAGGTGTAAATGGAGAAGAGCAGGGGCCCTAGGACTGAACCTTGTGGGACTCCGACAGATAGGGGGGAGGTGAGGAGGTGGTGTGTGAGTGGGAGACGCTGAATGTCCGGTCTGTTAGGTATGATGAGATCAAGGATAGGGCCAAGTCAGTGATGCCAAGGGATGAGAGGGTCTGTAATAATAGGGAATGGTCCACTGTGTCAAAGGCAGCCGACAGGTCGATGAGGAGGAGGACAGAGTAGTGTCGCTTGCTCTTGGCGGTTAAGAGGTCATTGTGACCTTAGTTAGGGCAGTTTCAGTGGAATGGTGTGACCGGAAGCCAGATTGTAAGCGGTCACAGAGGGAGCAAGAAGAGAGATGGGAGGACAGTTCAAGGTAGATGTGTTGTTCCAGTAGTTTGGAGGCATGGGGGAGAAGTGATATAGGGCTATAGCTAGATACAGAAGATGGGTCAAGAGAGGGCTTTTTGAGGATAGGTGTGATGGAGGCATGTTTAAAGCTTGAGGGGAATACATCAGTTGTTAGTGATAGATTGAAGAGATGGGTTAGGGTTGGGATGAAGACTGTGGTAAGGTTTGGGATGAAGTGGGATGGGAGCGGGTCAAGTGCACAGGTGGTGAGATGCGATCTTGAGAGTAGAGTGGAGAGTTGATCTTCTGTAATGGTGGAGAAGTTGGTTTTGGAGGTGGAGGGCTGGGAAGTCGGGAGGAAGGGCTCTGGGGGTTGTTGACCAAAACTGTCTCTGATGTTATCAATCTTCTGCTTGAAAAATGAGGCAAAGTCTTCAGCTGAGATAAGTGGGGAGGAAGGAGGTGCTGGGGGACGGAGGAGAGAATTGAAGGTGTTGAATAACTGTTTAGGGTTGTGAGACAGGGAGGATATGAGAGATGAGAAGTAGGTTTGTTTAGCTGTGGCGAGTGTGGTCTTGAAAGTAGTGAGGGACTGTTTGAATGCGATGAAGTGCTCGTTGGAGTGGGATCTTTTCCATCTGCGCTTAGCAGCCCTGGAAGTTCGCCTCAGTTCTTTGGCAGGCTGGTGTGCCAGGGCTGTCTGTTGATTTTGCGAGCTTTGGTATGTGTAAGTGGGGCAGCAGATTCCAAAGCTACAGCTATTGTGATGTTATATAGAGCGGCAGCGTCATCCGCATTGTGTAAGAAACTTATATCTGTGAGAGGGAGGAAGGATTCAGAGAATGAATATAGGTCAAGATGTTTAAAATTTCTGCGAGGGTGTGAAAGTTTGTGGGGTGGGGATTGTAGACATGGAGTGGAGAGGGAAGAGAATGTGAGTAGGTTGTGGTCAGAAAGAGGAAGAGGTGAGTTAGAGAGGTTATATAGGGAGCAGAGGCAGGTGAAGATGAGGTCCAGTGTGTGACCATCTTTGTGGGTGGCTGTAGAAGACCATTGAGTGAGGCCGAAGGAGGAAGTGAGAGATAGAAGTTTAGTGGCAGCTGAGAGGGAAGTGTCAATGGTTATGTTGAAGTCGCCCATGATGATAGTGGGGATGTCCGTGGAAAGGAAATGAAGTAGCCAGGTGGTGAAGTGGTCAAAGAAGGTGGCAGCTGGCCCTGGGGGGCAGTAAATGACAGCCATTTGGAGGTTGGAGGGGAAGTAGATGCGCACAGAGTGCACCTCAAAGGAAGGGAGGGTAACAGAGGGTGGCAGTGGGATTGGGGTGAAGGAGCAGTTATCTGACAGGAGAAAACCAACTCATCCGCCATGTTTGCTGCTGGGGCAGGGTGTGTGAGAAAGGTGTAAGCCACCATAAGAGAGTGCATCAGGGGAGGCTGTGTCAGAAGGGTTGGAGCCAGGTTTCGGTGATGGCGAGGAAGGAAAGTTTGGTAGTAACAAAAAGATCATGGATGTAGGAAAGCTTGTTGCAGACAGAGCGAGCGTTCCACAGAGCTCCTGTTAGTGGGACTGGGGAATGGGTATAAGGTTAGAGAGGTTACGGAAGTTTTTGAGAGAGCGTGGATGGGAGATAGAAATGACTGTGGGAATGTGGTGAGGAGGACCAGGATTTGGAGAGATATCACCAGCAGTGAGAAGGAGCAGAGAAAGTGTTAGCAGGTGGGAGCAGGAGAGGGCATGAGGGGGCTGTCTGTGTTTGGAGGCATAGGATTGTAGGTTAAGGAAGAGTTCTGAGGAGGTGAGATGGATGGGGAGGTGTTATGACCCCAATGGCGAGGGTCTCAGAGGAACGTGGAAGTCTGCAGAATACAAAAATCCAGCTCATAGGGCAGTGGCAACTGGGTTGACCATATATCTACTCCTAACGCCAACACTAGCAGTAGCCGGGGATCATTCCTACGTTGATTCTAGATGACACGCGCCAGCCGGAGAATCTAGCTACCCCTAGTAGAGGAAAAACAAAGACCTTTCTTGCCTCCAGAGAAGGGGACCCCCAAAGCTGGATAGAAGCCCCCCACAAATAATAACGGTGAGGTAAGAGGAAATGACAAACACAGAAATGAACCAGGTTTAGCACAGAGAGGCCCGCTTACTGATAGCAGAATAAAGAAAGGTAACTTATATGGTCAACAAAAACCCTATCAAAATCCACACTGGAAATTCAAGAACCCCCGAACCGTCTAACGGTCCGGGGGGAGAACACCAGCCCCCTAGAGCTTCCAGCAAAGGTCAGGATATAGATTTGGAACAAGCTGGACAAAAATACAAAACCAAAACAAATAGCAAAAAGCAAAAGGCAGACTTAGCTGATATAACTGGAACCAGGATCAGTAGACAAGAGCACAGCAGACTAGCTCTGATAACTACGTTGCCAGGCATAGAACTGAAGGTCCAGGGAGCTTATATAGCAACACCCCTAACTAACGACCCAGGTGCGGATAAAAGGAATGACAGAAAAACCAGAGTCAAAAAACTAGTAACCACTAGAGGGAGCAAAAAGCAAATTCACAACAGTACCCCCCCCTTAGTGAGGGGTCACCGAACCCTCACCACGACCACCAGGGCGATCAGGATGAGCGGCATGAAAGGCACGAACTAAATCGCCCGCATGAACATCAGAGGCGACCACCCAGGAATTATCCTCCTGACCATAGCCCTTCCACTTGACCAGGTACTGAAGCCTCCGCCTGGAGAGGCGAGAATCCAAGATCTTCTCCACCACGTACTCCAACTCGCCCTCAACCAACACCGGAGCAGGAGGCTCAGCAGAAGGAACTACAGGCACAATGTACCGCCGCAACAAGGACCTATGAAATACATTGTGAATAGCAAACGACACAGGAAGATCCAGACGAAAAGATACAGGATTAAGGATTTCCAATATCTTGTAAGGCCCAATAAAACGAGGTTTAAATTTGGGAGAGGAGACCTTCATAGGAACAAAGCGGGAAGAAAGCCATACCAAATCCCCAACGCGTAGTCGGGGACCCACACCGCGGCGGCGGTTGGCAAAGCGCTGAGCCCTCTCCTGTGACAACTTCAAGATGTCCACCACATGATTCCAGATCCTCTGCAACCTATCCACCACAGAATCCACCCCAGGACAGTCAGAAGGCTCCACATGACCCGAAGAAAAGCGAGGATGGAAACCAGAGTTGCAGAAAAAAGGCGAAACCAAGGTGGCGGAACTAGCCCGATTATTAAGGGCAAACTCAGCCAACGGCAAGAATGTCACCCAATCGTCCTGATCAGCAGAGACAAAACACCTCAAATAAGCCTCCAAAGTCTGATTGGTTCGCTCCGTCTGTCCATTAGTCTGAGGATGGAAGGCAGACGAAAACGACAAATCAATGCCCATCCTACTACAAAAGGATCGCCAGAACCTGGAAACGAACTGGGATCCTCTGTCTGACACAATATTCTCAGGGATGCCGTGCAAACGAACCACGTTCTGGAAAAACACAGGAACCAGATCGGAAGAGGAAGGCAGCTTAGGCAAAGGAACCAAATGGACCATCTTGGAGAAGCGATCACATATCACCCAGATAACGGACATGCCCTGAGATAGCGGAAGATCAGAAATGAAATCCATGGAGATATGTGTCCAAGGTCTCTTCGGGACAGGCAAGGGCAAGAGCAAACCGCTGGCACGAGAACAGCAAGGCTTGGCTCGAGCACAAGTCCCACAGGACTGCACAAATGACCGCACATCCCTTGACAAGGAAGGCCACCAAAAGGACCTGGCCACCAGATCTCTGGTGCCAAAAATTCCCGGGTGACCTGCCAACACCGAGGAATGAACCTCGGAAATGACTCTGCTAGTCCACTTATCCGGGACAAACAGTCTGTCAGGTGGACAAGACTCAGGCCTATCAGCCTGAAATCTCTGCAACACACGTCGCAGATCCGGAGAAATAGCTGACAAGATAACTCCATCTTTAAGAATACCAACAGGATCAGCGACTTCAGGAGCATCAGGCACAAAGCTCCTAGAAAGAGCATCGGCCTTCACATTCTTTGAACCTGGTAAATACGAGACAACAAAATCAAAGCGGGAGAAAAACAATGACCAGCGGGCCTGTCTCGGATTAAGGCGTTTAGCAGACTCGAGATACATCAGATTTTTGTGATCAGTCAAGACCACCACACGATGCTTAGCACCCTCGAGCCAATGACGCCACTCCTCAAATGCCCATTTCATGGCCAACAACTCCCGATTGCCCACATCATAATTTCGCTCGGCAGGCGAAAACTTCCTAGAGAAAAAGGCACAAGGTTTCATAACAGAGCAACCAGGGCCTCTCTGCGACAAAACGGCCCCTGCTCCAATCTCTGAAGCATCCACCTCAACCTGAAAGGGAAGTGAGACATCGGGCTGGCACAAAACAG
The DNA here is from genome assembly GCF_051348905.1 of Ranitomeya variabilis. Taxonomy (NCBI): domain Eukaryota; kingdom Metazoa; phylum Chordata; class Amphibia; order Anura; family Dendrobatidae; genus Ranitomeya; species Ranitomeya variabilis. Next base: position 708,708,434 of record NC_135234.1, on the reverse strand, counting down.
GCGCCGAAGTAAACCGGCGTTTCAACTCCTGGAAAGCCTCCACGGCAGCAGGAGCCCAGTTAGCTACATCGGAGCCCTTCTTGGTCATATCCGTCAAAGGTTTCACAATGCTAGAAAAATTAGCGATAAAACGACGGTAGAAGTTAGCGAAACCCAAGAACTTCTGAAGACTCTTAACTGACGAGGGCTGAGTCCAATCAAGAATAGCTCGGACCTTGACTGGGTCCATCTCCACAGCAGAAGGGGAAAAAATGAACCCCAAAAAGGGAACCTTCTGTACACCAAAAAGACATTTTGAGCCCTTGACAAATAACGAATTTTCACGCAAAATTTTAAAGACCAACCTGACCTGCTCCACATGCGAATCCCAATTCTCAGAAAAAACCAAAATATCATCCAGATAAACAATCAAAAATTTATCCAGATACTTCCGGAAAATGTCATGCATAAAGGACTGAAAAACTGAAGGCGCATTGGAGAGCCCAAAAGGCATCACCAAGTACTCAAAATGACCTTCGGGCGTATTGAATGCGGTTTTCCATTCATCACCTTGCTTAATGCGCACAAGGTTGTACGCACCACGAAGGTCTATCTTGGTGAACCACTTGGCACCTTTAATCCGGGCAAACAAGTCAGACAACAGCGGCAAAGGATACTGAAATTTGATAGTGATCTTATTTAAAAGCCGATAATCAATACAAGGCCTCAAAGATCCGTCCTTTTTTGCCACAAAAAAGAATCCCGCACCAAGAGGGGAAGAAGACGGACGAATATGTCCTTTCTCCAGAGACTCCTTGATATATGAACGCATAGCGGTATGTTCAGGTACCGACAGATTAAACAGTCTTCCCTTAGGAAATTTACTGCCTGGGATCAAATCTATAGCACAGTCACAGTCCCTATGAGGAGGCAGTGCACTGGACTCAGACTCACTGAAGACATCCTGATAATCAGACAAATACTCAGGAACTTCCGAAGGCGTAGAAGAAGCAATAGACACAGGCAGGGACTCCCCATGAATACCACGACAGCCCCAACTTGAGACTGACATAGCCTTCCAGTCCAGGACTGGATTATGGGTCTGTAACCATGGCAGCCCTAAAACAACCAAATCATGCATTTTATGTAAAACCAGGAAACGTATCACCTCGCGGTGTTCAGGAGTCATGCACATGGTAACCTGTGTCCAATACTGCGGTTTATTTGCTGCCAATGGCGTAGCATCAATACCCCTAAGAGGAATAGGATTTACTAATGGTTCAAGAGTAAAACCACAGCGCTTAGCAAATGACAGATCCATAAGACTCAGGGCAGCACCTGAATCTACAAACGCCATGACAGGATAAGACGACAGTGAGCAAATCAAAGTTACAGACAGAATAAATTTAGGTTGCAAATTACCAACGGTGACAGGACTAACAACCTTAGCTATACGTTTAGAGCATGCTGAGATAACATGTGTAGAATCACCACAGTAGTAGCACAAGCCATTCCGGCGTCTATGAATTTTCCGCTCATTTCTAGTCAGGATTCTATCACATTGCATTAAATCAGGTGTCTGTTCAGACAACACCATGAGGGAATTTGCGGTTTTTCTATCACATTGCACCGAATTAGGTGTCTGTTCAGACAACACCATGAGGGAATTTGCGGTTTTGCGTTCCCGCAACCGCCGGTCAATTTGAATAGCCAGTGCCATAGTATCATTCAGACCTGTGGGAATGGGAAAACCCACCATAACATTCTTAATGGCTTCAGAAAGGCCATTTCTAAAATTAGCGGCCAGTGCACACTCGTTCCAATGTGTCAGCACGGACCATTTCCGAAATTTTTGGCAATACACTTCAGCCTCGTCCTGCCCCTGAGACATAGCCAGCAAGGCCTTTTCTGCCTGAATCTCAAGATTGGGTTCCTCATAAAGTAAACCGAGCGCCAGAAAAAACGCATCAATATCAGCCAATGCCGGATCTCCTGGCGCCAGCGAAAAAGCCCAATCCTGAGGGTCGCCCCGTAAGAACGAAATAATAATTTTTACTTGCTGAGCAGAGTCTCCAGATGAACAGGGTCTCAGGGACAAAAACAATTTACAATTATTCATGAAATTCCTAAACTTAAACCTGTCTCCGGAAAACAGTTCAGGAATCGGTATTTTAGGTTCTGACCTAGGATTTCTGATAACATAGTCTTGTATGCCCTGCACACGAGTAGCCAGCTGGTCCACACTTGTAATCAAGGTCTGGACATTCATGTCTGCAGCAAGCATAGCCACTCTGAGGTAAAGGGGAAGAAGAAAAAAAAAAAAAAAAAACTCAGAATCTTCTTTCTTATAATCCCTCTTCTGCAATGCATTAAAATTAATACGGGCCTGGCAAACTGTTATGACCCCAATGGCGAGGGTCTCAGAGGAACGTGGAAGTCTGCAGAATACAAAAATCCAGCTCATAGGGCAGTGGCAACTGGGTTGACCATATATCTACTCCTAACGCCAACACTAGCAGTAGCCGGGGATCATTCCTACGTTGATTCTAGATGACACGCGCCAGCCGGAGAATCTAGCTACCCCTAGTAGAGGAAAAACAAAGACCTTTCTTGCCTCCAGAGAAGGGGACCCCCAAAGCTGGATAGAAGCCCCCCACAAATAATAACGGTGAGGTAAGAGGAAATGACAAACACAGAAATGAACCAGGTTTAGCACAGAGAGGCCCGCTTACTGATAGCAGAATAAAGAAAGGTAACTTATATGGTCAACAAAAACCCTATCAAAATCCACACTGGAAATTCAAGAACCCCCGAACCGTCTAACGGTCCGGGGGGAGAACACCAGCCCCCTAGAGCTTCCAGCAAAGGTCAGGATATAGATTTGGAACAAGCTGGACAAAAATACAAAACCAAAACAAATAGCAAAAAGCAAAAGGCAGACTTAGCTGATATAACTGGAACCAGGATCAGTAGACAAGAGCACAGCAGACTAGCTCTGATAACTACGTTGCCAGGCATAGAACTGAAGGTCCAGGGAGCTTATATAGCAACACCCCTAACTAACGACCCAGGTGCGGATAAAAGGAATGACAGAAAAACCAGAGTCAAAAAACTAGTAACCACTAGAGGGAGCAAAAAGCAAATTCACAATAGGGAGGATTGAAGCAGAGATGAACAGTTCCTTACTTGGTGTGGGGATTAGGGGAGGTAGCATAAAGTGAAGGATTATAGGGGTGAGAGTGAAAATAAACAGAAACATTGTTTACAGTGACTGGCCAGTTCCCTTCAGTTCCCTTCAGGATCAATTCAGATTTTAATTCTACTGTAATCGTCACACTTCTAGGACACACTTATAGGAATCACACTGCAGACTGAAGTCATTGCAGACTTGAGCTATGCAATATATGTAAAACTAAGTGCGTTCAGGTGTGAAGCAGAGAGGAGTGGTCTCTGTTCACCTTGGTCAGAGAATTAAGAGTGGACCAGATGCATACAATCAAGCATTGAGTAAACAAGGTAATAACTAACACTAGGGTAGAGCTGGAGTTAGCTGAAAGGCATACCATGAGAATGCTAGGAGCTGAGGAAAGTCTGTGTGCAAAGCTGGGTGATGTACTATGTGCACTTCATGGACAGACAGCAGGAGAGCAGGAGAGCTGGGTGGATGAACATACCTGTCGGAAGAATAGAGATGCTTGTTAGAGTGCGATGGTGGCAGGTAGCAGGGCACAGTCTGTATACATCTTTCAGGTTTAATTCTACTGTAATCGTCACACTTCTAGGACACACTTATAGGAATCATACTGCAGACTGAAGTCATTGCAGACTTGAGCTATGCAATATATGTAAAACTAAGATATAGATATATTGCAAAGTTTCTTATTTTCACGTGTGCTATTGATTTATGAAATTTTTTTATAAAAACTATGTTTACTCTGTGAAGGCGATTAAGCAGCTAAATTTAAAGAATGGCATTTGCAAACTTTCATGCAACTTGATATGTTACTGAATCACTTGTTTTATGAGCACCTTACTTTTGATAATAACTTCTGGGCTAACTATTTGAAAACAACTCTAGAAATGTCACTGGAAATGTAGAATTACAATTTCCCATTGAAATGAATAGTAAACTATGTATGCAAATTGCCTCTTCAGAGAAAAAGAGGACTTGAACTCTATAGCGCCCCCTGTTGGAAGTAGCGATCCTACAAGTCACAATCAACCCTTTAATGAGTCTTGCAGAATGACTTAGGATAAGAGCCAAATCAGTATCTCAATTCGCAGACACAGTGTTTCGGGCTGTTGGCCCTCATCAGTGCGAAGCATGAGAACTGATTAGGCTAGGTGAGAGGCTCTGGACTGAGATCTAAGGGGTAATGCTTCTTCTTTTGGAGAGTGACATACCAGCTTGTGATTGTGACTTGTAGGATCGCTACTTCCAATAGGTGGCGCTATAGAGTTCAAGTCCTCTTTTTCTCTGAAGAGGCAATTTGCATATTAAATTTCCCAGAGGAGCACTGCACGGTGAATAAGCCTCCTTACTTTGACAAGCCAGAGCTAGTATGTCACTCTTCACAAGGAGAAACCTTGCCCCTTAGTAAACTATGATTATTTGAGCAATACTCAATTCTAGGTCATACAGGATAAAATCTACCAATTGTCTGAATGCTAAACCCTGTATAACTCCACCCCCACCACTGATTGGTAGCTTTCTGCCTATGCACAGTGTACACAGAAAACAATCAGTGGTGTGGGCGGGGTTTACACAGGTCAGGATTCCGAGAACTGCTAGGTCTGCAGCAGATAAAACAGTGATTTCAACAAAACTGCAGCAAGTAGCACAGTATGTAACACATTGTTGAAATCAGGATCTCTACCCCAAATTATGCTGCTTTCAGCTGGGGAAGCAAAACCAGGTGACAGATTCCCTTTAAGTAAAAAAAAATGCTCCTGAAGGTGTCTATAGTTTTAAAATTTGTAAAATTTGTGTGGCAACAGAAGTTTAGTGATGTTATGCTGACTGTTATTCCTTCCAGATGACTCTACTTTAACGTGCATCTGGGACAGATCCAGAATATTTGTGAGTGTTTATATGCTCATACTTGTGAGTGTTTATGTGCTCTGTGTATATTATGCATCAGTTTATATTGAACGCAGTGTACAGAATGCTTACATCCACAGATTCACGCTGTATATACTTCACTATGGAGAACGCTTCTCGTTATCCGTCTGCTGTTTACGGTCTTCTTCTGTGGATTTAGCATTCACCGCTGGTTTTTCCTGGTTAACATCGTGCTGCCTCTAAGTCTTTGCTCCTTATGAATGTTACATGATGATATTGATTTGTGCGTTCCCACAGCAGCGATGTTTTGGGGGATTCAATAGACCTCTTATAATGGTTAGATTTTAAATGACAAGACCATCGGTGAATATGTGAGCACAGCATTAATAAACTGGCGGCATTTATAATTTTATTTATAATTGCTCGTATGCTAGTGACATAGGGTGTGCTGTCCTCTTTCAAATTTAGCTTTTGGTCCAGTAATGTGCTTAGCCTCTCTCTGAACACTAATAAAGCTGAAATCAGTGGGATCATTAGTGAATACCCTAAGGGTATGTTTCCACTGTCTGGAAACGTAGCGCTTTGGACGCAGCGGATACCCCGCTCTGCCCAAAGCGCCACCCCTCTTTGTACGCGCGGTGATTCCGCCTGTGTTCATTGAACACAGGTGGAATCACCACATCCTATACATAGACTGTGGCATTTATCTTGCGGAGACGAAGCGCCTCCGCAAGATAAATAGACATGCTGCCGTCTAGAAAGACACGCCGCATGTGCATAAACACAGGGCCGCCGGGTGCGGCCATGCGCACATAGTGAAGATGGGATTTCATAAAAAAAATCTGGATACTGCGGATTGGACGCTGCAGACACATGCAGCATCCAATCCGCAGCAATTCCTGATGTATTACCCCACATGGAAACATACCCTGATAGTACAGCTTGCCGATGTGTGCGGTTACCCTTTAAATAGTCCATTGGGTTTGGTTACAATCTTATATCACAAACCCTTTCACTTTTGACCAATAATTCATGTTCTGCAATTTTAGTTAGCAAAAATGCTGTGAATTTTCTGCTGCATTTTGACTTGCAGAAAATCTGCTGAGTTTTTTAGTGCCAGCATTGTGCATACAACATTGCATGGCCTTTAAGTCTCCTTACACTGGCATGTCAGGCATTTTACTCTCCACAAGGAGAGATGTTCTCTCTTAAACCCCCAGCATAGTGCCTGAAAATTTAAGAAATACATGCTACAAGAAATATGAGCAGGTTTAAGATCTCTGCATATGAATGTAAGCTGCGGCTGTAGGTTTAATTTTCACCTTTTGCAATGTGTGAAGATGGCTTCTCAAACATCCAATTTTCACTTTTCAAGTTATATTTCTGTTTTTCACAGATGGAACTCATACCTTAGTATACAGGTCCTTCTCAAAAAATTAGCATATAGTGTTAAATTTCATTATTTACCATAATGTAATGATTACAATTAAACTTTCATATATTATAGATTCATTATCCACCAACTGAAATTTGTCAGGTCTTTTATTGTTTTAATACTGATGATTTTGGCATACAACTCCTGATGATAACCCAAAAAACCTGTCTCAATAAATTAGCATATTTCACCCGTCCAATCAAATAAAAGTGTTTTTTAATAACAAACAAAAAAAACATCAAATAATAATGTTCAGTTATGCACTCAATACTTGGTCGGGAATCCTTTGGCAGAAATGACTGCTTCAATGCGGCGTGGCATGGAGGCAATCAGCCTGTGACACTGCTGAGATGTTATGGAGGCCCAGGATGCTTCAATAGCGGCCTTAAGCTCATCCAGAGTGTTGGGTCTTGCGTCTCTCAACTTTCTCTTCACAATATCCCACAGATTCTCTATGGGGTTCAGGTCAGGAGAGTTGGCAGGCCAATTGAGCACAGTAATACCATGGTCAGTAAACCATTTACCAGTGGTTTTGGCACTGTGAGCAGGTGCCAGGTCGTGCTGAAAAATGAAATCTTCATCTCCATAAAGCATTTCAGCCGATGGAAGCATGAAGTGCTCCAAAATCTCCTGATAGCTAGCTGCATTGACCCTGCCCTTGATGAAACACAGTGGACCAACACCAGCAGCTGACATGGCACCCCACACCATCACTGACTGTGGGTACTTGACACTGGACTTCAGGCATTTTGGCATTTCCTTCTCCCCAGTCTTCCTCCAGACTCTGGCACCTTGATTTCCGAATGACATGCAAAATTTGCTTTCATCAGAAAAAAGTACTTGGGACCACTTAGCAACAGTCCAGTGCTGCTTCTCTGTAGCCCAGGTCAGGCGCTTCTGCCGCTGTTTATGGTTCAAAAGTGGCTTTACCTGGGGAATGCGGCACCTGTAGCCCATTTCCTGCACACGCCTTTCCACACCAGACTCAGTCCACTGCTTCCTCAGGTTCCCCAAGGTCTGGAATCGGTCCTTCTCCACAATCTTCCTCAGGGTCCGGTCACCTCTTCTCGTTGTACAGCGTTTTCTGCCACATTGTTTCCTTCCAACAGACTTACCATTGAGGTGCCTTGATACAGCACTCTGGGAACAGCCTATTTGTTGAGAAATTTCTTTCTGGGTCTTACCCTCTTGCTTGAGGGTGTCAATGATGGCCTTCTTGACATCTGTCAGGTCGCTAGTCTTACCCATGATGGGGGTTTTGAGTAATGAACCAGGCAGGGAGTTTTTAAAAGCCTCAGGTATCTTTTGCATGTGTTTAGAGTTAATTAGTTGATTCAGAAGATTAGGGTAATAGGTCATTTAGAGAACCTTTTCTTGATATGCTAATTTATTGAGACAGGTTTTTTGGGTTATCAGGAGTTGTAGGCCAAAATCATCAGTATTAAAACAATAAAAGACCTGACAAATTTCAGTTGGTGGATAATGAATCTATAATATATGAAAGTTTAATTGTAATCATTACATTATGGTAAATAATGAAATTTAACACTATATGCTAATTTTTTGAGAAGGACCTGTAGTCTATGGGGTTGTTCATGTGTTCAATTTTTTTCTTCAGATTGAGTGATCATCGAAAAAATTTAGGAGACTGTCTGATATTAGTTCTAGTGTCGTCTATGGGTCTGTGAAAAAATCAGACAGCAATAGGATGCGATCTGAATACGGTCCTTGTACAGAAACACGACGATTGTACACGACGACCAATCCACTTTCCAGGAAACTGTTCATGTAGGAATGTTCGGACCTGACACGCATACATGTGGTGGTGCACCATCTTGGGGGTCAGGTCCGAGCATTCCTACATGAACGGTTTCCTGGAAAGTGGAATGGTCATCGTGGGCAAGTCGAATGGCCACCAAGGTCTCCCGATCTGACCCCCTTAGACTTGTATCTTTGGGGTCATCTGAAGGCAATTGTCTATGCTGTGAAGATATGAGATGTGCAGCATCTGAAACAACGGATACTGGAAGCCTGTGCTAGCATTTCTTCTGCAGTGTTGCTATCAGTGTGTCAAGAGTGGGAGAAGAGGGTTGCATTAACAATCCAACACAATGGGCAGCTCTTAGAACACATTTTATAAGTGGTCATAAACTTGTAAATGACTCATGAAAGAATAAAGTTATGTTACAACAAAGCACACCTTTGTTTTTCTTGTGAAATGCTCAATAAGTTTGTTGTGTCACATGTTTCCCATTGAAAATAATAAAGTTGGATCCAAAATGGCTGACTTCAAAATGGCCGCCATGGTCACCATCCATCTTGAAAAGTTTTCCCCCTCCCATTTACTAATGTGCCACAAACAGGAAGTTGATATCACCAACCATTCCCATTTTATTTAGGTGTATCTATATAAAAGGCCCACCCTGTATAATGCACACCCCATAGAGTTTAATGCACAGCCCATAAAGTATAATTCAGCCTCATAGACTTCAAAAAAAGCCCCTTAGAGTACATATAGTATAATGCAGCCCCTTAAAGAACATATAGTATAATCCAGCCCCTTAGAGAACATATAGTATAATGCAGCTCCATAGTGTTTAATGCACACCCCATATAGTATAATGCACACCCTATAGTCCTCAAGTATTATGGCCACCACGTGCTCACTGATTTAAAAAAAAATACAATACTTACCTGCTGAAGCGGTCTCTGCAGCACGTAGAGTCAGCAGCTCCACTGCCCAGGACAGCGTGCCACAATGAAGTGACGTCATCACGCCTGATGCATCAGACACAGAGGGGGAATGATGGGAGAGGGAGCATCACCTGACACTCTCTCCTACATCGCTGTATTCAACTGTATCGGCATCTATGATGCTGATACAGTTGAATGCGCGATGCGGGGGGCGGACCCTTTGCTAGCACCAGGCCTCCTCTTTGCTCATGGGGACCATAGCGGCCATGTGGTGTGCTGCTATTAGCGGCATGTCACTGGCTGGGGGTCCCTTTGGGAGTGGAGGCTTTAGGCAAATGCTTAGTGTGCCTACCCCTGGCTGAGACAATGCAAGGAGGAACAGGACACCTGTACCTGTGCGACATTTTGGTGGTAGCCTCTCCGTTCATCTAGCAGTATCTCAGCAACATTAGGGATCAATCAGCATGTGTTCCAGTGTTGTACCCCCATCGGTAATCCACCTAAAAAAACCGCTATTTCAAAACGACATTGCTGTGCACGTCTGTCGTCTTATGTCACTCCTTTTAACGACTTCAAAGTTCGGACACGTTCATTCCAAACAAAGCCACCTACAATATATACTAGAGTATAAAGCAAAGACGCCAACGTCGGAGCTGCAGCGAAAATGGCTCAAAAGACGCCGGCGAAGTCATTTTAGGTAAACAACCGCTAGTGTCTTCCTGAAGCATTTTCGACCTTGGAAAACTGTGTGCACATAGCCTAGAAAGAATGGGAATAACAGAAAAATGACACAACATAGAGTTTCGGAAATATTGCTTAAGAATTGTTTTTCAGAATACAAGTATTTACTAAAATAGACATGTCAGGATTGGTGACAAATGCTCGTTAATGTGGGACACTCGGCCAGCCTTATTATACCCAATATCCCTGTAACTAGCTGACACTGGATGGTAAACAGCATTGGCACTGTGGAATCTGTCTCTGCTGTTTAGTATGCCTTTAATTCAGCTGAAATATAATATCTCATATTTAACATTCTGTATTTCTGTGTCTCAGAGCTAAAACTCAGGGACTGGGTTTTATATTAAATCTTTAATTAAATTTAAATTGTGTTGCGTGCAGTTCATGCCTAATACTACAATATTGGATACTAAATTAATGTCAGTACTCGCCGTGAATATTAACAGCAGCCATTCAATATTCAACGAAAGTACAGAACTTCATATATGTTTTATTAACTGATGCATTATTAAAGAGACGAGTGTAATGAGGAGTTTTATGGTTCCTTTCTTTCACTGTTTAAGGTGTTGTCAAACCTGACTTTTCAATCTCATAAATGAAATCATGTGGAATAACAACTAAGTCTATGCAAATGACAAGCTTTGGATTATCTTCATCTCTTTTTCTAAAAATATTTGGACAGAATTTTAAAAACTAGGTGGTACTATGCTTGGCCTCCTGATAGTTCTCCAAGGCCATAATATTTGGCGCTGCTTGGTGAAATCATGTTCTTTGCAGTTTCACTGTGAGTTTTAATGTTGAATCTTCGTGTCAAAAGTTTCATTTTTCATCCCAAAATAGTGCCACTTCTTTCTATAGGTTCTACCTGGTATAGCAACTCAACTTATTTTGAGTCTGTAAACAAATGTTTCTTTTTCTAAACACACATGATAGTGGGCATAACTTGCTAGAGGCCTATAACTGCTGGGACCCCCTACATCTCAGAAATGAGGCTCTGGATCCCGAAATTTTTGATTAAGCAGAGCCCCATCTTGAGTGGAGTGAAAATGCACATGCTTAAAGGGATTTTCCACTATTCTCACAACCCCTTCGGAATCTCTCTGTTTTTCATCCTAGTAAAATAATGACACTTATACTCACCTCCGGGGTCTTTCCAGTGGTCTCGGCACTGGCTCTCCCAGAGATCTCGTGTCATTTTTATGTCATGCGATCCATGTTGTCAATCAGCACTCGCATTACTGACTCCTCCCTTGGACAAATCAAGATATCCAAAGGAAATGACAGAGTAGCCACATCTCTTTTCCGAATTCTGCCCAAAGTAAATTAGAGACATGCTGTAATGGTAGTTTAGCACGATGCACAGAATCTGTGGAGGCACACCAACTCCTTGTTGGTAGGCCCACAGTTTCTTATAGCCAACCAGCTATCGACATAGTGATGTAATATTCATCCATATCACTGTGAGACGTGCCAAAACACTTGTATATGCACTAGTCATTTCCCAGAACTGCAACCTCCCTGCAATGGCTAGAAGTACAAGGTGTTCGGTGCTCAGAGACATGGCAGGATAAGGTAGACTGAAACCGGCCACCACTGAGCAAGACACAGAAGTGGAAACTTCAAAACTTGACCAAGAAATATCTGAAGACAGATTTATCAAAGGTTTTATGGACTGACGAGATGATATTGACTCTTGACGGACCATTTGTACCGACCCATGGATGGATCAGTAATGGGTATAGACTTCCATTTCGACTCAGATGCCAGAAAGGTGGAGGCAGGGCCCGACCAGGGACTGGTATTACAGGTGCATCTCACAAAATTAGAATATCATCAAAAAGTTAATTTATTTCAGTTCTTTAATGCAAAAAGTGAAACTCATATATTAAATAGAGTCATTACACACAGAGTAATCTATTTCACGTGTTTATTTCTGTTAATGTTGATGATTATGGCTTACAGCCAATGAAAACCCAAAAGTCATTATCTCAGTAAATTAGAATACTTTATAACACCAGCTTGAAAAAATGATTTTAAAATCCAAACTTTTGGTTTACTGGAATATATATTCAGTAAATGCACTCAATACTTGGTCTGGGCTCCTTTTGCATCAATTACTGCATCAATGCGGCGTGGCATGGAGGCGATCAGCCTGTGGCACTGCTGAGGTGTTATGGAAGCCCAGGTTGCTTTGATAGCAGCCTTCAGCTCATCTGCATTGTGGGGTCTGGTGTCTCTCATCTTTCTCTTGACAATACCCCATAGATTCTCTATGGGGCTAAGGTCAGGCGAGTTTGCTGGCCATTCAAGCACAGTGATACTGTTGTTTTTGAACCAGGTATTGGTACTTTTGACAGTGTGGACAGGTGCCAAGTCCTGCTGGAGAATGAAATTTCCATCTCCAAAAACTTGTCGGCTGAGGGAAGCATGAGCACTTTAAAATTTCCTGGTAGATGGCGGCGCTGACTTTTGTCTTGATAAAATACAGTGGACCTACACCAGCAGGTGACATGGCTCCCTAAACCATCACTGATTTAAGGGGTTATACAGATAAGCCAGTTGTCAGCTATAGTGTACAGTGGACAGCTGCTGGATTGTCACCCGTCGGGGGGGGGGGGGGTGCTATTCTCTTAAATCTCAGGTCAGTATAAAGGCATATTGGCGGTCATTAAGGGGTTGAAATGGCCGATTAACCCCTCTCAACGCATGGTGTGCATATATTAAAGGGCCACTGTCACCCCCTCTAGCCGTTATAAACTAAAAGAGCCACCTTGTGCAGCAGTAATGCTGCATTCTAACAAGGTGGCTCTTTTAGTTTTAGGTGCAAGTATACCCCAAATAAAGCGTTTTTACACTTAGCCACCATTGCTGTCTCTAGCCAGGTAGGCGGCTCCTCACTCCCCAGCTTGGCCAGCTCCTCTGCCGTCACTCACATCTTCCTGCGCTTTCGGCGCCGCCCCCTCAGCGCTGTTATCGTTTCAAATCCGGCGCCTGCGCTGTGTACTGGTGTCCTGCGCAGACGCAGTAAGCTCTGGCCATCTGATGTAATGGCTGATACCAGAGAACAAAAGACATCCACAGAACACCAGGATGGATCTGCTGCACAGCAAATAGCTGTAGGACCTGCGATGATGTCACTGCCATGTGATTAGGGCAATGGGCTGGGGAGTGAGGACCCGCCTACCTGGCTAGAGACAGGAATTGTGGCTAAGTATAAAAACGTTTTATTTGGGGTATGCTTGAACCTAAAACTAAAAGAGCCACCTTGTTAGAATGCCGCATTACTGCTGCACAAGGTGGCTCTTTTAGTTTATAACGGCTGGAGGGGGTGACAGTGGCCCTTTAAGTACAGAATTTTAATGCTAAAAATTAAATTATGTTCTTTCAGATCAGTATTTGGACTGGATGGATTTTTCTAAATGTAATGTCTATATTTAGGCACATTTTGTGTTACATTCCCCCTTAATTTAAAAGTAGTGCACCCCCTAGTGACTATAAAGGCTGTATCCGGTAATTATGCCTGTGAGAAAATCATTAAAGCCCAGTAGCAGCAGGAAGTTTTACACTTTCATTTTTTTTTTGTAAGTCTCAGCATAATAGGTTCCCAGAGAAATGTAATAAATCCCATATCTAGTATTAATATTTCATCATGTAAGTGTCTGGATCAGAGATTTATAGAACAGAGATCTCATTCTAACAATTAGTATAACATTTAAAAGGTGTTGAAAATGAATTTGTCTAGATGAGTATTACATGTATCCTTTACAACCTTTTTTACACTGTGAGGTCTTTACTATAAAACTGTTAATCCTCTATCTTTGGGATAATTAATTGATCCATATCCCATACTGGCTAGAACTGACTTCTAGTTAGAAAAATGGATATGTCCTTTCTTCCATTTACTTTGTGCTGTTGGCATATCCCAAGATGAGAGAAACAAGATGACCAGCTGTAAGGGAAAAAAAAAAGATTTTTCAGTTACTCTGTTGTGAGATACCTCATATATATATATATATATATATATATATATATATATATATATATATATATATATATATATACACTCACTGGCCACTTTATTAGGTACACCTGTCCAACTTCTTGTTAACACTTAATTTCTAATCAGCCAATCACATGGCGGCAACTCAGTGCATTTAGGCATGTAGACATGGTCAAGACAATCTCCTGCAGTTCAAACCGAGCATCAGTATGGGGAAGAAAGGTGATTTGAGTGCCTTTGAACGTGGCATGGTTGTTGGTGCCAGAAGGGCTGGTCTGAGTATTTCAGAAACTGCTGATCTACTGGGATTTTCACGCACAACCATCTCTAGGGTTTACAGAGAATGGCCCGAAAAAGAAAAAAAATCCAGTGAGCGGCAGTTCTGTGGGCGGAAATGCCTTGTTGATGCCAGAGGTCAGAGGAGAATGGGCAGACTGGTTCGAGCTGATAGAAAGGCAACAGTGACTCAAATCGCCACCCGTTACAACCAAGGTAGGCCTAAGAGCATCTCTGAACGCACAGTGCGTCGAACTTTGAGGCAGATGGGCTACAGCAGCAGAAGACCACACCGGGTACCACTCCTTTCAGCTAAGAACAGGAAACTGAGGCTACAATTTGCACAAGCTCATCGAAATTGGACAGTAGAAGATTGGAAAAACGTTGCTTGGTCTGATGAGTCTCGATTTCTGCTGCGACATTCGGATGGTAGGGTCAGAATTTGGCGTAAACAACATGAAAGCATGGATCCATCCTGCCTTGTATGGAGCATCTTTGGGATGTGCAGCCGACAAATCTGCGGCAACTGTGTGATGCCATCATGTCAATATGGACCAAAATCTCTGAGGAATGCTTCCAGCACCTTGTTGAATCTATGCCACGAAGAATTGAGGCAGTTCTGAAGGCAAAAGGGGTCCAACCCGTTACTAGCATGGTGTACCTAATAAAGTGGCCGGTGAGTGTATATATATATATATATATATATATATATATATATATATATGTATGTATATATATATATATATATATATATATATATGTGTGTGTGTGACAACCACAAAAGGCAAAAAACCCTTAAAAAATAGCTTTTATTTGTATGTATTAAAAATATTACTAGAGCCCTAATTGTATTATATCAGGGCGGTAGAGCAACATATAAAATCAGGTGGGTATGGCAAATGCTGAGGTCACAAATACAAAAAATTATCTAAGGGGACTCTATTTTGGGTGTTGGTGGTGGATTTGTTACGGAGGTCCATTGAGGGTCAGGTAGGAAAAGCCTACTTTGAGCAGGGGCACCATGTCAAATCCTAAGGGTGCCAACCTCAGCTGTCAGGAAGGATCACTAAGGGTTAGACACTCTCTGTCCCTTTAGATTATTTCTTGTATTTAAATATTTAGAATTGAGAGTCCTCAGTGGTTGATACCTTTTAATGGCTAACTGAAAAGATGGTAACAAATTTCAAGCTTTCGAGACTGCTCCGGTCTGTTCATCAGGCATAGACTAATAGAAATTCTGAAGAATCACATATTTAAGCCCAACACAGCACATAAAACTGCCATAGATAAGACAGGTGACGTGAAGCAGAATTACCATTATGTGAGTGATAAACAGTTATGTCCATAAATATTGGAACAGTTCATAGATAAGGAGTGTGAATGTTTTATTGTCCTCTGATTGGGGTCGGGTTCTCTGTTATGATGTCCCCACATGGTCTGAGGAGCAAATTCCTCAGTTGATGTAAAGACATAAATCCATGCGACACATTCATTCCTGCACTGAGAGTGAAAAAGGTCATCATCAGCTTATATTCCCAAACTCTTCTGACTCCCTGAGATTTGAAGTTACCTTTTAATACAAGTAATTTCATGTCCATAATGCTATGATCGGGGAGACAAAAATGTATTGCCACAGGTAGATCCATTCTTTTTTCTCTTATTGTATGGCGATGAGAGTTCATCCTTGTTCTCAGTTTCTGCCCTGTCTCCCCCACATACAGACCCCCAGTTGGACATTTAGCACTAATAATTAAGTACACCACATTAGAAGTGACGCAGCTGAAAGTACCTTGTATCTTGTAGTCCTGATGTGAACTGGGGATCTTTATCTTGTCGTGGTTATTATAAATGGACAGGTTTTACATTTTTTCTGGTTGCAAGGAAAGGTTCCTGCAGCTGTTGGAGAGGACAGGGAGCTTGTGACAATGAGGCTTCTTATATTTGGGGGCTGCCTAAAACACAGCAGTGGGGGGTCTGGAAAAAAAAAAAGTTTTAAGCTGGCATCTTTTTGTAGTAAAGGTTGTAATTTCCATGCAACTCCCCTTAGCACCTCCAGATTTGGATTGTAGGTGACTAATAGAGGCACTCGATTATTTTCTTCTTTAGCTTTGTAATGTAGCAGGTGATTCCTTGATATTCTAGTTGCTCTTGTAATTTGGTTTTGAATTGTTCTTGGATGGTAGCCCTGATTCAAAAAGGTCTGTCTGAGATGACCAAGGTGTTCATCTCTATCCATGAGGTTGGAACATATACGATTGTATCTGATAGCTTGGCTGTAGACAATAGAGTTTTTCAGTTAGCCCTTAAAAGATATCAGCCACTGAGGACTCTCAATTCTAAATATTTTTCTATCCACTGGCTAACACAGTACCAAGATATATATCTTTCCTGTATCTTCTTGTATTTAAGACTTTAGCATTTGCCATACCCACCCTGATTTATTACAATTATGGCTCTAGTGGTATTTTTAAGAAATACAAATAAAAGCTATTTTTAAGGGGCTTTTTTTGTTTTTTGCGGTTGTTTTGTTTGATAGACTCTTGTCTAGGCTTCGTTAGTTTACATATGTATGTCTGTCATGACGGGTGAGGGAGAAGCAAGGTGCACAACAACACAACAATGGGGAGAAGAAGCTAAAGCCCAAACACTAGGGAAGGGGGAAATAGAGACCTCTAGGCAGATCTAACAACACCCTGTCTGCCATAAATGTCCCTAAATAGGTTCCGCACCTAGGGACCACGCGAAAACCTAATCCCTGCCTGACCCTAGGGATAGACCCTGTATAGGGAGGGGATGGGGTAGCTATAGTCAGCCCCCACTACAACTAAAGACAAAGGGGGTCGAGGAACGAGCTTAAGAAGACCACTGAGATATCATGCCCGCAATCCTCCAAGAGTACTCCAAGAAGTCACTAGCCGACTGCTAGTCCTTCCAACCAAACAGAGGGAAATTGAGCTAAAGTCAGCACCCTGTTGAAGAGACTGAATGTATTTAAACCTTCAGCAAAGGTGTGTCAATTAGCAACAGAATGTGGTGGGAGTTAACTGTATGGTCCAAAAGGGAGGAGGATATCACTCCATAACAGAGATGCAAAAAATAAGAAGGTGCTTGTAGAGCTAATCACAATGACCTTCTGTTAGGAGTTGAGTTTCCTCTGCTGCACAGGGGGAATCTCGATCCGTGTCTGCTGCGGTCTCCCATTCTCCATCAGCCGCAGTGGAGCCTGCTCAGCGGAGACGTCGGTCCCAGCGTCTCACTGAGCCTGATTCTGTGCAAAGGGTTACTGCTGCCTCTCCAGGCTCTGCTATTGTACCCTGCACTGATCTGCGGCAAGCAGGCTTTTCTGGGACTAAGTCCTGCTTTGCACACACTGAGCATGCCCAGGGTAAGATCTCTCAGTGGAGATCAAGGGTCACATGCTCAGGTACTGCAGCCAAATCTATTGGTCCTTCTAGGAAGGTCCTGTAGGTATGCAGGCTCTGTGGCAGTCTCTCATTGGTCCTTTTTAGGAAGGTCCTGTACGTGCTGCAGCTATTTAAGGCTCGCATGGCCGCACTGCCATGCACTAGTATCTTCCAAAGTTACGTGCTTTGCACCACTGTGGTCATGTGCTTGAATGTGTTCAGGGACCCGGCTGAAATAAGCCCCTAGAATGCTGGCACCTCCGGCGAGGAGATTGTGTATGAGTGTATTCAGGGACCTGGCTGAAATAAGCCCCTAGAATGCTGGCACCTCCGGCGAGGAGTGTTGTGTGCATGCATGACCACTGACTGCTCTCATCTGGGTAGTTAGCCTGTGCCTCTGTGAGAGTCTAACAGGGCACAGAGCTTTGCTTTCTCGGCCGCTCTGTGAAGCTAACAGAGCTGGTTCATACCGCCATATTGTGCCGCCATTCACTTAGCAGCAGGATCTTTCCTGCACGGTGGATCCCGGGTTTCGAACGCACCAATCCCATCAATAAATATATTTGGTGCGTTCCGCAAACCCTAACAGTATACTAGCGCCAGGATCTGGCTAAGTAATGGCGGATGAACAGCGGTTGCAGGGGTACATCCAGCTGCTGGAGGGTCGGTTGACGTCTCTTGAGCGTGCAACCTCGGAGGTGGATGTTACCGCAATAGCTGTTCAGGCTGCTAGCGTGGCTGCAGCAGCTTTACCCACTGCCACCTCTGTTCCGACCATATCTCACCTCCCATTGCCTGAGAGATACTCTGGGAACAGTAAGTCCTGTAGGGGTTTCGTGAGCCAGTGTGGTATACACCTCGAGCTCCTGGCTGCACGTTTTCCCACAGAGCGGGCAAAGGTGGGATTCATAATCTCTCTCTTGTCGGACAGGGTGTTGGAGTGGGCTACACCGCTGTGGGAGCGCAACGACCATGTGGTGCGGAGTGTTCCTCAGTTTCTGGACACTCTGAAACAGGTCTTTGTAGGACCTCAAGTCACCCATGATACAGCACTCCAGCTGCTGGCTTTGACTCAGGGTTCAGACATGGTCAGTTATTTTGCGGTTACCTTCCGGACGTTAGCGTCTGAGTTGGAATGGCCGGATAAAACCCTCATTCCCGTATTTTGGAGGGGGCTGGCTGACCATGTGAAGGACGCTTTGGCTACTAGGGAGATTCCCGCCACACTGGAGGAGCTCATAGCTGTATCAACTCGCATAGACCTTCATTTTCACGAGCGAAGGTTGGAGCGAGCCCAGTGTAGGCAGAGGTTTCGGCTGGCTCCCACCTTCGCCAGACCTCTGGAATCTCCATTCCAGGCGTCCGAGTCACATGAGGCCATAGAGGTGACACGAGCGGGACCCAAGTCCCAGTCCGCTCGTGCACATAAGGTCTGTCATGTTTGCCGGCAGTCAGGACATCTTGCCTCCAAGTGTCCTCAGCGGCCGGGGAAACGTCAGCGTCTAGTGGCAGTAGGAGGAGGTACACTAGACACGGCGACGTTTGCCTCAAAGTTGTCCTTCAAGGGGACAATTACCTTTGGCCCATCCACTCTTATGATAGAGCTATGCGTGGACTCTGGGGCGGAGGGTAATTTTATGTCATCCGCTTTCACCCAGCGTCACGCAATACCCCTGGTTATGCTCACCAAACCAGTAACCGTTCGAGTGGTAAATAGGTCGACACTACCCTCTCAGATTACCCACCAAACCATTCCTATCACGCTTTCTGAGTCTCCATCACATCAGGAGATTATCTCCCTATACCATGGCTACGCTACCATTCTCCTCATATAGAGTGGTCCTCAGGGATAATTTTGGGATGGAGTAAATCCTGCGAGGGTAGATGTCAGAGGGAGTGTTTCAGGTTGCTACAACTCAGGTACCCGCAGATCATTCCTCTCTCCCCAAACACTATTGGCCCTATGCAGACGTGTTCTCCAAAAGGGCTGCGAAGACCCTTCCGCCTCACCGCCCCTATGACTGTCCTATTGACCTCTTGCCTGGTGCTGAGCCTCCCCGGGGTCGAGTTTATCCGTTATCTCTCCCGGAGTCGGAGGCAATGTCTCAGTATATCCAAGAGAATCTGGCAAGAGGATTCATTAGGAAGTCAGTGTCACCTGCAGGGGCAGGGTTCTTCTTCGTACAGAAGAAGACAGGAGACTTACGTCCATGCATAGATTACAGGGGTCTTAACGCTATCACCATTAAGAACAAGTACCCATTACCCCTGATTTCTGAGCTTTTTGATAGGCTACGGGGAGCAACGGTGTTTACAAAATTAGATCTGCGGGGTGCCTATAACCTGATTCGCATCCGTGAGGGGGACAAATGGAAGACGGCTTTTAACACCAGGGATGGGCATTATGAATACATGGTGATGCCCTTCAGGCTCTGTAATGCGCCAGCCGTTTTCCAAGACTTTGTGAACAACATTTTCCTGGATATGCTCACCACCTCGGTCGTAGTCTATCTGGATGATATTCTCATCCACTCTCCAGATATTGACTCCCATCGGAGAGATGTTCGCAAAGTCTTCGACCTCTAACGGGCAAACTCCCTCTACGCCAAGTTGGAGAAGTGTGTGTTTGAGCAGGAGTCCTTGCCTTTCCTTGGTTATATCATCTCTGCCCAGGGTTTGGCTATGGATCCTGCCAAGCTACAGGCTGTGATGGACTGGCAGGAACCCTACTCTCTTAAAGTGGTGCAGCGCTTTATGGGGTTCATTAATTACTATCGCCAGTTCATTCCACACTTCTCAACTTTGGTAGCTCCCTTGGTTGCCCTCACCAAGAAGGGAGCTAATCCCAAGTTGTGGTCAGAGGAGGTCTCCAAGGCCTTTCTCTCGATTAAGTTACACTTCGCTAGCGCTCCCATCCTACATCGCCCCGATGTAGATAAGCCATTTATCATGGAGGTGGATGCCTCATCCGTTGGTGCTGGAGCAGTCCTTTTCCAAAAGGATGCTCAAGGTCGGAAGCATCCTTGCTTCTTTTTCTCCAAGACCTTCACACCAGCGGAGAGGAATTATTCCATCGGGGACAGGGAGTTGCTAGCCATGAAGTTGGCTTTTTCAGAGTGGAGACACCTCTTGGAGGGAGCTCGCTTTCCCTTCCAAGTGTTCACTGACCACAAGAATTTGGTGTATATACAAACGGCCCAGCGGCTGAATTCTCGTCAGGCTAGATGGTCCCTGTTCTTCTCCCGGTTCCATTTTACTCTCCATTTTCTCTCCTGGGAGAAGAACACTCGTGCCGACGCTCTCTCCCACTCCGTAGTGTCATCTGAGGAGGAGGAGGAGGAGCCTCGGCTTATTGTCCCTTCTGAGAGCCTGAGAACTGTGGCTCCAGTTTCGCTTGAGTCCGTGCCCCCGGGCAAGACTTTCGTACCAGCGAATTTGCGACCGGAGGTTCTCTCTTGGGCTCACTCGTCCAGAGTCGGTGGACATTTTGGGACCAGGAGGACATCTGAGCTTTTGGCGAGGACGTACTGGTGGCCGCACATGGGTCGTGACGTCGGGGACTATATTCGGGCGTGTGTCTCCTGCGCCCAGAATCGGTCTCCTCGGCAACGGCCTGCTGGGTTACTTTACCCCATGCCGGTGGCAGACAGGCCCTGGGAAATGGTCGGGATGGACTTCGTGGTGGGCTTACCCAAGTCTCGTAGCTGCAACGTTATCTGGGTAGTCACCGATCATTTTTCCAAGATGGTGCATTTGGTGCCGCTTCCACGGTTACCTTCTGCACGGGCCTTGGCGGCTTTGTTCATTAAACATATTTTCCGCCTACATGGAATGCCTGATAAAATTGTCAGCGACCGGGGTCCCCAGTTTGCGTCTCGGTTTTGGAGAGAGCTCTGCCGTTTACTCAGCATAGAGCTGAATTTCTCCTCTGCATATCATCCCGAGACGAATGGGTTGGCAGAGAGAATCAACCAGACCCTGGTGACATACTTGCGACATTTTGTGTCTGCTAGGCAGGATGACTGGGCATCTTTGCTACCTTGGGCATCTTTGCTACCTTGGGCGGAATTTGCCTTGAACAATGCCGTAGCCGATTCCACTGGTCAGACTCCTTTTCTCCTCAATTACGGCCAGTATCCGCGTGTCCCTGTGCCCATGCCCGTGTCATCCACCAATTCTAGGGTGGCAGACTGGGCGGTGGAGGCACGTGACATCTGGGATCGCACACAGGATGCCATCCGGGCCTCCAAGGAGAGAATGAGGGTTTCGGCCGATACACACCGGCGCCCCACTCCGACCTTTGCTCCTGGCGACTTAGTGTGGCTCTCCGCCCGTAACATCAGGCTGTGAGTTGAGTCCATTAAGTTTGCGCCTCGCTACATTGGCCCGTTCAAGGTTCTGGAACAGGTCAACCCTGTGGTCTACCGTTTGGCTATTCCTCCACGCCTTGGTATCACCGATACCTTTCACGTTTCCCTCTTAAAGCCCGTTCATTTGTCCCGGTTTTCTGAGTCATCTGCCGGGACATCGGGTTCATCCACGGATGAGTTTGAGGTGAATGCTATCGTGGGGTGCAAGGTGGTACGTGGCAAGAAATTTTATCTGGTGGATTGGAAGGGTCACGGTCCAGAGGATAGAACCTGGGAGCCTGTGGAGCACATTCGGGCTCCGCTGCTCATTGCAGCTTTTGAGCATAGCGAGGCTCAAGGGGGGGGGGTCCTAGGAGGGGGGTAATATTAGGAGTCGAATTTCCTCTGCTGCACAGGGGGAATCTCGATCTGTGTCTGCTGCAGTCTCCCATTCTCCATCGGCCGCAGTGGAGCCTGCTCAGCGGAGACGTCGGTCCCAGTGTCTCACTGAGCCTGATTCTGTGCAAAGGGTTACTGCTGCCTCTCCAGGCTCTGCTATTATACCCTGCACTGTTCTGCGGCAAGCAGGCTTTTCTGGGACTAAGTCCTGCTTTGCACACACTGAGCATGCCCAGGGTGCGATCTCTCAGTGGAGATCAAGGGTCACATGCTCAGGTACTGCAGCCAAATCTATTGGTCCTTCTAGGAAGGTCCTGTAGGTATGCAGGCTCTGTGGCAGTCTCTCATTGGTCCTTTTTAGGAAGGTCCTGTACGTGCTGCAGCTATTTAAGGCTCGCATGGCCGCACGGACATGCGCTAGTATCTTCCAAAGTTACGTGCTTTGTGCCACTGTGGTCATGTGCTTGAATGTGTTCAGGGACCCGGCTGAAATAAGCCCCTAGAATGCTGGCACCTCCGGCAAGGAGATTGTGTATGAGTGTATTCAGGGACCTGGCTGAAATAAGCCCCTAGAATGCTGGCACCTCCGGCGAGGAGTGTTGTGTGCATGCATGACCACTGACTGCTCTCATCTGGGTAGTTAGCCTGTGCCTCTGTGAGAGTCTAACAGGGCACAGAGCTTTGCTTTCTCGGCCGCTCTGTGAAGCTAACAGAGCTGGTTCATACCGCCATATTGTGCCGCCATTCACTTAGCAGCAGGATCTTTCCTGCACGGTGGATCCCGGGTTGCGAACGTACCAATCCCATCAATAAATATATTCAGTGCGTTCCGCAAACCCTAACACCTTCTACAGCCGGATCCAAAATGACTGTCTGTCACACCTGACACATCCGTGACAGTGGTCTCCAGGGTTTATAACCACATATTGCTGACATGTCTTGAAAATGTATTACATTTGTATGCTAATAAGATTTTTGCGTAACAAAATACTTTCTACCCTACAAGCCAAGGTCTGACCCTTTAGCGAACCTCATAATATGACCAGGAAACAATTCCAAGCCAGAAACGCCTCTATTTCAGGGTGTTTGGCCCTCATCAGGGTAAAGCTAGCTAGAGTTTGCTATGAGCAATGACTTTGAATCAGATGTCTGTAAATGAGTTTCTGGCTTGGCATTTATCCCTGTTCATGTTGCAAGACTTAGTAAAGGGTCAGACATTGACTTCTCGGGTTGCCCCTTCTTCAAGGTGTTACTTGCCCCTTGGCCATATCGAACAAGTGGCCAGACAACATTTTACACCTCAATAATTAAAGGTGCTGTCCAGTATTAGAAAGAAAAATCTGATCAGTCTGATTCCCTCCAATTTGTGCACCATCTTGGGTGTCAGGTCCGAGCATTCCTACATGAACAGTTTCCTGGAAAGTAGAGTGGTCATCGTGGGCCATTTGAATGGCCATCAAGGTCTCCCGATCTGACCCCCTTAGACTTTTATCTTTGGGGTCATCTGAAGGCAATTGTCTATGCTGTGAAGATACGAGATGTTCAGCATCTGAAACAACGGATACTGGAAGCCTGTGCTAGCATTTCTTCTGCGTTGTTGCTATCAGTGTGTCAAGAGTGGGAGAAGAGGGTTGCATTGACAATCCAACACAATGGGCAGCACTTTGAACACATTTTATAAGTGGTCATGAACTTGTAAATAACTCATGAAAGAATAAAGTTATGTTACAACCAAGCTCACCATTGCTTTTCTTGTAAAATTCTCAATAAGTTTGATGTGTCACATGACCATCTTCCCATTGAAAAACATAAAGTTGGATCCAAAATGGCCGCTTCAAAATCTTGAAAAGTTTTCCCCCTCCCATATACTAATGTGCAACAAACAGGAAGTTGATATCACCAACCATTCCCATTTTATTTAGGTGTATCCATACAAATGGTCCACCCTGTATTTTATGCGGGCTGCATTATACTATATGAGGGGGGCTACATTATATTCTATGAGGGGGCTGCATTATACTCTATGAGTGGGCTACATTACATTCTATGGGGTGGGCTGCATTACACTCTATGAGAAGGCTACATTATATTCTATGGGGGCTTTATTATACTATATGAAGGGGCTACATTATATTTTATGGGGGGCTGCATTATTGTTGTGAACTGTGTTTCTGGGCTCCCTCTGGTGGTCACTAACGGTATTGTGTTAGGCATGTCTTGTTGCAGGCCTGAGCTCCAGCTGTGTCGTTAAGCAGCGGGTGTTCCCTATTTAAGTTTCCTCTGGACTCAGTCTCTTGCCTGGCATCGTTGTATCCAGACCTATATGGTCTCCTCCGGATTCCTTTCAGTCTGTCTCATGCAAGAAAAGCTAAGTCCGTTTTGAACAATTTGGATCATTTGCATTTTTCTGTGTTTTTGTCCAGCTTGCTTAATATTTTGATTTTCTGCTCTCTGGAAGCTCTAGGGGGCTGATATTCTCCCTCCGCACCGTCAGTCGGTGTGGGGGTTCTTGAATGTTCAGCGTGAATGTTTTTGTAGGGTTTTCTGCTGACCGCATAGTCCACTATCTATTTTCTGCCTATCTAGACTAGTGGGCCTCACTTTGCTGAATCTAGTTCATCTCTACGTTTGTGTTTTCCTCTTGCCTCACCGTTATTATTTGTTGGGGGCTTTCTATATCTTTGGGGTTCAATTTCTCTGGAGGCAAGTGAGGTCTTGTTTTCCCTCTAGGGGTAGTCAGTTATCCGGCTGGCTCGAGACGTCTAGAACCAACGTAGGCACGTTCACCAGCTGCTTTTAGTTGTGTGTGTTAGGATCAGGTATGCGGTTAGCCCAGTTTCCACCTCCCTAGAGCAGTATTTATGTTTTTTGCTATCTTGCCGGAATATCAGAGATCCTCTACCACTGGGAACATAACAGTATGCCAGGCCGAAAGAAAATGTTTATTGCATCGCAGAAGCGGGATTAAAAAGAAGTTCTGAGGGTTTTTTTTGTTTTTTTTTGTTGTTGTTGCAGTTTGCCTAGCTTCTTCCATCCCCTTTTTCTCGGAGTGGCTTGAGCTCTGCTGCAGATATGAATGTCCAGACCCTGACTTCTAGTGTGGATCAGCTTGCTGCTAGGGTGCAAAGCATTCAGGATTTTGTTATCTATAGCCCTATGTCTGAACCAAAAATACCTATTCCTGAGCCATTTTTTGGAGATAGATCTAAGTTCCTGAATTTTAGGAATAATTGCAAATTGTTTCTGTCTCTGAAACCTCGTTCCTCTAGTGATTCCGCTCAGCAAGTTAAGATTGTTATTTCCTTCTTGCGCGGCGACCCTCAAGATTGGGCCTTCTCTCTGGCGCCAGGAGATCCTGCATTGGTGAATGTTGATGCGTTTTTCCTGGCACTTGGTTTGCTTTATGAGGAGCCTAATCTTGAAAATCAGGCTGAAAAGATGTTGCTGGCTATCTCTCAGGGTCAGGACGAAGCTGAGGTATATTGTCAAAAATTTCGGAAATGGTCCGTGCTTACTCAATGGAATGAGTGTGCCCTGGCCGCAAATTTCAGAAATGGTCTTTCTGAAGCCATTAAAGATGTGATGGTGGGGTTTCCTATCCCTACAGGTCTGAATGATTCCATGGCTCTGGCCATTCAAATTGATCGACGTTTGCGGGAGCGCAAATCTGTTAATCCTTTGGCGGTGCTGTCTGAACGGTCACTTGATTCTATGCAATGTGACAGAATTCTGACCAGAGCCGAGCGACAAAATCATAGACGTCAAAATGGGTTGTGTTTCTACTGTGGTGATTCAACACATATTATCTCAGCATGCTCTAAACGCTTAAAAAAAATTGTTAATCCTGTCGCCATTGGTACTTTTCAGCCTAAGTTTATTTTGTCTGTGACTTTAATTTGTTCATTATCTTCTTACTCAGTTATGGCTTTTGTGGATTCTGGTGCTGCTTTAAGTCTGATGGATTTATCGTTTGCCAAGCGCTGCGGTTTTGTCCTGGAGCCTTTGGAAAATCCTATTCCTCTTAGAGGAATTGATTCTACGCCATTGGCAGAGTATAAACCTCAGTATTGGACGCAAGTGACCATGTGCATGACTCCTGTACATCAGGAGGTGATTCGTTTTCTGGTACTGCATAAAATGCATGATGTTGTCGTTTTGGGTCTGCCATGGTTACAGGCCCATAATCCAGTTTTAGATTGGAAAGCTATGACTGTGTCTAGTTGGGGGTGTCAGGGGATTCATGGCGATTCTCCATTGGTGTCTATTGCTTCTTCTACTCCTTCTGAGATCCCTGAGTTTTTGTCAGACTTTCAGGATGTATTTAATGAGGCCAGGTCCAGTGCCCTTCCTCCTCATAGGGACTGTGACTGTGCTATAGATTTGATTCCTGGTAGTAAGTTTCCTAAGGGACGACTCTTTAATTTATCTGTGCCAGAGCATGCCGCGATGCGGAGTTATATAAAGGAGTCTTTGGAGAAGGGACATATTCGCCCATCCTCTTCTCCTCTTGGTGCAGGATTCTTTTTTGTGGGCAAGAAAGACGGGTCTTTGAGACCTTGCATAGATTATCGTCTTCTGAATAAGATCACGGTTAAATTTCAGTATCCTTTGCCATTGTTGTCTGATTTGTTTGCTCGGATTAAGGGATCCAGTTGGTTCACCAAGATAGATCTTCGTGGTGCGTATAACCTTGTGCGCATAAAGCAGGGAGATGAATGGAAAACGGCATTTAATACGCCCGAGGGTCATTTTGTGTACCTGGTGATGCCTTTTGGATTATCTAATGCCCCTTCTGTGTTTCAGTCCTTCATGCATGACATCTTCCGGAAATATCTGGATAAATTTATGATTATTTATCTGGATGATATTTTGGTTTTTTCTGATGATTGGGAGTCCCATGTGAACCAGGTCAGGATGGTGTTTCAGGTTCTGCGGGAGAATGCTCTATTTGTGAAGGGCTCAAAATGTATCTTTGGGGTACAGAAGGTTTCTTTTTTGAGTTTTATTTTTTCCCCTTCTACTGTGGAGATGGACCCAGTCAAGGTCCGTGCCATTCATGACTGGACTCAGCCCACGTCTGTTAAGAGCCTGCAGAAGTTCTTGGGCTTTGCTAATTTTTACCGTCGGTTTATCGCTAATTTTTCCAGCGTGGTTAAACCTTTGACGGATATGACCAAGAAGGGTTCTGATGTTGCTAATTGGTCTCCTGCGGCCGTGGAGGCCTTTCGGGAGCTGAAACGTCGGTTTACTTCAGCGCCAGTCTTGTGCCAGCCGGATGTCTCTATTCCCTTCCAGGTTGAAGTTGATGCTTCTGAGATTGGTGCAGGGGCTGTTTTGTCGCAAAAAAGTTCTGATGGCTCCGTGATGAAGCCATGCGCCTTCTTTTCAAGAAAATTTTCGCCTGCGGAGCGGAACTACGATGTTGGTAATCGGGAGTTGTTGGCTATGAAGTGGGCATTTGAGGAGTGGCGACATTGGCTCGAAGGAGCTAGACATCGTGTGGTGGTTTTGACTGATCATAAAAATCTGATCTACCTCGAGTCTGCCAAGCGACTGAATCCTAGACAGGCTCGTTGGTCGTTGTTTTTCTCCCGTTTCGACTTTGTGGTCTCATACCTGCCTGGTTCGAAGAACGTGAAGGCTGATGCACTTTCTAGGAGTTTTGTGCCTGACTCTCCGGGAGTCTCGGAACCGGCTGGTATTCTCAGAGAGGGAGTGATTTTGTCTGCCATTTCCCCAGATTTGCGACAAGTGCTGCAGAAATTTCAGGCTGATAGGCCTGATCGTTGCCCACCAGAGAGACTGTTTGTCCCTGATAGATAGACCAGCAGAGTTATTTCTGAGGTTCATTCTTCGGTGTTGGCGGGACATCCTGGAATTTTCGGTACCAGAGATTTGGTGGCTAGGTCCTTTTGGTGGCCTTCCTTGTCGCGGGATGTGCGTTCTTTTGTGCAGTCCTGTGGGGTTTGTGCTCGGGCTAAGCCTTGCTGTTCTCGTGCCAGCGGGTTGCTTTTGCCCTTGCCTATCCCGAAGAGGCCTTGGACGCACATTTCCATGGATTTCATTTCGGATCTTCCGGTATCTCGGAAGATGTCTGTCATCTGGGTGGTGTGCGATCGTTTTTCTAAAATGGTCCATTTGGTGCCCTTGCCTAAGTTGCCTTCCTCCTCTGATTTGGTCCCTTTGTTCTTTCAGAATGTGGTTCGTTTGCACGGCATCCCTGAGAATATTGTGTCTGACAGAGGATCCCAGTTTGTGTCCAGATTCTGGCGATCCTTTTGTGCTAAGATGGGTATTGATTTGTCTTTTTCGTCGGCTTTTCATCCTCAGACTAATGGCCAGACCGAGCGAACTATTCAGACGTTGGAGACTTATTTGAGATGTTTTGTTTCTGCTGATCAGGACGACTGGGTTACTTTTTTGCCACTGGCCGAGTTTGCCCTTAATAATCGGGCTAGTTCTGCCACTTTGGTTTCACCCTTTTTCTGCAA
Organism: Ranitomeya variabilis; assembly: GCF_051348905.1. NCBI lineage: Eukaryota > Metazoa > Chordata > Amphibia > Anura > Dendrobatidae > Ranitomeya > Ranitomeya variabilis. Next base: position 708,679,604 of record NC_135234.1, on the reverse strand, counting down.
CTCTGGTTTTCATCCTCGTTTCTCCTCGGGCCAGGTTGAACCTTCTGACTGTCCTGGGGTTGATTCTGTGGTGGATAGGTTGCAGCGGATTTGGAACCATGTGGTGGACAATTTGAAATTGTCACAAGACAAGGCCCAGCGTTTTGTGTTGTGAATTTGGATTTTGGGCTCCCCCGGTGGCTACTGGTGGAATTGAACTGGTGTCTTCATCTTCTCTGTTCACCTGTTCCCATCAAGATGTGGGAGTCGCTATATAACCTTGCTGCTCTGTTAGTTGCTTGCCGGTCAACAATGTTATCAGAAGCCTCTCTGTGCTTGTTCCTGCTCCTAGACAACCACTAGATAAGTTGGACTCTTGTCCATGTTTGTTTTTGCATTTTGTTCCAGTTCACAGCTGTAGTTTCGTTACTGTGTCTGGAAAGCTCTTGTGAACGGGAATTGCCACTCTGGTGTTATGAGTTAATGCCAGAGTTTTAAAGTAATTTCTGGATGGTGTTTTTGATAGGGTTTTCAGCTGACCATGAAAGTGTCCTTTCTGTCTTCTGCTATGTAGTAAGTGGACCTCAAATTTGCTAAACCTATTTTCATACTACGTTTGTTATTTCATCTCAACTCACCGCCAATACATGTGGGGGGCCTCTGTCTCCTTTCGGGGTATTTCTCTAGAGGTGAGCTAGGACTAATATTTTCCTCTGCTAGCTTTATTTAGTCCTCCGGCTGGGCTGGGCATCTAGAATCAACGTAGGCATGCTACCCGGCCACTGCTAGTTGTGCGTTAGGTTTAGTTCATGGTCAGCTCAGTTCCCATCTTCCAAGAGCTAGTTCCTATATATGCTTATGCTATGTTCTCTTGCCATTGAGATCATGACAGTTTGACCGGCCCGCAAAGTGTTAATTGTTTGGGCTGAAGCAGGAGAAAAAGAAGTGTTGAAGGGAAATTTTTTTTTTTTTCCCCTCAGAGTTTTGCTGCCTAGCCCTTAATTGCTGTCTAGCTGCTTCTTACCTCCTCTTAACCCTTGAATGGCTCTGTGTCCACCTGTTTGTAATGGATCTTCAGAGTGTAACTGCAGGTTTGAATAATCTCGCCACGAAGGTACAAAATTTGCAAGATTTTGTTTGTCATGCACCTGTATCTGAGCCGAGAATTCCTTTGCCGGAATTTTTCTCGGGGAATAGATCCGGGTTTCAGAATTTTCGAAATAATTGCAAATTATTTTTGTCTCTGAAATCTCGCTCTGCCGGAGACCCTGCACAGCAGGTCAGGATTGTGATTTCCTTGCTCCGGGGCGACCCTCAAGACTGGGCTTTTTCATTGACACCAGGGGATCCTGCGTTGCTCAATGTGGATGCGTTTTTTCTGGCCTTGGGGTTGCTTTATGACGAACCTCATTTGGAGCTTCAGGCAGAAAAAACTTTGATGTCCCTATCTCAGGGGCAAGATGAAGCGGAAATTTACTGCCAAAGATTCCGTAAATGGTCTGTGCTTACTCAGTGGAATGAGTGCGCCCTGGCGGCGACTTTCAGAGAGGGTCTCTCTGATGCCATTAAGGATGTTATGGTGGGGTTCCCTGTGCCTGCGGGTCTATATGAGTCCATGACAATGGCTATTCAGATCGATAGGCGTTTGCGGGAGCGCAAACCAGTGCACCATCTGGCGGTGTCCACTGAGAAGTCGCCAGAGAGTATGCAGTGTGATAGAATTCTGTCCCGAAGCGAGCGGCAGAATTTTAGACGGAAAAATGGGTTGTGTTTCTATTGTGGTGATTCTACTCATGTTATATCAGCATGCTCTAAGCGCACTAAAAAGCTTGGTAAATCTGTTTCCATTTGCACCTTACCGTCTAAATTTATTCTATCTGTGACCCTGATTTGCTCTTTGTCATCTATTACCACGGACGCCTATGTCGACTCTGGCGCCGCTTTGAGTCTTATGGATTGGTCCTTTGCCAAACGCTGTGGGTATGATTTAGAGCCTTTGGAGACTCCTATTCCTCTGAAGGGGATTGACTCCACCCCATTGGCTAATAATAAACCACAATACTGGACACAAGTAACTATGCGTATTAATCCGGATCACCAGGAGATTATTCGCTTTCTGGTGCTGTATAATCTACATGATGATTTGGTGCTAGGATTGCCTTGGCTGCAATCTCACAACCCAGTCCTCGACTGGAGAGCTATGTCTGTGTTGAGCTGGGGATGTAAGGGGGCTCATGGGGATGTACCTGTGGTTTCCATTTCATCATCCATTCCCTCTGAAATTCCTGAGTTCCTGTCTGACTATCGTGACGTCTTTGAAGAATCCAAGCTTGGTTCGTTACCTCCGCACCGAGAGTGCGATTGTGCCATAGATTTAATCCCGGGTAGTAAATACCCAAAGGGTCGTTTATTTAATCTGTCTGTGCCTGAACATGCTGCTATGCGAGAATATATAAAGGAGTCCTTGGAAAAGGGACATATTCGTCCATCGTCATCTCCCTTAGGAGCCGGTTTTTTCTTTGTGTCAAAAAAAGACGGCTCTTTGAGACCATGTATTGATTATCGGCTTTTGAATAAAATCACTGTTAAATATCAATACCCATTGCCGTTGCTGACTGATTTGTTTGCTCGCATAAAGGGGGCCAAGTGGTTCTCTAAGATTGACCTTCGTGGGGCGTATAATTTGGTGCGAATCAGGCAGGGGGATGAGTGGAAAACCGCATTTAATACGCCCGAGGGCCACTTTGAGTATTTAGTGATGCCTTTTGGTCTTTCTAATGCTCCGTCAGTTTTCCAGTCCTTTATGCATGATATTTTTCGCGATTATTTGGATAAATTTATGATTGTGTATCTGGATGATATTCTGATTTTTTCGGATGACTGGGACTCTCATGTCCAGCAAGTCAGGAGGGTTTTTCAGGTTTTGCGGTCTAATTCTTTGTGTGTGAAGGGTTCTAAGTGTGTTTTTGGGGTACAGAGGATTTCCTTTTTGGGATATATTTTTTCCCCCTCTTCCATTGAAATGGATCCTGTCAAGGTTCAAGCTATTTGTGATTGGACGCAGCCCTCTTCTCTTAAGAGTCTTCAGAAATTTTTGGGCTTTGCTAACTTTTATCGTCGATTTATTGCTGGTTTTTCGGATATTGCTAAGCCATTGACCGATTTGACTAAGAAGGGTGCTGATGTTGCTGATTGGTCCCCTGATGCTGTGGAGGCCTTTCGGGAGCTTAAGCGCCGTTTTTCCTCTGCCCCTGTGTTGCGTCAGCCTGATGTTGCTCTACCTTTTCAGGTTGAGGTCGACGCTTCTGAGATCGGAGCTGGGGCAGTGTTGTCGCAGAAAAGTTCTGACTGCTCCGTGATGAGGCCTTGTGCCTTCTTTTCCCGTAAATTTTCGCCCGCTGAGCGGAATTATGATGTTGGGAATCGGGAGCTTTTGGCCATGAAGTGGGCTTTTGAGGAGTGGCGCCATTGGCTTGAGGGGGCCAGACATCAGGTGGTGGTATTGACTGACCACAAAAATTTGATTTATCTTGAGACCGCCAGGCGCCTGAATCCTAGACAGGCGCGCTGGTCATTATTTTTCTCTCGGTTTAATTTTGTGGTGTCATACCTACCGGGTTCTAAGAATGTTAAGGCGGATGCCCTTTCTAGGAGTTTTGAGCCTGACTCGCCTGGTAACTCTGAGCCCACAGGTATCCTTAAGGATGGAGTGGTATTGTCAGCCGTTTCTCCAGACCTGCGGCGGGCCTTGCAGGAGTTTCAGGCGGAGAGACCTGATCGTTGCCCACCTGATAAACTGTTTGTTCCTGATGATTGGACCAGTAGAGTCATCTCTGAGGTTCATTCTTCTGCGTTGGCAGGTCATTCTGGCATTTTTGGTACCAGGGATTTGGTGGCAAGGTCCTTCTGGTGGCCTTCCCTGTCACGAGATGTGCGAGGCTTTGTGCAGTCTTGTGACGTTTGTGCTCGGGCCAAGCCTTGTTGTTCTCGGGCTAGTGGATTATTGTTGCCCTTGCCTATTCCTAAGAGGCCTTGGACGCACATCTCGATGGATTTTATTTCAGATCTGCCTGTTTCTCAGAAGATGTCTGTCATCTGGGTGGTGTGTGACCGTTTTTCTAAGATGGTCCATTTGGTTCCTCTGCCCAAGTTACCTTCTTCTTCCGAGTTGGTTCCTCTGTTTTTTCAAAATGTTGTTCGTTTGCATGGTATTCCTGAGAATATCGTTTCTGACAGAGGGACCCAATTCGTGTCTAGATTTTGGCGGGCATTCTGTGCTAGGATGGGCATAGATTTATCTTTTTCGTCCGCTTTCCATCCTCAGACGAATGGCCAGACCGAGCGGATTAATCAGACCCTGGAGACATATCTGAGGTGTTTTGTGTCTGCTGACCAGGATGATTGGGTTGCTTTTTTGCCATTGGCGGAGTTCGCTCTCAATAATCGGGCCAGCTCTGCCACTTTGGTGTCCCCGTTTTTCTGTAATTCGGGGTTTCATCCTCGATTTTCCTCTGGTCAGGTGGAATCTTCGGATTGTCCTGGAGTGGATGCTGTGGTGGAGAGATTGCATCAGATCTGGGGGCAGGTGGTGGACAATTTGAGGTTGTCCCAGGAGAAGACTCAGCTTTTTGCCAACCGCCACCGTCGTGTTGGTCCTCGGCTTTCTGTTGGGGATTTGGTGTGGTTGTCTTCTCGTTTTGTCCCTATGAGGGTCTCTTCTCCTAAGTTTAAGCCTCGGTTTATCGGCCCGTATAAGATATTGGAGATTCTTAACCCTGTTTCCTTCCGTTTGGACCTCCCTGCATCCTTTTCTATTCATAACGTTTTTCATCGGTCATTATTGCGCAGGTATGAGGTACCGGTTGTGCCTTCCGTTGAGCCTCCTGCTCCGGTGTTGGTTGAGGGTGAGTTGGAGTACGTTGTGGAGAAAATCTTGGACTCTCGTGTTTCCAGACGGAGACTCCAGTATCTGGTCAAGTGGAAGGGATACGGCCAGGAGGATAATTCTTGGGTGAATGCATCTGATGTTCATGCCTCCGATCTGGTTCGTGCCTTTCATAGGGCCCATCCTGATCGCCCTGGTGGTTCTGGTGAGGGTTCGGTGCCCCCTCCTTGAGGGGGGGGTACTGTTGTGAATTTGGATTTTGGGCTCCCCCGGTGGCTACTGGTGGAATTGAACTGGTGTCTTCATCTTCTCTGTTCACCTGTTCCCATCAAGATGTGGGAGTCGCTATATAACCTTGCTGCTCTGTTAGTTGCTTGCCGGTCAACAATGTTATCAGAAGCCTCTCTGTGCTTGTTCCTGCTCCTAGACAACCACTAGATAAGTTGGACTCTTGTCCATGTTTGTTTTTGCATTTTGTTCCAGTTCACAGCTGTAGTTTCGTTACTGTGTCTGGAAAGCTCTTGTGAACGGGAATTGCCACTCTGGTGTTATGAGTTAATGCCAGAGTTTTAAAGTAATTTCTGGATGGTGTTTTTGATAGGGTTTTCAGCTGACCATGAAAGTGTCCTTTCTGTCTTCTGCTATGTAGTAAGTGGACCTCAAATTTGCTAAACCTATTTTCATACTACGTTTGTTATTTCATCTCAACTCACCGCCAATACATGTGGGGGGCCTCTGTCTCCTTTCGGGGTATTTCTCTAGAGGTGAGCTAGGACTAATATTTTCCTCTGCTAGCTTTATTTAGTCCTCCGGCTGGGCTGGGCATCTAGAATCAACGTAGGCATGCTACCCGGCCACTGCTAGTTGTGCGTTAGGTTTAGTTCATGGTCAGCTCAGTTCCCATCTTCCAAGAGCTAGTTCCTATATATGCTTATGCTATGTTCTCTTGCCATTGAGATCATGACAGTTTTGCCAACCGCCGCCGCGGTGTGGGTCCCCGACTTCTTGTTGGGGATTTGGTTTGGTTGTCTTCTCGGCATGTTCCTTTGAAAGTCTCCTCTCCTAAGTTCAAGCCTCGCTTTATCGGTCCTTATAAGATTTTGGAAATCCTTAACCCGGTGTCTTTTCGCCTGGACCTTCCAGCGTCATTTGCTATTCATAATGTGTTCCATAGGTCCTTGTTGCGGCGGTACGTGGAGCCTATGGTTCCTGCTGTTGAGCCTCCTGCCCCGGTTTTGGTTGAGGGCGAGTTGGAGTACGTGGTGGAGAAGATTCTTGATTCTCGTATCTCTAGACGGAAACTCCAGTATTTAGTTAAGTGGAAAGGCTATGGTCAGGAGGATAATTCCTGGGTTGTCGCCTCTGATGTTCATGCGGCTGATTTGGTTCATGCCTTTCACGCTGCTCATCCTGATCGCCCTGGGGGTCTTGGTGAGGGTTCGGTGATCCCTCCTCAAGGGGGGGGGTACAGTAGTGAACTGTGTTTCTGGGCTCCCTCTGGTGGTCACTAACGGTATTGTGTTAGGCATGCCTTGTTGCAGGCCTGAGCTCCAGCTGTGTCGTTAAGCAGCGGGTGTTCCCTATTTAAGTTTCCTCTGGACTCAGTCTCTTGCCTGGCATCGTTGTATCCAGACCTATATGGTCTCCTCCGGATTCCTTTCAGTCTGTCTCATGCAAGAAAAGCTAAGTCCGTTTTGAACAATTTGAATCATTTGCATTTTTCTGTGTTTTTGTCCAGCTTGCTTAATATTTTGATTTTCTGCTCGTTGGAAGCTCTAGGGGGCTGATATTCTCCCTCCGCACCGTCAGTCGGTGTAGGGGTTCTTGAATGTTCAGCGTGGATGTTTTTGTAGGGTTTTCTGCTGACCGCATAGTCCACTATCTATTTTCTGCCTATCTAGACTAGTGGGCCTCACTTTGCTGAATCTAGTTCATCTCTACGTTTGTGTTTTCCTCTTGCCTCACCGTTATTATTTGTTGGGGGCTTTCTATATCTTTGGGGTTCAATTTCTCTGGAGGCAAGTGAAGTCTTGTTTTCCCTCTAAGGGTAGTCAGTTCTCCGGCTGGCTCGAGACGTCTAGAACCAACGTAGGCACGTTCACCGGCTGCTTTTAGTTGTGTGTGTTAGGATCAGGTATGCGGTTAGCCCAGTTTCCACCTCCCTAGAGCAGTATTTATGTTTTTTGCTATCTTGCCGGAATATCAGAGATCCTCTACCACTGGGATCATAACACATTATACCCTATGAGGGAGCTGCATTATACTCTATGAGGGGGCTGAATTATACTTTATGAGGAGGCTACATTATATTCTATGGGGGAATGGCCAAGATTCCCGCCAAAATTGCCGCCATTATAGCACCACGAGGAGCGCCGGAGAAGAAGGGCGTGCCGATATGGGAGGAGACTACCAAAGCGGCACCAAAAGTGGCGAACGCCCCCTCCGACTACTGCTGCAAGAAGACGACGTGCCTAGAAACGAAGAAGGAGCTCCACCCCCAGAAAATGGAGGAACAGCATGCAGGTGTGGCCGCAGACCCAGGGACAGAGATGGTGACCAGCGGGTACCTGAACGACGACGAAGTGACCCAGGACCATCTCAAGCGACCAGAGGCAAACCTGATCTTGCCGCTGTTGGAGGAGCCGAGCCATCAACTCCTGGACGCAGAGCCGACAACAGTGACGAAATGGAAGTCGGAGCTGTACAGGAAGATCGTGCTGGAGGAATCGCGGTCCGGGTGGCAGCAGATTCCAGCGTCCTCATCAGCGGAACGGATCGACATCAGTGGAATCACATCAGACGCAGGTACAGAAATCGACCCTGCCCTACCGACCGATCCTGCTCCAATGACCGCTCCCCGCCCAGACTGTGATCGACCACCGGTCGCCGCGCCGGCCCCAGCGATTCCCTGCGCCACTGATGGGACACCAACTCGACACCTAGCAGCCAAGGGTGTACCGGTAGATGTGAGCCCGGAGGGAGTGATCTTCCGCTGGGACGACTCAAGGAATGGAGTGGGCGGGTTCTATATCACAGTTCTCACTTGGGAAGATGGTACGCTCGAAACGTTAAGAGATGTGCACCGTTAACAGCGCCCCCAGTGTTAAAGTAATGATCACAGCCACTACAGCCGCTGAACCACCGACAACCCCTCAGACTAACACCACCACTACTGTGTGCATGACCACCGCTGTTGGACTCGTTACTGTGACCAATACTAAAGCTAACACTTGCACCCAGGCTACTCAAACTTTAATAGCAGCTAATGACTTGACGATACATGAACAACAAACCCATGACGTCTACTTGGGACCAGATGAAGATCCGGACACTCACCTCCCCAAGCCGGGAAGTGTGCGATATCGGCTGGTGCCTTGGAAAATACTGCTACCCCTAGAGTTCAAATAAACCTTGAAACCCTGAAGAAGGAATGTAAATAGTTCTCTTTAAAACTTTTCCTGTTTCTTTGCTGCTCAAACCTGTCAAGGGTTAACTCTTAAAGGGATCCCCTGTTAAAGGGATCCTATGTTAGTTTGCATCAGTTTTTGCACAAGTTGTTTTATACCAAAGAACTGCAGAATCATGGACTGTTGCATGATCACAAACTGTTCCTGTAAATAGTTTGCACCTTCTTAAAGGTGCTTCCTACTGGTTTTACAAGAAGAGCTTTTCAAAGAGACTGTTCCTGATGACATCGTGAGAGTTCTTGCTGTTTTACAGTTGATGATTGACTTGCATGTTGATTGTTTGCACTGCCTCATTGAGAGACTTGAGTTACCCTTAAAGGGAATGTTCGTTTGTTGCACTTTCCTTAAGGATGATAATGTTGCCTTAAGTAGTTAGATAGTAATAATGTTTACATAATGATAGTATGTAGCTAGGAATAGAAAATGTTAAATGATGTACTTTGAATAAAATGGAAGTTAAAGTAAATGCTAGGTTTTATAGGAATAAACTGAGGAAGAATGCAGTGGGCCCGTGGGGGTGGGTAGATAGTCCTGCATGTGTAGAAGGAGTAAGAATAGCATATTGGTTTGCACTTTGAAGTTTTATAGTATACCCTTGGAGGGTAATCGTACTTAGTAGATAGTATACCTGTATGGGTAATTATAGTTCATAGTTAGTTAATAATTGTTATTTACTTAATTTAAAGTCGTACGCACACTGTAAATATGTTTTGTTTGCAACATTCAAGTATTCTCACCTCCCATAAAGGGAAATACTGTTATGTTAACTTGTTTTATAGCATTCAAAATTTTGTATGTCTTTTGCTAAATGTATTGTTGTTTTCTTATCCCAGTCCAGGAGTACTGGATTTAACGGGGGGGGAGTGCAGCGCCCCAGAGTCCTGGTCATTGCAGTAATGTTGTTCTTCCACCAGGGGGAGTGATATTACGCCTGAGGGCAATAAAGGAGATCTTCTTTCTAGGTATCACAAGCACACACAACACACTTGACACTCCAGCCACCAGGGGGAGCAAAGGTTCTATTAACTAGGCTACTCCTCACAGTTAGGTAAAACTGGTAGTTGGAGGGAAAGTTAGGGAGTTCCTGGCTGGGGACCGAGAGAGAAAGGTCTCCAGACCGAGCTGGCTGGAGGGAGTTCCAGTCAGATCCAGACTGCGGTCTGAGGAGGACAAGGGTCCACGGAGCTGCGCCTGCCCCACGTGTGGCAGCATCCTAAGAAAGGACACGAAGAGAATTGTATTGTAGCGGGTGAGAAACTAAGTCTTAGCACAAGGAGATAAAACCAGAAGGAGTTCTGCCCTGTAAAAGGCTGCCTCCTTCTGAGGCGCAGAAGCCGGTGGCCGGAACACCAAGGGAGCAACAGTCTCTAAGCCTTGCTCCATAGACTGGCAGGACAGTCAATTCCACGTTGGCTGCCCGACCATATACCCAGGAGGCACGGTGGCAACTTGTGGGTGCCGGGGCGTCTCTAGGGTCCCTGTAAAAAGCCTCAGGCCACCAGTCATACGGGTTTGTCCTATCCATACCATCTGGGGCACAGAGAGGAAGACATAACATCTAGAACATCTACAACAGTTGTGAGGACCTTACCGAGAAGCTCAGCAGGGAGGTATTACAACACACAGGCGCTAGAGGAAGGCTACTGATTTCCACCTGGATAAGGGTACTCTGGATTTGCCCTCGGACTGGCCGGACTTTGCCTGCCCTGTGATCTTGTGCTCTGGACTGTGGACACTGAAGCCTTCAGTAAAGGTAAAGAGACTGCAACCTTGTGTCCTCGTTATTCACTGTGCCTTACATCATCCACCATCTACCATCTACACTCTGGGAAGCCCTGGGGATACACTTCACCTGTGGGAAGGTATACCATCTAGCTGCCATAACATCACCCCAGCGGACCCCTAAGCAGCGTCGGTCACTCTGACCGAAGACCACAGGTGGTGTCACGAACACTTCCCCTTTAAAGACCCTTCCCAAAACCATAAAAACTCTTTTCTTTATTGGACGTCCCTCAAGGGGCCACGGACCGGGTCGGGCCACCGTGACATCCGCTGAACTGAAGGACCCGGCGCCGAGTACCCCATTGCCCTTGCGTGGGGGCGCTCCAATAACACATCTATTCACATTGTCAGTGTTTTTTAGATTATTGTATTGTGACAAATAAAGCTTTTGTATTTTTTTATCAACAACTCCTAGTATTCTCCAATGTTTGTGTATTAAAATCTAAGGGTCTACATTGTATTCTATTGGGGGCTACATGATACTATAAGAGGGGAGATGCATTAAACCCTATGAGGGGCTACATTATACTTTATGGGGGCTGCATTATACCCTATTAGGGGCTGCATTTTACTCTATGGGGGGCTGCATTATATTCTATGGGGAGCTGCTTTATACTCTATTAGGGGGCTACATTATACCCTATGAATGGGCTACATTATACCTTATGAGGGGGCTGCATTATACTCTATGAGGGGCGCTACATTATACCCCCATGAGGTGGCTGCATTATACTCTATGAGGGGGCTGCATTATATTATATGAGGGGGCTACATTATATTCTATGAGTGAGGCTGCCTCTATATTCTATGAGGGAGGGCTACCCCATCCCCTGCTATATAATTAAGACATGTACTATCTTATCTTATACCCTGATATTAGCATGTTTTACTGCACAATTGGTGTTCTTGTATTTATTTCTATGTAGCTACATAGTGGGTCCCAAGAATGACATTCTCTGGTGGACCCAAGGGGCTCCAGTCTGACATTGGACAAATGCAGCAATGTAAGTAAGCCCCTAATATTGTATATATCAGCAGAATGCTATAGATCTGTTTATCACCAGTAAGATTTGTGTGAGGTATATGGAAGTCATCCGTCTTTACAATACATAATTGTCTATTAAACCATTCTGCTGGTAGTATGAGGTCATGAGGTGTTAACAGAGCCTCATGTAAGGGTGAACCTCAAGCCCTATAGAATCCCCGAAGCATGCCAGGAGATAATATCAAAGGAGGTGAAGAGAATGCTGGACATCGGGGTGATAGAGGAGTCAAAAAGTGGATGGTCAACTACCATCGTCCTTGTGCCGAAGCCCGAAGCCTGACGACGAATGGCAGTTTTGTAATGACTACCGCAGGTTCAATGAAGTGTCCAGTTTTGATGCACATCCGATAACCCATGTGGATGAACTCATTGAGCGACTTGGGCCCCCAAGGTACATCACAACCATCGACCTGACAAAGGGGTACTGGCAGATCCCCATGTCCTAGAGCGCCAAGGAGAAGACCGTCTTCTCAACACCGGATGGGTGTTTCCAGAACACCAGAATGCACTTTGGACTGCAGGGGGCCCCAGCTTCCTTCCACAGGGTGATGGATCGAATCTTGGCTCCACATAAGAAATATGCCGCAGCCTACCTTGATGACTTTGTTGTCTTCAGCCCTGACTGGAGTAGTCATATGCCAAAGGTACAGGCGATCCTTGATGCATTGAGAAGAGCTGGAATAACCATGAATCCAAAGAAGTGTGCCACAGGGAAATAAGAGGCCAGGTACTTAGGCTACATCGTCGGGAGAGGCGAAATCAAGCCACAGTTAAATAAAATAGAGGCAATTCAGAAGTGGCCGCAACCACTCTCCAAGAAGGAAGTGAAGGCGTTTCTTGAAATTGTGGGGAATTAACGGCGATTTGTGTATTGTAGGCACTCTGCTGACAGTAATGTGTATTGAAGCACCATGCTGGCAGTATTGTGTATTGTAGGCACTCTGCTGACAGTATTGTGTATTGTAGGCACTCTGCTGATAGTAATGTGCATTGTAGGCACTCTGCTGACAGTATTGTGAATTGTAGGCACTCTGCTCACAGTAATGTGTATTGTAGGCACTCTGCTGACAGTATTGTGTATTGTAGGCACTCTGCTGACAGTATTGTGTATTGTAGGCACTCTGCTGACAGTAATGTGTATTGTAGACACTCTGCTGATAGTAATGTGCATTGTAGGCACTCTGCTGACAGTAGTGTGTATTGTAGACACTCTGCTGACAGTACTGTGTATTTTAGGCACTCTGTTGACAGTAATGTGTATTGTAGGCACTCTGCTGATAGTAATGTACATTGTAGGCACTCTGCTGACAGTAGTGTGTATTGTAGGCACTCTGCTGACAGTAATGTGTATTGTAGGCACTCTGCTGACAGTAGTGTGTATTGTAGGCACTCTGCTGACAGTAATGTGTATTGTAGGCACTCTGCTGACAGTAGTGTGCATTGTAGGCACTCTGCTGACAGTATTGTGTATTGTAAGCAGTCTGCTGACAGTAATGTGTATTGTAGGCACTCTGCTGACAGTATTGTGTATTGTAGGCACTCTGCTGACAGTAATTTGTATTGTAGGCACTCTGCTGACAGTATTGTGTATTGAAGGCACTCTGCTGACAGTAATGTGTATTGTGTGCACTCTGCTGACAGTATTGTGTATTGTAGGCACTCTGCTGACAGTAGTGTGCATTGTATGCACTCTGCTGACAGTACTGTGTATTGTAAGCAGTCTGCTGACAGTAATGTGTATTGTAGGCACTCTGCTGACAGTAATTTGTATTGTAGGCACTCTGCTGACAGTAATGTGTATTGTGTGCACTCTGCTGATAGTATTGTGTATTGCAGGCACTCTGCTGACAGTATTGTGTATTGCGGGCACTCTGCTGATAGTAATGTGTATTGTAGGCACTCTGCTGACAGTATTGTGAATTGTAGGCACTCTGCTGACAGTAGTGTGTATTGTAGGCACTCTGCTGACAGTAGTGTGTATTGTAGGCACTCTGCTGACAGTATTGTGTATTATAGGCACTCTGCTGATAGTAATGTACATTGTAGGCACTCTGCTGACAGTAATGTGTATTGTAGGCACTCTGCTGACAGTACTGTGTATTGTAGGCACTCTGCTGACAGTAATGTGTATTATAGGCACTCTGCTGACAGTATTGTGTATTGTAGGCACTCTGCTGACAGTATTGTGTATTGTAGGCACTCTGCTGACAGTAATTTGTATTGTAGGCACTCTGCTGACAGTAATGTGTATTGTGTGCACTCTGCTGACAGTATTGTGAATTGTAGGCACTCTGCTGACAGTATTGTGTATTGTAGGTGCAGCGCCCCAGAGTCCTGGTCGTTGCAGTAATGTCGCTCTGCCACTAAGGGGAGTGATGGTACGTCTGATGGCACTAAAGGAGTTCACCTGACCAGGTATCACAGTCACACATTACACTTCACACTCCGGTCACCAGGGGGAGCAAAGGGTTCTATGTATTAGGCCACTCCTCACACTTTGGTAAAACTGGGGGTTGGATAGGAAGTTAGTCAGAAGCTGACTGGGTTTTGACCAGGTAACACCTAGTGAAAGAAGAGGTTGCTTGGGAAGATTCAGGGGGGTCCCTGTCAGGGGTGGGATCCTGACAGAGGCCTAGCAAAAGGACAGATTGTTACGGAGCCGTGCCTGCACCTCATTGCGGCAGCATCTTAAGAAAGGACACGAAGCGAAGGATATTGTGGAGAAGTGAGAAACGAGATCACAGCACAAAGGCGACAGAACCAGTAGGAGTCGTGCCCCAAGATTGGCAACATCCTACTGAGGCGCGTAGCCGGTGGCCGGAACGCCGAGAAAGTAACAGACTCTACGCATTACTTTAAACCAACGGCAGGAAAGTTAACTCTAGGTTGGCTGTCTCACCTTTTTCACCTAATGTCAACGGAGGCAATTGTGGGAGAGGGGCGTCTCTAGGGTCCCTATAAAATAACTCCAGGCCTACCCCGTCATACGGGTGCGTCCTATCCATATCATCTGGGGGACGGAGAGAGAAAGAACAGAAACATACACGACAGTTGTGAGGACTATCCCGTGGTGCTCAGCAGGGAAGTACTACAACACCCAGGCGCTAGTAGGTAGGCTACTGATTTCCACCTGCAAAGGGGACTCTGGATGTGCCTTCGGACCGGCCGGTCTCAGCCAGCCCTGTTAGCAGTGCTCTGGATTGCGGATGCCGAAGCCTTCAGTAAAGAGGTAAAGAGACTGCAACCCTGTGTCCTCGTCATTTACTGCGACCTACACCGTCACCTACATCTTTAATGGGGGCCCCTTAGCAGGGCCACGGACCGGGTCAGACCACCGTGACATCCCCAGAACAGAGAGAGAGACCCGGTACCGAGTACCCCGCTGCCCTGCGTCTGGGGGCCGCTCCATAGGCACTCTGCTGACAGTAATGTGTATTGTAGGCACTCTGCTGACAGTAATGTATATTGTGTGCACTCTGCTGACAGTAGTGTGTATTGTAGGCACTCTGCTGACAGTAATGTGTATTGTGTGCACTCTGCTGACAGTATTGTGTATTGTAGGCACTCTGCTGACAGTAATGTATATTGTGTGCACTCTGCTGACAGTAATGTGTATTGTAGGCACTCTGCTGACAGTAATGTGTATTGTGTGCACTCTGCTGACAGTATTGTGTATTGTAGGCACTCTGCTGACAGTAATGTATATTGTGTGCACTCTGCTGACAGTAATGTGTATTGTAGGCACTCTGCTGACAGTAATGTATATTGTGTGCACTCTGCTGACAGTAGTGTGTATTGTAGGCACTCTGCTGACAGTAATGTGTATTGTGTGCACTCTGCTGACAGTATTGTGTATTGTAGGCACTCTGCTGACAGTAATGTATATTGTGTGCACTCTGCTGACAGTAATGTGTATTGTAGGCACTCTGCTGACAGTAATGTGTATTGTGTGCACTCTGCTGACAGTATTGTGTATTGTAGGCACTCTGCTGACAGTAATGTATATTGTGTGCACTCTGCTGACAGTAATGTGTATTGTAGGCACTCTGCTGACAGTAATGTGTATTGTGTGCACTCTGCTGACAGTATTGTGTATTGTAGGCACTCTGCTGACAGTAATGTATATTGTGTGCACTCTGCTGACAGTATTGTGTATTGTAGGCACTCTGCTGACAGTAATGTGTATTGTGTGCACTCTGCTGACAGTATTGTGTATTGTAGGCACTCTGCTGACAGTAATGTATATTGTGTGCACTCCGCTGACAGTAATGTGTATTGTAGGCACTCTGCTGACAGTAATGTGTATTGTGTGCACTCTGCTGACAGTATTGTGCATTGCAGGCACTCTGCTGACAGTAATGTGTATTGTAGGCACTCTGCTGACAGTAGTGTGTATTGTAGGCACTCTGCTGACAGTAGTGTGTATTGTAGGCACTCTGCTGACAGTAATCTGTATTGTAGGCACTCTGCTGACAGTAGTGTGTATTGTAGGCACTCTGCTGACAGTAATGTGTATGGTGTGCACTCTGCTGACAGTAGTGTGTATTGTAGACACTCTGCTGACAGTATTGTGCATTGCAGGCACTCTGCTGACAGTAATGTGTATTGTAGGCACTCTGCTGACAGTAGTGTGTATTGTAGGCACTCTGCTGACAGTAGTGTGTATTGTAGGCACTCTGCTGACAGTAATGTGTATGGTGTGCACTCTGCTGACAGTAGTGTGTATTGTAGACACTCTGCTGACAGTAGTGTGTATTGTAGGCACTCTGCTGACAGTAATGTGTATGGTGTGCACTCTGCTGACAGTAGTGTGTATTGTAGACACTCTGCTGACAGTAATGTGTATTGTAGGCACTCTGCTGACAGTAGTGTGTATTGTAGGCACTCTGCTGACAGTAGTGTGTATTGTCGGCACTCTGCTGACAGTATTGTGTATTGTAGGCACTCTGCTGACAGTAGTGTGTATTGTATACACTCTGCTGACAGTAATGTGCATTGTAGGCACTCCGCTGACAGTAGTGTGTATTGTAGACACTCTGCTGACAGTAGTGTGTATTGTCGGCACTCTGCTGACAGTAGTGTGTATTGTAGGCACTCTGCTGACAGTATTGTGTATTGTAGACACTCTGCTGACAGTAGTGTGTATTGTCGGCACTCTGCTGACAGTATTGTGTATTGTCGGCACCCTGCTGACAGTATTGTGTATTGTAGGCACTCTGCTGACAGTAATGTGTATTGTCGGCATTCTGCTGACAGCAATGTGTATGGTGTAAACTCTGCTGACAGTAGTGTGTATTGTAGACACTCTGCTGACAGTAATGTGCATTGTAGGTACTCTGCTGACAGTAGTGTGTATTGTAGACACTCTGCTGACAGTAGTGTGTATTGTAGGCACTCTGCTGACAGTAGTGTGTATTGTAGACACTCTGCTGACAGTAGTGTGTATTGTAGGCACTCTGCTGACAGTAGTGTGTATTGTAGGCACTCTGCTGACAGTAATGTGTATGGTGTGCACTCTGCTGACAGTAGTGTGTATTGTAGACAGTCTGCTGACAGTAGTGTGTATTGTAGGCACTCTGCTGACAGTAATGTGTATTGTAGGCACTCTGCTGACAGTAATATGTATTGTATGCACTCTGCTGACAGTAGTGTGTATTGTAGGCACTCTGCTGACAGTAGTGTGTATTGTAGACACTCTGCTGACAGTAATGTGCATTGTAGGCACTCTGCTGACAGTAGTGTGTATTGTAGACACTCTGCTGACAGTAGTGTGTATTGTAGGCACTCTGCTGACAGTAGTGTGTATTGTAGGCACTCTGCTGACAGTAGTGTGTATTGTCGGCACTCTGCTGACAGTATTGTGTATTGTAGGCACTCTGCTGACAGTATTGTGTATTGTAGACACTCTGCTGACAGTAGTGTGTATTGTCGGCACCCTGCTGACAGTATTGTGTATTGTCGGCACCCTGCTGACAGTATTGTGTATTGTAGGCACTCTGCTGACAGTAATGTGTATTGTAGGCACTCTGCTGACAGTAATGTGTATTGTAGACACTCTGCTGACAGTAGTGTGTATTGTCGGCACTCTGCTGACAGTAATGTGTATTGTAGGCACTCTGCTGACAGTATTGTGCATTGTAGACACTCTGCTGACAGTATTGTGTATTGTAGGCACTCTGCTGACAGTATTGTGTATTGTAGGCACTCTGCTGACAGTAATGTGTATTGTCGGCACTGTGCTGACAGTATTGTGTATTGTAGGCACTCTGCTGACAGTATTGTGCATTGTAGGCACTCTGCTGACAGTAATGTGTATTTTAGGCACTCTGCTGACAGTAGTGTGTATTGTAGGCACTCTGCTGACAGTAATGTGTATGGTGTGCACTCTGCTGACAGTAGTGTGTATTGTAGACACTCTGCTGACAGTAGTGTGTATTGTAGGCACTCTGCTGACAGTAGTGTGTATTGTAGACACTCTGCTGACAGTAGTGTGTATTGTAGGCACTCTGCTGACAGTAATGTGTATTGTAGGCATTCTGCTGACAGTAATGTGTATTGTAGGCATTCTGCTGACAGTAATGTGTATTGTAGGCACTCTGCTGACAGTATTGTGTATTGTAGGCACTCTGCTGACAGTAATGTGTATTGTAGGCACTCTGCTGACAGTAATGTGTAATGTAGGCACTCTGCTGACAGTAATGTGTAATGTAGGCACTCTGCTGACAGTATTGTGTATTGTAGGCACTCTGCTGACAGTAATGTGTATTGTAGGCACTCTGCTGACAGTAATGTGTATTGTATTCACTCTGCTGACAGTAATGTGTATTGTAGGCACTCTGCTGACAGTAATGTGTATTGTATTCACTCTGCTGACAGTAATGTGTATTGTATTCACTCTGCTGACAGTAATGTGTATTGTAGGCACTCTGCTGACAGTAATGTGTATTGTATTCACTCTGCTGACAGTAATGTGTATTGTATTCACTCTGCTGGCAGTAATGTGTATTGTAGGCACTCTGCTGACAGTAATGTGTATTGTAGACACTCTGCTGACAGTATTGTGTATTGTAGGCACTCTGCTGACAGTAATGTGTATTGTAGGCACTCTGCTGACAGTAATGTGTATTGTATTCACTCTGCTGACAGTAATGTGTATTGTAGGCACTCTGCTGACAGTAATGTGTATTGTAGGCACTCTGCTGACAGTATTGTGCATAGTAGGCACTCTGCTGACAGTAATGTGTATTGTAGGCACTCTGCTGACAGTAGTGTGTATTGTAGGCACTCTGCTGACAGTAATGTGTATGGTGTGCACTCTGCTGACAGTAGTGTGTATTGTAGACACTCTGCTGACAGTAGTGTGTATTGTAGGCACTCTGCTGACAGTAATGTGTATTGTAGGCACTCTGCTGACAGTAATGTGTATTGTAGGCACTCTGCTGACAGTAGTGTGTATTGTAGACACTCTGCTGACTGTAATGTGCATTGTAGGCACTCTGCTGACAGTAGTGTGTATTGTAGACACTCTGCTGACAGTAGTGTGTATTGTAGGCACTCTGCTGACATGTGTATTGTAGGCATTCTGCTGACAGTAATGTGTATTGTAGGCACTCTGCTGACAGTAATGTGTATTGTAGGCACTCTGCTGACAGTAGTGTGTATTGTAGGCACTCTGCTGACAGTATTGTGTATTGTAGGCACTCTGCTGACATGTGTATTGTAGGCATTCTGCTGACAGTAATGTGTATTGTAGGCATTCTGCTGACAGTAGTGTGTATTGTAGGCACTCTGCTGACAGTACTGTGTATTGTAGGCACTCTGCTGACAGTATTGTGTATTTGGGAACTCTACTGTCAGTTCTCTGCATTGGAGAAATCTGCTGGCAGCACTGTTTATTGTGGTACTTACTGACATTGTGTATTGGGGCACTCTACTGATTGAATTTTAGAAACCCTTACAGCATTATTGTTTACAGGGTGGACTCTTCTGGCACTGTTTATGGGTGAACACTCTTCTGGCACTGTTTATGAGTCAGCATTAAGCAAGCACTTTTAATGGGGTGATTTAATGATTTAATGGTGTAATGGCTGCATATCTGGACAGCCATGCTGTCGTGCACAAAAAAATACAACACAACCCAGGCGATGTCTTACACCATCTCTCAGTCTGGCACTTACAGGTCCTTCTCAAAAAATTAGCATATAGTGTTAAATTTCATTATTTACCATAATGTAATGATTACAATTAAACTTTCATATATTATAGATTCATTATCCACCAACTGAAATTTGTCAGGTCTTTTATTGTTTTAATACTGATGATTTTGGCCTACAACTCCTGATAACCCAAAAAACCTGTCTCAATAAATTAGCATATTTCACCCGTCCAATCAAATAAAAGTGTTTTTTAATAACAAACAAAAAAACCATCAAATAA
Organism: Ranitomeya variabilis; assembly: GCF_051348905.1. Classification (NCBI taxonomy): domain Eukaryota; kingdom Metazoa; phylum Chordata; class Amphibia; order Anura; family Dendrobatidae; genus Ranitomeya; species Ranitomeya variabilis. The sequence continues at coordinate 708,660,010 of NC_135234.1, read as the reverse complement.
TAATGTTCAGTTATGCACTCAATACTTGGTCGGGAATCCTTTGGCAGAAATGACTGCTTCAATGCGGCGTGGCATGGAGGCAATCAGCCTGTGACACTGCTGAGATGTTATGGAGGCCCAGGATGCTTCAATAGCGGCCTTAAGCTCATCCAGAGTGTTGGGTCTTGCGTCTCTCAATTTTCTCTTCACAATATCCCACAGATTCTCTATGGGGTTCAGGTCAGGAGAGTTGGCAGGCCAATTGAGCACAGTAATACCATGGTCAGTAAACCATTTACCAGTGGTTTTGGCACTGTGAGCAGGTGCCAGGAAGCATGAAGTGCTCCAAAATCTCCTGATAGCTAGCTGCATTGACCCTGCCCTTGATGAAACACAGTGGACCAACACCAGCAGCTGACATGGCACCCCACACCATCACTGACTGGGTACTTGACACTGGACTTCAGGCATTTTGGCATTTCCTTCTCCCCAGTCTTCCTCCAGACTCTGGCACCTTGATTTCCGAATGACATGCAAAATTTGCTTTCATCAGAAAAAAGTACTTGGGACCACTTAGCAACAGTCCAGTGCTGCTTCTCTGTAGCCCAGGTCAGGCGCTTCTGCCGCTGTTTATGGTTCAAAAGTGGCTTTACCTGGGGAATGCGGCACCTGTAGCCCATTTCCTGCACACGCCTGTGCACGGTGGCTCTGGATGTTTCCACACCAGACTCAGTCCACTGCTTCCTCAGGTTCCCCTAGGTCTGGAATCGGTCCTTCTCCACAATCTTCCTCAGGGTCCGGTCACCTCTTCTCGTTGTACAGCGTTTTCTGCCACATTGTTTCCTTCCAACAGACTTACCATTGAGGTGCCTTGATACAGCACTCTGGGAACAGCCTATTTGTTGAGAAATTTCTTTCTGGGTCTTACCCTCTTGCTTGAGGGTGTCAATGATGGCCTTCTTGACATCTGTCAGGTCGCTAGTCTTACCCATGATGGGGGTTTTGAGTAATGAACCAGGCAGGGAGTTTTTAAAAGCCTCAGGTATCTTTTGCATGTGTTTAGAGTTAATTAGTTGATTCAGAAGATTAGGGTAATAGGTCGTTTAGAGAACCTTTTCTTGATATGCTAATTTATTGAGACAGGTTTTTTGGGTTATCAGGAGTTGTAGGCCAAAATCATCAGTATTAAAACAATAAAAGACCTGACAAATTTCAGTTGGTGGATAATGAATCTATAATATATGAAAGTTTAATTGTAATCATTACATTATGGTAAATAATGAAATTTAACACTATATGCTAATTTTTTGAGAAGGACCTGTATATCCCTTTCCATACACTGGATTATCAAGCTATATTAAATGTTTCAACTCTTTACAACTAAATAGTTCAAACATACACAGGGTTGTAAATCTATATCTATGAACAATCATGATGGTTTTTATTTACCACGGACATCAGTTTGTAATAGATAATTACACCAGAACTACAGTACTGGTAAATGACTTGTTCCAGCTCGTTTCCTAGGGCTCAAATCATCTCTAATACTGTACATCTAAAAATCATTTAATGGTTCATCTGTGCAAATAACATTCAAGAAATAATGAGGCAGAAAACCTTGTGATGACAGTTTTATAAATGTTCTCCGATTAACAGATGTGACCTGAGCTCTAAATAAAAGGAGGGTTAGCCGCAAATTTGCAGCCATTACTAGGAGTCATTTGCTGAATGCGTTGACTCTACAGCAATCATAATTATAAACTATGTGCCTCATACAAATACTTCATCCATCTGCCCAATTCTAAGGACTGATTCACTCACTGATTTTGAATGTACTCAGTGATAATTTTACATAGTTACAAATAGTTACATAGGTTTAAAAAAAGACCCAGATCCATCAAGTTGAGCCTTTCTCTACTAATTATACATTTTATCGCTAAACTAACTATAGCCCACAATGTTAGGTGTATTGAGGAAATCATCCAGCCCCTTTTATAAAAGCTATTATAGTGTCTGCCATTACTAGCTCTTGTGGTTGGGCATTCCGCAGTCTGGGGATAAAGGGAAAAAAACTTTCAGCTCATCCTTAAAGTTAACATGTCAGCAGAATTGTGCTGAGTGACCTACAGACAGTGTCAGGTCGGCGCTGTTATACTGATTAAAATGATACCTTGGTTGATGAAATCCGTCTTGTGGTTGTTGTTTAATCTTTATTTGTAGTTTTGCTTGATAAAAAAGAAAAATTCACATTCTGCAAGAAGACGCCAGCGGCGGTGCCTGAGCTGTAGCATGATTGCATCTATAATAATTATTTTATTTAGTGCTATAAATTTTTTCAGAAAAAAAATTATTTCTCAAAATGGCACCAGCCGCGCCAGCACAGTAGCATCTATGGGCAATCACAGACCGCTCCTGGCACATTAACCCCCGAAACACTGCGACCCTGCGTTGCTCCGAGGGTCTCCTACCTCCTCCTCCCTGCATCCAAAATGGCCGCGGGGGGCTTTCCGGGTCCTGCAGGGAGGTGGCTTTCAAGCGTCTGCTCAGAGCAGGCGCCGGGAAGCCTCCCTGCAGTGCCTGTTAGATCGCTGATCTGACACAGCGCACTGCAAAGTGTCAGATCAGCGATCTGATAATATATAGTGATGTCCCCCCTGGGGCAATGTAAAAAAGTAAAAAAAAACCAAACATTTACATGTGTAAAAAAAAAAAAAAAAAATCCTAAATAAAGAAAAAAATATATTTATTGTTCCAATAAATACCTTTCTTTAAATAAAAAAAAAAACAATAAAAGTACACATATTTAGTATCCCCGCATCCGTAACGACCCGACCTATAAAACTGTCCCACTAGTTAACCCCTTCAGTGAACACCGTAAAAAAAAAAAGGAGGCAAAAAACTACGCTTTATTATCATACTGCCAAACAAAAAGTGGAATAACACGAGATCAAAAAGACGGATATAAATAACCATGGTACCGCTGAAAACGTCATCTTGTCCCGCAAAAAACGAGCTGCCATACAACGTCATCAACAAAAAAATGAAAAAGTTATAGTCCTCAGAATAAAGCAATGCAAAAATAATTATTTTTTATATAAAATAGTTTTTATCGTATAAAAGCGCCAAAACATAAAAATATTATATAAATGAGGTATCGCTGCAATCGTTCTGACACGAGGAATAAAACTGCTTTATCAATTTTACCAAACGCGGAATGGTATAAGCGCCCCCCCAAAAGAAATTCATAAATAGCTGGTTTTTCTTCATTCTACCTCACAAAAATTGGAATAAAAAGCGATCAAAAAATGTCATGTGCCCGAAAATGGTACCAATAAAAACGTCAACTCGTCACGCAAAAAACAAGAATTCACCTGACTCTATGGACCAAAATATGGAAAAATTATAGCTCTCAAAATGTATAGACGCAAAAACTATTTTTTGCAATAAAAAGCGTCTTTTAGTGTGTGACGGCTGCCAATCATAAAAATCCGCTAAAAAAACGCTATAAAAGTAAATCAAACCCCCCATCATCACCCCCTTAGTTGGGGAAAAATAATAAAATTTTAAAAAATGTATTTATTTCCATTTTCCCATTAGGGTTAGGGTTTGAGCTAAAGTTAGGGTTGGGGCTAAAGTTAGGGTTAAGGTTAGGGTTGGGGCTAAAGTTAGGGTTAGGGTTGGGGTTAAAGTTAGGGTTAGGGTATTACGGCTGCGACCATAAACGCGGCCGAGCCGATGCCCCCATGTCGCCAAACCATGACGACGTGGGCGAGCGTCCCAAATGGGAACGCGATGTGGACCCATTGGACCACATAGATTAACCTGGACTTACCCAGACTAGGGAAGGGCAGCGAGCAGGATCTGTGGCAGCTGAGCATGTGAACAAGATGGCAATATGCAGAACTAGATTACACCGCACAACTTCAGGTATGAAGAAACAAAGATTACTTAAATGAAAACACAGTACATAACAAAACATAATAATGTCAGGATCCCGATTCCACACATCAGAGTAGGGTACACATCTCAGGATAACAGACGAAGGCAGGAGGACATCACGGGTTTATGGTTATCTGGGACGGGCATGCTAGGACGGCCTCTCTCTCAGGCCTCAGGTGCAGCATAGGCTCAGCAGAAAATCAGACACCGACGTTGGACAGACGTCAGATGATGGCAGGGGTCATCACGGGTTGATGCAGTCCAGGGTCATCTGGCAGGGCTTACTAGGACGGCCTCTCTCAGGTCTCAGGCGTAGCACATATTTGAAAAAACTGACCGTCACATCCATACATAGACTAAGTGTGAACAGGTGCTGAACCTAGAGTAACCAAACTCATATATAGTCAAGTAATAAAGGCAGCACACTGCAGCGCTAAAACATGCAAACATGAAACATGAAAACTGAACTGCAACACTGCACTAGAAATATGAAAAATGAGAGCGTTTAGCGCATAAAAATGGCCAATTTTATGTGTACCTGATAGCCCCTTTACGGCATCTCTCGTATATCAGGTCCTACGCTTGCCTACCTCGCTGAGAATAAACGTCTCCATGTGAATGGGTACCTGTGAAAAACCTCTTCCTAGACTCATATTCTCTCTCTCTGTGGAGGGGTACCGGACCTGCTGCGATTAAAACACCTGGGCTAGGAGGCGGAGTGCTCAGTCAGAAGGCTAAATAATATATTTGAAAAAACTGACCGTCACATCCATACATAGACTAAGTGTGCACAGGTGCTGAACCTAGAGTAACCAAACTCATATATAGTCAAGTAATAAAGGCAGCACACTGCAGCGCTAAAACATGCAAACATGAAACATGAAAACTGAACTGCAACACTGCACTAGAAATATGGAAAATGAGAGCGTTTAGCGCATAAAAATGGCCAATTTTATGTGTACCTGATAGCCCCTTTACAGCATCTCTCGTATATCAGGTCCTACGCTTGCCTACCTCGCTGAGAATAAACGTCTCCATGTGAATGGGTACCTGTGAAAAAAAGGCGTAGCACAGGCTCAGCAGGAGAACATCAGACACTGACCCAGGACAGACGTCATCACAGAGCGGACCCCGGGGAACCGGTGGAACATTGGGTCACAGGCAGGACATCAGGACATCAGACACAGGCTGGATATCAGGACATCGGACACAGACTGGGCATCAGGACACAGACTGGACATCAGGACACAGACGACATCAGGACACAGAATGGACATCAGGACACAGGCTGGACATCAGGACACAGGCTGGACATCAGGACACAAGCTGGACATCAGGATAGACATCCGGGACACTGACGTGGCAGCCCAGGTCATCGGCTGGGACACTGGCGTGGCAGCCCAGGGCATTGGACACAGGAAGGACATCAGGACATAGGCAGGGCATCAGGATATCAGGAATACGAATAGACATCTGGGACACTGACGTGGCAGCCCAGGTCATCGGCTGGGACACTAGCGTGGCAGCCCAGGGCATCAGGACATCGCACACAGGAAGGACATCAGGACAAAGGCAGGGCATCAGGACATCAGGAATACTGGATAGACATCTGGGACACTGTCAAGGCAGCCCAGGTCATCGGCTGAGACTCAGATGGCACAGGATCAGGTAGCGGTGGACATCAGGTTCCTAGCTACGGCCATCAGGCTTCGGGCATCGGACCTAGGAAGGAACTCAAGCGTGATGGTGCAAGCACCGCCGGACGGGACCTGGGCCAGAAGGGGTTAGCACCGCATAACAAGCTGAGCACAGTGCAGTAAGGGCTCAGCATAAACACCAGAATCCATCTTTAAAAGGAGAGCCCAGGAAGTTCAGTCACTGGGTACGGGGTGTCAGACACAAAAGGACTTCAGGAACATAACAGAGGACACAGTTCAGACAGGATCAGGTACTGGATATGCAGCCTCCAGGATAGGCGGGTCTGGGTACTCTGCCCCCAGAACAGGCGGAAGACAGGTATCAGCTCTCCCAGAACATACTGCAAACAGAACAGGAGCTGGATATCTAACTCACAAGGCAAGACACAGAAACACAATGCAATGCTCTGGCAAAACCCAACAGGAAAGAGGGAGTTTAAATAGGAGCTGCCCCTCAGCAATAGGCTGAGGAAGCAACACAGGTACACACTCAAACCCTAATAAAAGCAGGGTAGGTGTGGCCGTACGCACCCTAAGCTCAAACAGAAACCATTACAGCACAGACAGCACAGGAACTGTGGCTTAGGGCACCTGGCAGTGACTACTAGCCTGAACACACGTGGAAAGTCGTGCACCAGCTGCAGAGGACCTTGCAAGCCTCAGATAGCTTCCACAGCGGCAGGCAGGGACCACACATGCGAGTGGTCATGCAGCAGAGCAAAGACATCACAGGACATGCACAGCTACGCAGCAGCACAGGGAACTGAGCCGCATCCATACAGGTAACAGACTACAGTATCCCTGCAAGTTAGGGGGAGAAGAGCAAGGGTTAAAGCAGAGACATGCAAAAGTAACGCCAAAGAAACAAGGTATAAACCCAGCGGCGTTACATAGGGTTGGGGCTAAAGTTAGGGTTAGGGTTGGGGCTAAAGTTAGGGTTAGGGTTGGGGCTAAAGTTAGAGTTTGGATTACATTTACGGTTGGGAATAGGGTTGGGATTAGGGTAAGGGGTGTGGTTAGGGTTAGGGTTGGGATTAGGGTTAGGGGTGTGTTTGGGTTAGGGTTTCAGTCAGAATTGGGGGTTTCCACTGTTTAGGCACATCAGGGGCTCTCCAAACGCGACATGGCGTCCGATCTCAATTCCAGCCAATTCTGCGTTGTAAAAGTAAAACAGTGCTCCTTCACTTCCGAGCTCTCCCGTGCGCCCAAACAGGGGTTTACTCCAACATATGGGTTATCAGCATACTCAGGACAAATTAGACAACTTTTGGGGTCCAATTTCTCCTGTTACCCTTGGGAAAATACAAAACTGGGGGCTAAAAAATAATTTGTGTGGGAAAAAAAATTTGTATGTAGTGAAACACTTAGGGTTCAAAGTTCTCACAACACATCTAGATAAGTTCCTTGGGGGGGTCTAGTTTCCAATATGGGGTCACTTGTGGGGGGTTTCTACTGTTTAGGTACATCAGGGGCTCTGCAAATGCAACGTGACGCCTGCAGACCAATCCATCTAAGTCTGCAATCCAAAAGACGCTCCTTCCCTTCTGAGCTCTGCCATGCGCCCAAACGGTGGTTCCCCCCACACATATGGGGTATCAGCGTACTCGGGACAAATTGGACAACAACTTTTGGGGTCCAGTTCTTCTGTTTCCCTTGGGAAAATACCAAACTGGGGGCTAAAAAATAATTTGCGTGGAAAAAAAATTATTGTTTATTTTCACGGCTCTGCGTTATAAACTGTAGTGAAACACTTGAGGGTTCAAAATTCTCACAACACATCTAGATAAGTTCCTTGGGGGGTCTAGTTTCCAATATGGGGTCACTTGTGGGGGGGTTCTACTGTTTAGGTACATCAGGGGCTCTGCAAACGCAATGTGATGCCTGCAGACCATTCCATCTAAGTCTGCATTCCAAACAGAGCTCCTTCCCTTCCAAGCTCTGCCATGCGCCCAAACGGTGGTTCCCCCCACATATGGGGTATCAGCGTACTCAGGACAAATTGCACAACAACGTTTGGGGTACAATTTCTTCTGGTACCATTGGGAAAATAAAAAATTGGGGGCGAAAAATTCATTTTTGTGAAAAAATATTATTATTTTTTTTTACGGCTCTACATTATAAACTTCTGTTAAGCACTTGCTGGGTCAAAGTGCTCACCACACATCTAGATAAGTTCCTTAGGGGGACTACATTCCAAAATGGTGTCACTTGTGGGGGCTTTCAATGTTTAGGCACATTAGTGAATCTCCAAACACAACATGGCGTCCCATCTCAATTCCAGCCAATTTTGCATTGAAAAGTCAAATGGCGCTCCTTCCCTTCCGACCTCTGCCATGCGCCCAAACAGTGGTTTACCCCCACATATGGGGTATCAGGATACTCAGGACAAATTGTACAACAACTTTTGAGGTCCATTTTCTCCTGTTACCCTTGGTAAAATAAAATAAATTGGAGCTGAAATACATTTTTTGTGAAAAAAAATTAAATGTTCATTTTTTTTAAACATTCCAAAAATTCCTGTGAAACACCTAAAGGGTTAATAAACTTCTTGAATGTGGTTTTGAGCACCTTGAGGGGTGCAGTTTTTAGAATGGTGTCACACTTGGTTTATTTTATCATATAGACCCCTCAAAATGACTTCAAATGTAATGTGGTCCCTAAAATACGATGTTGTAAAAATGAGAAATTGCTGGTCAACTTTTAACCCTTATAACTCCCTAACAAAACAAATGTGTTTCCAAAATTGTGCTGATGTAAAGTAGACATGTGGAAAATGTTACTTATTAAGTATTTTGTGCGACATAATTCTGTGATTTAAGGGCATAAAAATTCAAATTTGGAAAATTGTGAAATTTTCAAAATTTTCACCAAATTTCCGTTTTTTTCACAAATAAACACAGTTATTAGTTTTTCACAATTTTACCACTAACATGAAGTACAATATGTCTCGAGAAAACAATGTCAGAATCACCAGGATCCGTTGAAGCGTTCCAGAGTTATAACCTCATAAAGGGACAGTGGTCAGAATTGTAAAAATTGGCCTGGTCATTAACGTGCAAACCACCCTCGGGGTTTAAGGGGTTAAGAATAAAGGTATCCCATACCGATCTGGTTACCCCACCTAGTTGCCTCTGATAATAGAAAGTCTGCTGTTTTCCAGAAACTAAGAGACTTGTCTAACGTTCTTGGAAATTTCCAGGTTCCGATGGTCTCTGCACTGGACTGACCTTCTCTTCACCATCTTCCAATGATCGTGCAGCATGAGAAATGGTGACCAAGCAAGCATAAACACCCAAAATACCAGGATGCAACTTAGTATAAATGTCTTTTTTTGTTAGAAATTTTGTTTATGTAGACTAGCATAATATCTGATGAGCTTTTCTAAGTATCATGGTTTATTGCTACTTGTCATTTGTACACTATTCTGCTTAATTTAAGCCATTATATGATGGAGCTGTGTGATGAAGCACAAGTGTTGGCTCACTCCCCTTTTTGTCTTTTGTTCTTGTAATTAAGATATCCATTTATTCACTCTTTAAATAACTATATGGTTGGACAATAAACTCCACAATGCTCACAAGTGATTCATGTTGGTTCTCCAATGTGACCCCAAATTGAGGCTCTTCCCCTCTAAATTCCATAACTTTTGTTATTGGCAGTTAATTAAAATTTCAATTTCAGCCAATGAGGATGGGAGTCAACATACACAGTGTATTGTGTATGACATGGTAGATTCCACTATATTCTACTTTAAGCATTTTTTGATTAAACATCTAAAAATTAGGGTGATCTTCAAATTAGGAGTGCTGGAGACGCAGGGAACTCAACCCGTCTATAGCTTGTTCTCCTTCCCCCTAAGGTACCAAACCCTGGCCATGTTGTTTGGTTCACTTTGGGGAATAATCCCCCATCAAAGGTTTTGGTAGTTTTTATGTGGTATGTTTATGTGTTTCATGTCTCATCTTTGTCTCTCCGATCCTCTGTTAATGCCCTTATATTCTTGAGTATTGGCGAACCCTATTTTCCACATCAGATAAAAAATTTGAATGTATGACCCTATCTCTACACAGATAAGGTTTCCTTAGCAGAAAAGAAAACAGCTTTTCTATTGTAAAACCCCAGGAAGCCGGTTGTTACAGTGGTGTTGCTTTCCTTTCGGGGAGGGTGATGCCATGCCTGGAAGCGAGGAGGGTCCCTTTAACAGGTGGTACATACATGCAACATGTTCTGAATCCAGGCCAGAAGGGGGAGCTCTGAACCCCGTTTCAGGGGAGCTTCCCCAGATATATATATTCTAGCGTGGAGAAGGAGTGAGTTTAGTTTGTGTCAGACACTCACTTGGAGGAGAGACAGCAGGAGAGCTGGGGCTGTGCAGCCACGTGGTGCTGCAGCTCCAGGCCAGAGAGAAGAAGCAGACTGCGTTGCATCTGTAGAATGTGCCAGAGGGAAGAAGCACAGGAGAATTAAGGAACTGGAAGGAAGCTGCGACTGAGCTCCTTCTATGCTGAAGCGCAGGAACCAGGCACCGGGAGCCTGAGGCTGTGTGGAACTGTATGTTCCATAGCAGAACCGGAGGGCAGAAGACTTCAGGTCATCTGTCCGCACCCACACCTGAAGGTACAGCAACATACAGAGCCCGTAGTCATCTTAGAGACACCTGTAAAAAGGCTTGCATTGCCTACCATGCGGGTACTGTCTTAGGACAGAGAAAGAGAGGACCTTGTGTGGAGCCTTAGGCAGCAAGGGACTCGTATTACAGCGCAAGAAGGAAGGCTTACAACCTCACCTGAAAGGGGGATCCATAGTCGCTGCCAGGCCGACCGGACGTCACCAACACCGGTTACCGGTACCCTGGATTGTGGCCGTGAATCACCAGTAAACAGGTAAAGAGACTGCAGCCTTGTGTCATCTGCAACCCTAGGCCCTAGCTGGGCGCTCCACTTTTTCATTAAAAAAAAATCCTCCAGGAGATGTAACTTAACCCCTTCACGATCTATGATGTATAGATACGTCATAGGTCGCTTCCCTCTCTTTGATGTGTGCTCCGATGCTGAGCCCACATCTTTTCCGGCACATGACAGTTGATTAAATCAGCTGACATATGCCCTAATCAGCCGCAGGTGGAATCATGATCCACATGCGGCTGTTAACATATTAAATGCTGCTGTCAATCTCTGGCAGCAGCATTTAACTTGCGCTTACCTGAATTTTGTCACAAACCCAGCCCATAGTCACCCCTGTCACATGATCGCGGGACACCGATGAGTTGGCATGACAGCCAGGTGCCCAAAAAATAATCCCTCACCCAGCCCAATACCATGAAAAAAGGAGATGGTATAGGTCTCGTAAAATTTTGCTTTTTTTTTTTTTTTTTTTTTACAAAGTTTGGAATTTTTTGTCACCACTTAATTAAAAAATAACCTATACATGTTTGGTATCTAAGAACTTATAATGACCTGGAGATTCGTAATGGAAGGTCAGTTTTCAGATTTACTGAAAATGGCAAAAAAAAAACAATTGGGGAATTGCGCTTTTTGTGCAAATTCACCGCACTTGGAATTTTTTCCCTAATTTCCAGTACACTATATGGTAAAATCAATGGTGTTGTTCAAAAGTAGAACTCGTCCCATAAAAAACAAGCCCTCACACGGCCATATTGAGGAAAAAAATAAAAAAGTTATGGTTCTGGGAAGAAAGGGAGCAAGAAATAAAAACACAAACACAAAAATGGAAAAAAATGTTGTATGCCCAAGTGCAACAACAGATGCTATCCCAAATGGGTATATAGCTCGTACTCTAACCCTAGGTCTAAGTCGGGAGGGGTTTCCATAGCTTTTCACATCTCTTTTTCTTCCACAATAAATGAAGAATTAATGGGCTCTGAGGGTAGGTTTATATTTTTTAAAGGTAGTAGTGGCAGACTGCATATATATGATTACTAATCTATACTTTCACAACCAGGGTCAAATTGACTTTTGCCTTTGTGTACTCCAGAGTTTGGCTGCATTCTCACATGACTGTCATCTGATTGGAGGAGCAGATTTCGACCTGTTAATGATCTGTTCTAAAGATAGGGGTCATAGGTGGCAGAGACAGTTTTCTGAGATGTGCTTAGTGTGTCATTTACTTTCACTAAGATGAACAAAAAAGTTACATGAGACTAGATTATCTTTTTCCCTATCACTCTCTGTTAGATTCCTCCCCAAAACGCACTCATGTGTTTCACATGGCCGTATTGGAGTTGATCCTTAAATCGCGAAAGTTAAATAGATCTTTCAATTGTAGACTAAATGATAATCTTCTCAGTGACCCTCTCTGTCTTCCTGAGGTCGAGCTGGCAGTTCCATCCTTCTCCTTAAATTATGCAAATCATGACACTAATGTTCCTATCTAATGGAAAGCCCTTAAGTAAGTGCTTCTGCGCATCTTTATTTTTCAAGGCACAGACCTAAAGAAGAACGGATCTGACATACTCACTTGGCTCCTGAGCAAACTGAGGGCCAAGGAACAGGCCAATAAAAGCTTGCCCTCCTTGGTGCTTGAGGGAGAGATATCGATCATCAGGCATGAAGTTCTGGATCAAAGATCCCCGAGGGCTAAGGAGAAATTACAAAAAGGATTCCCTGAATATGGCGATAAAGGTACAAGATAACTGGCTAGGTCTCTACATTCAAAATTCCCTCAGTTTCATATAATCTTAATTTATTCTCTACTCAAGGGCAATGCAGTCGCTCTTTCAGAGATTATGATCAAGTTCTATCAGTATTTGGAATCGCTCTATATTTCACCTCCCTGATCCTCTTCGCAACTTGGGTCAAAAGAGAGATATGATTAGAAACTATTTATGCACTAGCTTCTCTGAAGAACAAAGACAGATCTGACCTTCAGGACACATATCTGAGAATCAGAGTCTCTGACCTGACATCATGCTGCTCTCAGATAGCAGAAACAAAGTGAAAGATTCCCTTTAAGCTTGATCATGGAAAACCATTTCATAAAGCTCAAGCTGCTTTTAATAATAAAAATGATACTTGCCAGTAGTGCCCTCTGTCACTCTTCTGTACATTCTTGTACTGGAATCCCTAGCAAATGCTTTGAGGAGTAACGTTTCTATCAAGGTAAGTGCTAATCAGTATATTTTTGCTGATGATCTACTCATTTATGTTACCAACCCTAGAATAGGACTCCTAGTCATTCTACAGGAATTTTAGATATTTAGCTGTCTAAGCCATTTCAAGGTGAATGTGCAAAAATTGGAGATACTGACCATCTAGAGTTCCCCTTGTGAGGCAGAACCTGTCTACACCTTCAAATATTTAGTTGTGTGGGTCCCGTCTAACCCAATAGTGGTTTTCCTTCTCATCTTCTCTTCCCCTATTGCGGATCTTATAGTTAGATTTACGGAAGTGGGATTCTCTCCCGCTTTCCCAGTTGAGAAGGGTAAACATTATCAATATGGATCCCTTACCTAAGATTCTTTATTTTTTTCCAAATAATTGCTTGCTTCTTTGATTGGTCACTTTTTGATGACCGTGCAGAGAATTGTTCATACATTTATTTGGGAGAACTCAGCACCTCAACTAAGACATGTTGCCTTCACACAACATTGTGAAAATGTTGGCCTTGAGCTCCTGAATTCACTCTTTTTCAAAAAGCAACATCATTTAATTGTTTCCTAAAAGAGAGAAAGAGATTACTGATGACTTGACTTTGCTGCCAGAGATTTTATTCTGGGCTAGACAGGTGGACAGGGGATGCTTTAGTACCATCCCCATTGATATATCTTATCATTTCTGGAATAGCCCCCCCATCTCCAGGAGAATTTTTTTAACCCTTAGATTCCACATCTGGGCATCCAAACATTTCAGGGCCTTTGGAGAAAGGACAAACAGGGCCAAGTTGTGGTTCATACAGACAGACTTATTAGACCCTTAGTAGACGTCTGGAAATATAGGCCTATCCCCAAAGGTGTTTGGATGACTTATATAATCAACTTCACCAATTCAGATTCAAGGTAACAACAAGAGATATTTAAAAGAAACCTTTTATATTCAATCCATGTCCCCGACTCATGCCACATCTATGATCTAAGGTCTCTTTCTGAGGGGTCGATCAAGCCCTATGCTGGCCTTTGTAGCTGTTTGGGTAAAAGATTTTGGGATATCGTTCATACCTTACAAGAGAGAAAAATCTTTCATCTATTTACACAAGCTATCTTTCATCCTGTAAAATTCAGAAAAATGTCTACAAAGTCTTAAATAGATAAGTTAAAAATCCCTAATAGTTGCACTGAGGGGTACCATATTTTCACTGAGACTTTGATGCATATTTGCCGCAGATCCACAGCAACATCCACATGGGAAAACAGACAGTGGAGAATATGCATGCGTGAATGTTCACTAAAGCTGTCAGTTGACAGAACAAAATTCCTACAACGAGCATTACGTTTCTTTTTTTTTTAACAAGTGGTATGCACAAAACCATTTTTTTTCAAGAAGCTGTATTAATTATTTTTTTTTTAAAATATCATGAATTCGAATTATGGTAGCCTTGCATCTATTTTACTCAATCGTGCAAAGCTAAAGTGTGGAGCTTTGTTCACCTCTTCTTTGTAATGTTGCTGCAGTGCAGTATAGTGCAACCTCCACCAGGGGATGCTGTTGAGGGAAGACACACACAACGTAACACCACTGAGCAGCAACACAAGCGCCACCTGGTGGCAAAAGAGTTGTCAGATGGGTCGAGTCAGAAACCGTCAGGACAAGAAGTAGCAGAGGTCACAGCAATACACGTGTCAAATACAAGCCAGAAGTCGGAGCCAGACGAGAGCAGAGATAACAGAGGTGAGAGACAGTAAAACAGGTCAGAAGACGAGCCCGATCACATACCAAGAGGTCCAAGAACAGGGAGCGAATACTAAGACAAGCAGGGTGGCAGGAAAGGGAAGTCACGGGAACAGAGTAAACGGGCAGAGGACACAGTATCAAGGGGTCAGCTGCTCCTGCCTGGGAGCATGAAGTATCATTGACATAGGTCTGCAGGCACAGCAGACTGAAATAGCCACACTGAACCCAAAACGAGGCAGAGGTTAACCCTTGCATGACCAGACCAGGCAGAGACTAACATGAAACAAACCCCGGCCTGGATCAGGACATTTTTAACCCCAGTGCAGCTCTATCCATTCTCAGCAATGAGTGCCTTTTTGTATCAATCCAATTGTATTACATATGATTCAAAAGCCTTTGAGAATTCTTTGTTAATTAGGCTCAATTCATGTTTACACGCCTAAATGTTTAACTCATTAATGATTGGACGATTTTTCGTTTTTGAAATTTTGACATTGTTTTTGTTCACCTGCTTTAAAGAGCCATAGCTTTTTATTTAATTTTTTTTTGCTGACAAAACCTCTTTAAGATCTTGTTTCTTGTTTTTAATAGATATATAGTGGCATGTAAAAGTTTGGGCACCCCTGGTCAAAACTACTGTTTTTGTGAACACAGTTAAGCAAGTTGAAGATGAAATTATCTCTAAAAGGCCTAAAGTTAAAGATGACAGATTTACTTTGTATTTTAGGCAAAAAGATATATATTTTTATCTTTTACATGTTATGACCGCTGTGTATTGTAAGATTGTGGTAGCATCATACGTAGTGAAGAGGCAGTGACCCACAAAGTTCCAACACAAAAGTCTCTTTAATGTGTTTCCTCACAGCATTAAAGTCCAATTCACACAAATGCATATAACTTCAGTGTATATTATCAGTGTTCAGTTCACACCAGCAATCATAGCAATACATATCATATGGCTTTAGATTTGTAGTCCTTACACAGGCCAGACTTCCCTTGTCCAGTTTCCCTGGGCGACCGCACGCCATATTACAGTCTCCATACACACAGCCTCATATGTAGCAGACACTACACATGCCAGCCTTCCTCTGACTAGTTCCTGTGGGTGTCCTGAATCACTGTATCAGTCTCTTACAGTCTCTTTACTCACACAGCCGTACACAGCCTAGGATATCCTCCGGATAGCAACCGGGCACCATATCCACCTGTTTGCAATCGTTACACATACTAGCTGTTAAGGCTAGCGGAACGCACCAAATGGATATAAATACTTTATTATGATATATGCGTTCGCAGCCCGGGGTCCATCATGCAGGAGAACCTGCTGCTAGCAAATGGCGGTATGAGCTACCTCTGTTACTTCAGAGTAGCCGTAAACTCAAAGCAATGTGCCCTGTTAACCTTCACAGTGGCACAGGCTAACTACCCAAACGAGAGCAGTCAGTGGTCATGCATGCACACAAAACTCCTCGCCGGAGGTGCCAGCATGCTAGGGCATATTTCAGACAAGTCCCTGAATACTCAAATACACAAACTCCTCGCCGGAGGTGCCAGCATTCTAGGGGCTTATTTCAGCCGGGTCCCTGAACACAATCATACTTGACCACACTGGCACAACATAGAACAATACTAGCGCATGGCCGTGCGGCCATGCGAGCCTTAAATAGTTGCAGCACGTACAGGACCTTCCTAGAAGGACCAATGAGAAGCTGCCACAGAGCGTGAGCACCTACAGGACCTTCCTGAAGGACCAATGGCCTTAGCTGCAGTGTCTGATCATGTGACCCTCGATCTCCACTGAGAGATCTTACTCTGGGCATGCTCAGAATGAGAAAAGCAGGACTTAGTCCCAGAAGCGTCTGCTCTCCGCTGCCCAGCACTGACTCCAATGAAAGAAGCAGGAAAAGCAGCAGTAACTCTCTGTACAAAGTCAGAGTGAGCGAGACGCTGGGACCGACGTCTCCGCTGAGCAGGCTCCACTGTGGCAGGAGAAGCATGGGAGACCGCAGCGGAGATGGCCCGAGATTCCCCCTGTGCAGAGGCGGGAACTCGACCCCTAACACTAGCCCTCTTTTGGGCACAGGACATCCACCTCCGGGCACAGGACTGTCCACATCTGAGACCAGTATCATGGACGACTTGCATCACTGTATACGCTGCGGGTACCAGGCTATTCAGCTGCCCTGGGTGCTTGCTCCACTGGCCTGTGCCTCCATGCACACAGACAGCACTCTGCAGGCTTCTGCTCTGCACACCAGCACACCCCAGACTGTCACTGATGTGCACCTGACACCCCCATACCCCTTACTGCAGGGCTTTTAACACACACAACCCTGTGGCCTTTAGCCACATGTAAAACCCGGATCGGAAATCCGTGACTCCCACCTACTTCATCCGTCCGCATGACCAACCTGGGGAGAAAACACAGCGACCCCTACCTGTGACATGAGTCACTGCCTCACAGTATGGAGGGCTATCGGCACTTGTAATTACGGCATACACATAACTTGCTCTTTTTCTGGTGTAGACCAGACAGATTACAAAGTAGTGAACATTGGATAACTGGGAGCTGTGAAGAAGACAGATGAATGTGGCTATTGCCTCCCTTTTTTAACCAGTCTTGGACCATTTAAAATTTATTTTTCTTCACTGGACAACCCATCAATGGGAATAAATATACCAAAAAGGTCTATCATGGTCTATATGCCTGAGGAAGGGGTGTAAACACCCAAAGCTCTTCTCAATTGAACTGAATGTAAAAAGTCCCTGAAGCAGGGACCTATATTGAGATTCCACTTTTCTTAACATAAAGAACTAAAATATTGGGTAAGAATAAAATGGAATGAACACAGTCACCTACTGAAGCGATACTAAATAATATATCCACTAATATTAATATGCTGCAATAAGTCATTTCTACTGAGACTTTTATGTAGTCACAAACCTATTGCTATTTTCTGTAAAATAACATATTATTGTAATATACTGTATATTCCGACTAACCAGACCACCCATTCTAAAGCGCTGGACTGCGG
Source organism: Ranitomeya variabilis (assembly GCF_051348905.1). Lineage (NCBI taxonomy): Eukaryota > Metazoa > Chordata > Amphibia > Anura > Dendrobatidae > Ranitomeya > Ranitomeya variabilis. The sequence goes on along the minus strand of NC_135234.1, from coordinate 708,642,514 downwards.
AAAGGAAAAGAGGACTTCCTGATATCTGAAGAGAACCAATAGCTGCCCATTTTAGGTGAAGAACTTATTGCATTAATGCATCAGACACGGTTCTCACTATTCTTTTATTCAACACAAATAACTAGAGGCAGCAGCATCACTAATAACCCTATGGCAGCCGTTGATGCTACCACCTGGTGGGACAACTCTTTTCATTTTTGGTTTGTCTTGGTTATTTTATTGTCGAAAAAAATAGCAATCACCGGCAGTCATCCCAGAACTGTAAGCAAAGAAAACAACCAGATGGCGATGCAAATGAGAAACAATTTCCGAGTCATTCTTGTATACACATTGTCAGTTAATCCAATTTCATTTGTATGCAGATATGTTACTAAGTAGATGTAATGGAGCAATGTTTTGGGCTTTCTCCATAGAAGTGTTTGCTGGCTTGGCTTCACTGTGCTACATCTATGTAGACATTGGTGTCATGCAATTTTAATGCACTGGGTGAAGTTAGAATGAAGATCTTAACAGACAACTTGAGATAAGTGAATGAATTTGCAGAAGCCTGATCCTGCAGGAAGGCGTGATGCTTGGACACAAGTATGTCTGGCGGAAGACATAGCATATTAGTTCAACAAGATGGAAAAAAAGAGAGGAAGGCCCTAATGGTCAGGAGGGAATGGGACACTTCCTAACACCAACCTGTGCCTGTCTCTAAGTTCCCCTAATGCCCTGTGCAGGTTCTTCCCCCCCACCGCTGTCACATGTGTAGAAGAGAGAACCAGGCTGCAAGTGCTGCTGAAGCACCGGGTCCTTAACTGCCAAGGCGGCACCTCCTGTTGCTGGGGGGAAGGAAATTGAGGATGGAGACCCATGACCTGCAGAGAGGGGGCGTGGTGAGTCAGGATAGTATAAGGAGGTTTGCATGGGAACAGAGAGGGGCTTCCCGCCGGAGGGCTGAGTGAGAGAGGACCTGCACCGTGCCGTAAGCATCGTTAGGCCGTACGGCAGCGATAAGGGTCGGGGGCAGTAAGAACCCAGAGCTGCCACAAATCCCTTAAGAATTCATGACAGACAGTTAGTGCTCTGTGGCAGATAGATGGGATTCCTGAGAACCACCACCTACCTGAAGGAATTCTTTTCTCCTCTTTTGATTGGTTGGTCATCATCGATGTAGTGTGATGGCCATATGACATCGTGACAGGCCTGCTAATCAAAAGAGGAGATGGCATTTTGAGGACGTTTACAAGGCTCCTGTCAAGTGCCCATGAAATACCTGACCAGCTAGTCCAGGGTCCTTTCGAATTTACTTGGTTATCTCTACAGACAACCAATGTTGCTGTATATTTTACATTTCAGATTTATAGTGTGTAATACATGTAGTTCCTCTATATGGAAATACCATTTTACAGACCAATCTTTTATGACTAGAAGTGAGCGAATATTAATTCAAAATGTGACTCCCACATCCTTATCTACTATTCATGCTGGGGAAGCAAAGACATGTCAAGATAACTTTTACATATCTTTAATTTGGTTCATGCAGTTCCTACAGGTTTCAAAATGTCAGTATAGATTTTATATCTTGCATCATCCTTTTTCCATTAACAATTGGAAATGCAGCTATTTTTTCCATTTTTCCCCATGCTGACTTATTCAAAGCTCACCTGTCACTAAAGAGTGATATCACAGAAGTCCCTAGAATGAGAAGATCTCTATCCCCAGTTTTTGTAAATGGACTTTCTATTGCAGTAAATGGGAATGGGAGTGCATGTGCGGTACTTCTCTCTGGTAGCAAATGTGAGTTAAGCTTTACTTTACTTCTTTTGCGACAGTTTTTTGTGCAGTTTTGCTCCTTTTTTGTTATCATCCAATTCATAGGTCGATCTGCATCACTTTTTAAGTCTATTTTATTTGTGCTCGCCTGTGTTAGGGCTAGCGGAACGCACCGAGTAAATATTGAGGTTTTATTATAATAGATGCGTTCGCAGTCCGGGGTCCACCGTGCAGGAGAACCTGCTGCTAGCAAACGGTGGAGCTATATGGCGGTATGAGCTAACTCTGTTACTTCACAGAGTAGCAGTGAACACAAAGCACTGTGCCCTGTTTGACTTCACAGTGGCACAGGCTAACTACCCAAACTGAGAGCAGTCAGTGGTCATGCATGCACACAAAACTCCTCGCCAAAGGTACCAGCATTCTAGGGGCTTATTTCAGCCAGGTCCCTGAATACATACACACAAAATCTCCTCGCCGGAGGTGCCAGCATTCTAGGGGCTTATTTCAGCCGGGTCCCTGAACACAATCATACATGACCACACTGGCGCAAAGCACATAACTTAGAACAATACTAGCGCATGGCCGTGCGGCCATGTGAGCCTTAAATAGTTGCAGCTAGGGTTGAGCGAAATGGATTGTTCATTTTCATAAGTCGCCGACTTTTGGTAAAGTCGGCGTCTCATGAAACCCGACCCGATCCCTGTGTGGGGTCGGCCATGCGGTACGTGATCTTGGCGCCAAAGTCGCGTTTCGTATGACGCGTTTAGCGCCATTTTTTCAGCCAATGAAGGAGCGTGGGCAGAGTGATGACATAGGGGTTAGGGCGTGCACGCCTATCATCATTTTATCGCTTGTGCGCAGTAGCGATTTGGAATGTGTAAAACGAAATTCTCTGTGCTGGGACGGAGGAAAGATAGAGAGAGAGAGAGAGAGAGAGAAAAAAAAATACCCATTGACGTGCATAGGGTTTGCGCAGTAATCGGCCGATTTCGTCCGACTCGACTTTTCCAACAGTCGGGTTTCGCGAAACATGACTCGACCCTAAAAAAGTCAAGGTCGCTCAACCCTAGTTGCAGCACGTACAGGACCTTCCTAGAAGGACCAATGAGAAGCTGCCACAGAGCGTGAGCACCTACAGGACCTTCCTGAAGGACCAATGGCTTTAGCTGCAGTATCTGATCATGTGACCCTCGATCTCCACTGAGAGATCTTACTCTGGGCATGCTCAGAACGAGAAAAGCAGGACTTAGTCCCAGAAGCGTCTGCTCGCCGCTGCCCAGCACTGACTTCAATGGCAGAAGCAGGAAAAGCAGCAGTAATTCTTTGTACAGAGTCAGCATGAGCGAGACGCTGGGACCGATGTCTCCGCTGAGCAGGCTCCACTGCGGCAGGAGAAGAATGGGAGACCGCAGCGGAGATGGCCCGAGATTCCCCCTGTGCAGAGGCGGGAACTCGACCCCTAACAGCCTGTGTTTTTTTTTTTTTATGCCGTTTGTGCAGCGTCTAATGATAACTCACGCCCAGTTTTGCTTTCTGCGATTTTTTAAAAAATTGCAATATTTGGAGCAACTTCATTAAAGTCACTCTTCTCCCCTTCTCTTGTGTGTTTTTGAGTACGCCAAAAGTTATAGTTTTCACCAAATTCATGAATCGTGTGTTAGATAAATTCGGCCCCCCCAAAAAAAAAAACAAGTAATAACACAAGACAAAAAAGGAAAGTGACAAAAAAAAGTGATGAATCGGGGCTAAATTATTTTTCATCTGTGTGATACTCATCCCTTTGCATTGGGGTCTATTTTTTACCGTGCATGTGTCATCCATTTTTTCAAGTATGGTCAAATACAGACGTCAAGTCAATTGGGAGTTTTTCCAACCGTTCTATACACAGTACATTGGGTATAACATGTGCTGTGGACTCAGTAACCTGAATAGCTGAGTCCAGTGAGAAAAGCAGAAAAGAGTAGGACTTTTGCCCATCTTTTTCATGTGATCTATTGGTCCACATTAAAAATCAGATGTATGAATGTATGCGGCGTACTCTTTGCTTGCCTTCTTTTTAGTTTTTTTTTTCTTAAATTGTAAAACATTCTTTGGTGTTTTAAAAAGTTTATGTGGTACAAAAAATGCCAGATGTAAACGCTATACTCAATAAATATGCAATTTGAAAAAATGGAGTACGATGTCATAAAAAGCAAAGGCCCTTCAATGTATTGTAGTATTTTTCCTTGCACACTGCCATTAGTTAACTTAACATTTTCAGGTTGTCAGAAGCCACATCCTTCCAATTAAGTTTTATCCATTGTTTTGTTTCGTCAATTTTCATAGAGTTGAAAGAAGCAGAAGATGGCCAAAAGAAGCAGGTTTTTGAGGAAATGAGGCTTTGTCAAACAATCTGTAATTTTTGTATGTCATTTTTTTTGCCACGAAGTTAATAACAAAACTGTTTCAAGGATTAAAAAACAGAACAGAAACCTCAGTTTTGATGTTCCAGATTTTTGAAAAAAATACAAGTAACTTATTTTACATAATGGGTGCAGAAACTCTGCAACATCAAAAACTCACCAATAGCTCATTGTGAGAATGTAGCCTTAATGGTTTCCCCCTTCTAGTATTTTAACACCTCTGCTGAGCAAAAAACCATGATGCAAAATTCTCTCACTTTTAAAGAAGCCCTACCATTAACTTTACTTTCCCTTAAACCTGTGTAAGGCCACATGCACACGATGAGTATTTGGTGACTTTTTTACCTCAATTTTACCTCAGCATCTGTAAGCCAAACCCAGGAGTGGGTGTAAAATACAGAAGTGGTGACGTGTTTCTATTATTCTTTTCCTTTGACTGTTCCTCTTCTGATTTTAGCTTACAAATACTGATGTCTAAAACTGACCAAATACTGAACTTGTGAACATGGCCTAATTGTTAGTGTAGCGTCAGTGTGTAAATATACTCACCGATCGCCGTCTTTGTTGGTATCCAGCACCGTTCCACTCCATGTGACTCAGAAAATGAGCGAAATGGCGCTGGATACCAGAGAAGACGATGATTGATGCATATATTAACACACTGACACTACACTACAATAAAATCTACACAATTTAGGGGAAAAAAAGTAATGGGAGGGCTTCTATAAGCAAAAAGGAAAATTATATGCATGGCACAAAAACAACAAAATGGCAAAATGGTGTAAAGGCGAGATAAATCAAATACACACATACACACACACAGCTGAGGGGCAGGAAAATCACTTGTGACCACAGGTGATCATTGATCACCACCTGTCCTGTATTGGACATTGTGACAGCTTAGCTTTCTGGACTCCCTGAGATAAAGATGCCCTATATTACGTGCAGTCACACCAGAATCTTTTCCAGATTATGAGTGAAAGGGTTAAATAGTTGAGTAGAAAAAGTTTTATTGTTTTAAGCCTGTATCCAGTAGCATAATAAAACTGCTGACGGCCGTAATAATGCTAATAACACTATGTACAGTCATGGCCAAAAATATTCACACCCCTGCAATTCTGTCAGATAATACTCAGTTTCTTCCTGAAAATGATTGCAAACACAAATTCTTTGGTATTATTATCTTCATTTAATTTGTCTTAAATGAAAAAAACACAAAAAGAATTGTTCTAAAGCCAAATTGGATATAATTCCACACCAAACATAAAAATGGGGTGGACAAAAGTATTGGCACTGTTCGAAAAATCATGTGATGCTTCTCTAATTAGTGTAATTACCAGCACCTGTAACTTACCTGTGGCACCTAACAGGTGTTGGCAATAACTAAATCACACTTGCAGCCAGTTGACATGGATTAAAGTTGACTCAACCTCTGTCCTGTGTCCTTGTGTGTACCACATTGAGCATGGAGAAAAGAAAGAAGACCAAAGAACTGTCTGAGGACTTGAGAAACCAAATTGTGAGGAAGCAGGAGCAATCTCAAGGCTACAAGTCCATCTCCAAAGACCTGAATGTTCCTGTGTCTACCGTGCGCAGTGTCATCAAGAAGTGTAAAGCCCATGGCACTGTGGCTAACCTCCCTAGACGTGGACGGAAAAGAAAAATTGACAAGAGATTTCAACGCAAGATTGTGCGGATGTTGGATAAAGAACCTTGACTAACATCCAAACAAGTTCAAGCTGCCCTGCAGTCCGAGGGTACAACAGTGTCAACCCGTACTATCCATCGGCGTCTGAATGAAAAGGAACTGTATGGTAGGAGACCCAGGAAGACCTCATTTCTTACCCCGAGACATAAAAAAGCCAGGCTGGAGTTTGCCAAAACTTACCTGAAAAAGCCTAAAACATTTTGGAAGAATGTTCTCTGGTCAGATGAGACAAAAGTAGAGCTTTTTGGGCAAAGGCATCAACATAGAGTTTACAGGAGAAAAAAAGAGGCATTCAAAGAAAAGAACATGGTCCCTACAGTCAAACATGGTGGAGGTTCCCTGATGTTTTGGGGTTGCTTTGCTGCCTCTGGCACTGGACTGCTTGACCGTGTGCATGGCATTATGAAGTCTGAAGACTACCAACAAATTTTGCAGCATAATGTAGGGCCCAGCGTGAGAAAGCTGGGTCTCCCTCAGAGGTCATGGGTCTTCCAGCAGGACAATGACCCAAAACACACTTCAAAAAGCACTAGAAAATGGTTTGAGAGAAAGCACTGGAGACTTCTAAGGTAGCCAGCAATGAGTCCAGACCTGAATCCCATAGAACACCTGTGGAGAGATCTAAAAATGGCAGTTTGGAGAAGGCACCCTTCAAATATCAGAGACCTGGAGCAGTTTGCCAAAGAAGAATGGTCTAAAATTCCAGCAAAGCATTGTAAGAAACTCACTGATGGTTACCGGTAGTGGTTGGTCGCAGTTATTTTGGCTAAAGGTTGTGCAACCAAGTATTAGGCTGAGGGTGCCAATACTTTTGTCTGGCCCATTTTTGGAGTTTTGTGTGAAATGATCAATGTTTTGCTTTTTGCTTCATTCTCTTTTGTGGTTTTTCATTTAAGACAAATTAAATGAAGATAATAATACCAAAGAATTTGTGTTTGCAATCATTTTCAGGAACAAACTGAGTATTATCTGACAGAATTGCAGGGGTGTGAATACTTTTGGCCGTGACTGTATTATCATGTTAATTGAATGTAATAAGTCATTCATAAGAAAACTTCCATTTAGTAGACAATGAGCGCAATCCAGTTACATAATGTAAAGTCTAAACACAGCTTAACTCAGACTGATTTTTCGCATCATTTTCTAAGGCGTAAAATAACATTAATATTTAGATGTCTTCAGAAGCATTTTTTTCACACATTTTTTACGGTTATTCTGAGTATCCTTTTTTTGCTTTTTTGTTGCTGAGGTCAGATGATCTTTTAAAGTTTATAGTGAAATATGAGAATGTCTGAGGCTACGGTGTTTTTCTAGCTTTAGTTCATAAAACACAATCTGTCAAATGTTGGTTGACCATCAGTGAAACACCTCACTTGAACATCATATAGTAATTGCAGTGCTAAAGACTAGTGACCGGGAATACACCACTATCAATCTTTTTGCAGCCATCTATTACTGTTCTGTACATCTATTGTCCTGCTGAATGTGTTTATAAACTACTTTTAGAAATGATGATATATTAATTCTAAAGGAATCATTCACACTGGGTTTTGTATTGCATGTAAGAACAAGCACCTTTTCCATTAAAATCTAAATAAAAACAGGAAAGAACAAAAGTATTTTTAATTCTACAGTTTACTGCTCAAGGCCTAATTATCGGCTAGCTCTGCAGTGCAACAGAGGTGGCCATGTTTCCTGGGCAAGAAGGGGCATATTCATCAGTTTTTAGTAGTGCCAGTCTAAATTAATCACACAGCAGCACGGCCTTGCAACCTCTGTGTCTTACAGATTGCAACAAGCGCTGCTCTGAAGCTGGTCAGACCCCTGGATCTGATTTAGTACCCCAATACTGCCTTTGCTTGTAGTATAGTAGAGTGCACAGTTTAAGGCAGTGGTTACAGCTGAGTCCAGGAGGGACTACTTAGACTCTTATAATTTTCAAGCTCTGTTCTGAAGAAACATTGGCAAAATCACCTTTCTCCCAAGTTGGATAAATGTCTCTTTGAACGTCATGAACTACCATTCTTCAGATTCATCATCTAATCTAAAGGTCTACGCACATATAGATCAAGAAAATGTTTCTGCTATTTTGAATGGGCCCCAGACCATTGGTTTCAAAGGCCTCCAAAGATTTCTCTGCTTTGCAAATTACAACCGTCAGTTGATTAAAAACTTTCAAAGGATCGCTACTCTTAGAATCCTAACTGAAAAGGGTGTTAACTCCGGGTATTGGTCAAACTCTGTTATTCATGCCTTCTAAGAAATTAAATTTCGTTTTTCTACTGCTCATGTCATGTCCATCCTGATGTTGAGTGCTCCAAATAATATAATGTACCCTCCATAATCCTCCATACAGTATAATGCGCCAACATATTTCTCCATACAGTATAATGCACAGCCCATAATCATCCATGTAGTATAATGCACTCCCCATACTACTCCGTACAGTATAATACACAGCTCATAGTCCAGCATGTAGTATAATGCACAGCCCAGTCTTACATGTAGTATAATAGCACAGCCCATCAAGGTATTTGTCCCCTATACTAGTATATGTCCCTTATCGAGGTATGTGTCCCCCATCCTGGTATATGACCCTCAGCCAGGTATATGGCCCTTATCCTGGCCCCCATCCTAGTATATGGCCCCATCTTGGTATATGGCCCCCATCCTGGTATGTGGCCCCCATCCTGGTATATGGCCCCCATGCTGATATATGTCCCCATAGTGGTATATGACTCCATTCTGGTACATGACTCCATCCTGGTATATGGCCTCATCTTGGTATATTACCCCATCAAGGTATTTGGCCCCATACTGGTATATGTTCCCATCCTTGTATATGGCCGTCATCCAGGTATATGGACCTAATTTTGGGCCCCATCCTGGTATATGTCCCCATCTTGGTATATGGCCCCATCCTGGTATATATCACCCATCCTGGTATATGGCCCTCATCCTGATTTATGGGCCCTCCATCCTGGTATATGTCCCTCATCCTGACATATGGGGCCCAATCCTGGTATATGGCCCCATTCTGGTATATGGCTCCCATCCTGGTATATGGCCCCCATCCTGGTATATGGCCCTGCTCTTGTTCAATAAACAGAAAAAAACAACAAATGCTCCTACGTACCTTCCCAGTGCTCCAACACCATGCGGCGCCCACTTCTGAAGCTGGCAACTAATTTTGGAGTGTGATAGTATTTATGCTCTTTCATAGAGCAATATTTATGAATTCCCATAATGATAATTAGGCGGATTTTCTTCCTTGGGCTACATTTGCTCACAACAATTTGGTTTCCGAGTCTCCGAAATCTCCGTTACTGTGCATGGCTGAGAACATCACCTGCCACTGTCAATTTCACCTAAAAGTCCAATTCCTGCTGTGATCAGTATCTCTCAAGACAATAATAACATCTAGACTGAGGTGCAATCTAATTTGGCTGCAGTTAAAGCAAAGAGTAGTACTGATGAACACTGTCAACTTGTTATCAGCTTTGCTCCCAGAGACAGTTTAGCTTTTCCCTAAAATGGTCAAAGACTTGTTGCAAAAGGTTGACTCCTCAGGTCATTGGACCATTCCAAATTGCTATGCAAATGAACTTGGTCACATTCTAAAGCTACCTCCTGCACTAAATATACCAAATGCTTCCATTCCCTGGTCATCAACAAATTCTCCTCTACAGTCAAAACATTTCCTACTTCTTCCTCTCACCCAGGATATGAAATCTACCAGATTCTGGACCGGTCCTTTACTCAATAGACAACAAGGTGTTTGGTCTCGAGGAGAGATGCTGAGTCCTCAAAAAGGACATCAAGTCCTCGCTGTTCTACGTGCCAATGTCCTAGGTTCGGGTGTCCAACTTGACCTGCAGCTCTGTATATCCACCTCACCAGGTGTGCCTAACAAGAGGGAAATTGACATACAGTACCTCAAACAAAACTCGCTTGAGAAGATTTATTGTCTAGAAAAAAATACATTAAAATATATTCATGAAGCCAATGCTCTACTTTAGAATGTGCCTTCCGAGTCATTTTTAATACAACTTACTCAGGGAATTAAAAGAGTTAATAACTATAGGAAGTGTAAATTATAAATTCCTAAATACCTTTAATTAGAACATCACAACTTGATTTGTTTTGGGAGACAATCACTATAGATCATCGGAACATTTTGTTACACTGACATCAGCCTGTCCTAATAAGTTAATAGGACAAAGAGTCTGTGAGCACATGCAGTAGGAGGCGACTCTCCTCTCTTTCATGTGTAGGAGCATGTGATGATAGTGGATAGCTGATGCAATAATGGAGATACCAGTGGTAATGAAGTAAGGAGAGGCTGCTCACACTGCTGTTCACTCTTTTTGCTCTGTACTGTAGGTACCAGGGAGACTGAAGTAAGAAGAGGTTGCTCACACTGCTGTTCACGCTTGTTGCTCTGTACAGTAGGTACCAGGGAGACTGAAGTAAGAAGAGGCTGCTCACAGTGCTGTTCACTCTTGTTGCTCTGTACAGTAGGTACCAGGGAAACTGAGGTAAGAAGAGGCTGCTCACACTGCTGTTCACGCTTGTTGCTCTGTACAGTAGGTTCCAGGGAGACTGAAGTAAGAAGAGGCTGCTCACAGTGCTGTTCACTCTTGTTGCTCTGTACAGTAGGTACCAGGGAAACTGAGGTAAGAAGAGGCTGCTCACACTGCTGTTCATGCTTGTTGTACTGTACTGTAGGTATTAGGGAGACTGAGGTAGAAGGCTGCTCACACTGCTGTTCACTCTTGTTGCACTGTACTGTAGGTACCAGCAGGGCCGGCGTCAGCACCCGACGCACCACGGCAAGTGCCGGGGCCCTGGCGAGACGGGGGGGCCATTTATGGTAGTGTAATTACATCCTAGACCCTGCTGTGTGTGACTGACTCAGACTCAGTCAATAAAATCCCTCATACCGGCGCCCAGCGGGCGGCGGCGCCTCAGCAGCAGACAGCACAGAGCTCCGACTGGGGTTTTGCTGGCGCCTGGCGCTGCGCAGCTGCCTGCAGTACTCACCAGTCACCTCCGCCGGCCCGTCACCATGGATATACAGCACAGAGAGTCACTTCCGGGTGACGCCGGGTCATCTGTCCTGTCACTTCCGGTCGCTGCTCTCGTCATCCTAAGAGCCGGCAAGAAGAGCTCCTTACACAGTCACAGCAAAAGATCTTCCTGCGTTCGTTTAGTTCCATTCCAAGTCCACCACAGCCACAGGTCCAGCAGCGGCAGCGCCAAGCAGAAGAGCAGCAGCCAGCAGCTGCAGTCAGGTGCACGGTCGGTGCACCCTCTCCCTGTGTCCACAACGAGGGCGACAGACGGCACCGAGTGAAGCAGTGAGTGACTCGTCTTCGATGACGGTCCCAACGCTGCGCATTGCGGGGGCGGGGAATGGGATGCAGCCTGCTGACTGCCTGCCTGGGCCTGCTGCGTGCATCCTGCCAAGCTGTATTGCTTCATTCAGAGTTTGTGAACCTTATCACGGGGCTGTGCTATACTACGTGAGCTGTGCTGTATACTACGTGGGCTGTGTTTCTGTGTTATATACTGCGCGGGCTGTGTTATATACTGCGTGGGCTGTTTCTTTGTTATATACTGCGCGGGCTGTGTTATATACTGCGTGGGCTGTGTTATATACTGCGCGGGCTGTTATATACTGTGCAGGCTGTGTTATATACTGCGCGGGCTGTGTTAAAGGGGGGGCCCAGTGAGACTCTTTCGCCCGGGGCCCTCAAAAACCTGGAGCCGGCCCTGGGTACCAGGGAGACTGAGGTAAGAGCAGGCTGCTCACTCTGCTGTTCACTCTTGATGCTCTTTACTGTAAGTACTAGGGAAACAGAGGTAAGAAGAGGATGCTCACACTGCTGTTCACTCTTGTTGCTCTGTACAGTAGGTACCAGGGAGACTGAGGTAAGAAGAGGCTGCTCACACTGCTGTTCATGCTTGCTGCACTTTACTGTAGGTACCAGGGAGACTGAGGTAAGAAGAGGCTGCTCACACTGCTGTTCACTCTTAATGTTCTTTACTGTAAGTACCAGGGAAACAGAGGTAAGAAAAGGATGCTCACACTGCTGTTCACTCTTGTTGCACTGTACTTTAGGTACCAGGGAAACTGAGGTAAGAAGAGGCTGCTCACACTGCTGTTCACTCTTGATGCTCTGTACTGTAAAAACCAGGTAAACAGAGGTAAGAAGAGGATGCTCACACTGCTGTTCACTCTTGTTGCACTGTACTATAGGTACCAGGGAGACTGAGGTAAGAAGAGGCCACTCACACTGCTGTTCACTCTTGATGCTCTGTACTGTAAGTACCAGGTAAACAGAGGTAAGAAGAGGATGCTCACACTGCTGTTCACTCTTGTTGCACTGTACTTTAGGTACCAGGGAGACTGAGGTAAGAAGAAGCTGCTCACACTGCTGTTCACTCTTGATGCTCTGTATTGTAAGTAAAAAGGAAACATAGGTAAAAAGAGGCTGCTCAAACTGCTGTTCACTCTTGTTGCTCTGTACTGTAGGTACTAGGGAAACTGAGGTAAGAAAAGGCAGCTCACACTGCTGTTCACGCTTGTTGCTCTATACTATAGGTACCAGGGAAACTGAGGTAAGAGGCTGCTCACACTGCTGTTCACTCTTGCTGCTCAAATGCTGTAGATACCAGGAGAGCTGAGGTAAGAAGAGTATGCTCACATTGCTGTCCATCCTGTCTTTTTGCTCTAAAACTGGAGACGCCAGGAATGTGGTGATAAGAAGAGGCTGATCACACTGCTGTCCCCCACCCTTTCTATAGGCTGCTCACATAGCTGTTCATCCTGTCTTTATGATCTAATTTTGAAGTCATTAGGGGTGTTGAGGTAAGAAGAAGCCCCTATTGCTGCCATTTTGGTGATCCTGTGAAGACCATGATTTTTTCTATATGGTAAAACACTGGAGTACACAGGGCTGTGGAGTCGGTAAGCCACAGTTGCGACTCCGACTCCTGGATTTTATCAGGTTCCGACTCCGACTCCTTCATAAATGGCCAATTCGTAACAATAAATTTACTGTTGTAAAATATTAACATCGTGCTTATTCAGTTTCTCACCATCATATAAGTAATCAGACCACTTAGAGCAAAAACTATATTTATTAGAATACAATTAGAATAAAGCAAATAACTTTTATAAACTTTTCTAAACTCTTGAAAGTAAATATGCAATAAACACTGTTATGCAGTTAATACGAAATCTATATATTTGTCCTCAGAAAAAGTATTGCCTCTGTCAGATCCTCCTTCATGGATGCCCTCAAATCTGATCTAATTATTTTGAGAGCAGAGAACAACCTCTCTACACTAACTTGGGTTGGTGGCAAAGCAGTAACCACTCGGGCAACATCTCTGACAATGTCAGGATACAGAGGAATCGCTTGTTGCACTGTTATTTTTGATGAACGGTCAAATTTCTCAATTTCTTTTAGTGCACATGAAAAATTCTGCTGAAATGTACTGGCTGTGTTCTTTGATGGGGATGACTCTTCTTCTATGCGGGAACGCTTTGCACGGTCCTTGTGATCCAAATATTTTTCGAAATTAAATTCTTCATCAGTTGATGAGGGTGAAGATGTGGCAGGACGACCAAATTCTTCTTGTTCCTCCTGACTGTTCTGAAACCCTTTCATCCTTACTGCTATTTCAAACAGAGCTTCTTTTCCTTTAGTTAGCTGTTGATCATCTAGAAGAATCCGATGCATTGGGTCTACATAAACAGCTGCCAAAAGAATGTTATTTTGTAATAGTAGCTCCTCTCTCCGTTTCATTGATGTAGCAATGCCACTTGCAATTAACCCTCCTCTTTGGGACAGGAGAAACATCAGGTTCTTCCACTCCTTTAAGAAAATACCTGGAGTTAAGTCCTCTGCTTGTAATTTTTTAGTCGCTGTAAATGGGTGCTCTAGCAATGTTTCCAGCTCAGTCACCTGATTCCACTGACTTTCATTTAGCGTCAGTTGAGGGTTAGCCATGTCTACAAGAAAGGTTTTCAGTTCAACCAAGTGCTGAATCATTAAGTAAGTACTGCCCCATCGTGTGGCTTGATCAATAATTGCCTTTTCCAGCACGGGTCTTCAAAATTGAGTCAACTTTAGGGGTTGTGGCAACAGTAGCCAATTTTCTCACCTTGCCAATCAGTGCAGCAGCATGTCCTTCTTGCAGACTGTCTCTTATAGCCAGCTGTAGCGTATGCACAACACAGCGCATGTGATGAATGAAAGAACGTATTGACACAGTTTCAACAAGATCATCTAAACTATCATGTTGCTGTTCATCTGAAGGCACTTCAGTTTGCTCCTCAGTTACAATACTGTGTTCCTTTATTTCAAACATTTCTTTGTCTGTGGACCCAGAATGTTCTTCTAGCTGCTGGTCACCATCATTACTCTCATTCATTAGCTTAATAGTACTTATCATATTTGAAGCATTGTCAGTTACGACAGAAAGAACTTGCTCTTTTTTAAGTTCATAGTCTTGCAGAACCTTTTCCACCAAGACTTGGAGAAATTCACTGGTGTGATGAGCTTTGGTGTCTTTTACTGCCAATGTCTTGGTAACTATTTCATTTTTGTCACAAACAAATCGGACATTGATGGCAAAATAGTTCACTCTGTGACGTGCACAGGCATCCATTTTAAGAAACAGAAAGAGTCCCTTGAGAGTTTTTTTAAGTTCTTCCTTTTGTTTAAAAGCTTCTTCAATTACTAATTTTCTAATACTTTCTCTCTCCAGAGAAACACCAAGCTTGCGGGCCATTTCCCCATTCAGACACATAAAACCTGGTCGTGAAAATAATGAAATAGGCACACTATCCTTTACAACAAGCTCTATGATCTGTTTTTTAAATGTATCTACTGTCATTGTCACAGTAACTTTGTCACTGACAAAATATCTTGCAACTGATGGCTGCAAAGTTCTCTGCTCCTTTGTTTGGCTGGAAGAGCTGGGCACTGGTTCATTGGTTTGGATGCAGTCTTTCTCATCCACTGCTTTCAGTACTTCTGGATGAAAGCGCTGTAAATGTCTCTTTAGATTAGAAGCTCTGGTAGGAGCATTTTTATCTTTGCCTGAATATGCACTGATCTTAGCTTCACAGCATTTGTTTTCATCTGGATCATTTGTCATACACTGACAGACAAAATGTTTTCTATCTTGAGTGATGGTGAAATGTTCAAATACAGCTGATTTAATGTGACGCTTCTTTGACATTCTCAGGTTTTTAATTCTGCATTCACAATCCAAATGACAATTGTTTTTCCTAAAAACAATTGTACAAAATTATTGCCAGGTCGTACAACTGATATAGTGGTCAGTAATACTGTTATTCCTCATGTACTCACAGTTAACTGATGCAAAGTTTGTTGAAAGGATAATACTTCTTACAGTCTTCCTCTTCTGAGTAGCAGCTGTGAGATGCTTGGAAGACGCACACCTAGTAAACATCTAGTCTAGAGGAGGAGCTTTACTACTAAGAATTTGCAACACATTTTCAGTTTCATACATTGTAAGTAGGGGGGTTGGGGCAGCATGAGGTTAACCAAGTATAAGATTAGATAAGGGCAGTGGAGAACAGTGACACACAAGAAGTAAGAAATGTCTCTATCTCCAGCAGAACCGCTTATCACCGTTGTTCATAGTTTGATAGAACATATATATTTGAGCAACATTTCTAAAATTCATATGAAAGTTCATTTATGAAATATTAATACATTTTTTTTTAAAGCTGGAGTCGGAGTCGGTACATTTCTACCGACTCCGACCAAAACTAACTCCGACTCCACGACTCCGACTCCACAGCCCTGGGAGTACCACAATATATAGTACAACACATCAGATGTTCACAAGTTCAAGTCTTTTAGTAGGTCTAAAAAGTACAGTAAAAAGTAATAATTAGTGATGAGCTCATTAGTGATGAGCGAATATACTCGTTACTCGAGATTTCTCGAGCATGCGCGGGGGTCCTTCGAGTATTTTTTAGTGCTCGGAGATTTCGTTTTTCTTGCCGCAGTTGAATGATTTACATCTGTTAGCCAGCGTAAGTACATGTGGGGGTTGCCTGGCTGCTAGGGATCGAGTAATGAGTATATTTGCTCATCACTAGTAATAATATTTAAAAAAAATAAGAACAACACATGCAGTCAGAAAATTATGTTTTCTTATCCATAAATAAAGTAAACATAAACATAAAAATTGAGCTATTTGGTATCTTTACATCTGTAAGTTTGATCAAAATATAAAATTGTTTAACCAGTAAGGTAGACGCCTCCTCCATAGAAAGTAATAAAGAACGATCACAAAAATGTACTGTCCCAACTAAAAAAAATCCTAGTTTACCACACAAAAATTAAGCACAAAAGCTACAGTATCAGAAACTAGCATCACCAACAATATATTTTGGACACACCTTCTCATTTAAAGATTTTTCTGTATTTTCATGACTATGAAAATTGTACATTCACACTGAAGGCATCAAAACTATGAATTAACACATGTGGAATTATATACTTAACAAAAAATTGTGAAACAACTGAAATTATGTCTTATATTCTAGGTTCTTCAAAGTAGCCACCTTTTGCTTTGATGACTGCTTTGCACTCATGGGACCGGAGTGCGTCAGCAGCGTCGGTAACCGCTTCGCTGGAAGGCGAGTATATAACTCTTTTTTATTTTTTTTAACAGGGATATGATGCCCTTTTTAACCTGTGTCATACGTGGATGGGCAATATACTACATAGCTGGGCAATATACTACATGGGCTGTGCAATATACTACGTGGCTCTGTGCTGTATACTACGTCACTGGGCAATATACTATGTGGCTCTGCTGTATACTACGTCACTGGGCAATATACTACGTCACTGGGCAATATAGTACGTGGCTGGGCAATATACTACTTCACTGGGCAATATACTACGTCACTAGGCAATATACTACGTGGCTGGGCAATATACTACGTGGCTGGGCAATATACTACGTGGCTGGGCAATATACTACGTGGACATGCATATTCTAGAATACCCGATGCGTTAGAATCGGGCAACCATCTAGTATATATAACTGGTAGTCTGTAGGGAAATATACAAAAAAGGTTGCACTCTATCGTGCCAAAGCATGTCTAATATGGAATACTTGAAATTTGAATAGCAAAATGGCTTTTGAACATTAGAAAATTATTTAAGAGACGCTTAGAACAGAATTTGATATAATCAAATAGTGTGTGCCCATCAACCGATGTCAAGGTGGTCTCATAAACTGATGGGTCCCTGACCTCCCTGTCCAAATGTGAACACTTACCAAAGGCCAATGTCTGTTCAATGTTCAAAAGCCATTTTGCTATTCAAATTTCAAGTATTCCATATTAGACATGCTTTGGCACGATAGAGTGCAACCTTTTTTGTATATTTATGTATGGAGGTAGCTGCTCCTGGTATGCACCTATTCACACTAGTCTGTAGGGAAAGTCAGACAGTCCTTCAGGGAAGCTGTTCCAGGGAGGAGCGAATTCCTGTCAGAGGACAGAGGAGAGGGTCCACGGAGCTGTGCATGCCCTATGAGCTGCAGCTCCCAGAGACACTTTGAAAGCAGAATTGTATTGCAGCGAGCGTGAAGGAAGGCAAAGCAAAGGATACCAGAAGGGGACCAGCCACGAACAGGCTGCCTCCTTCTGAAGCGCAGAACACCGGTAGCTGGAACACCAAGGACCTCTATACCTTACTTCAGAGACCGGCAGGACAGCTAATTGCACGTTACCTGTCCGCACCTACACCCAGGAGGCACGGTGGCACCCCTCAGAGGCCGGGGCATGCTAGAGTCCCTATAAACAGCCTCAAGCCACCAGTCATACGGGTTTTGTCCTATCCGACTACGGGGCACAGAGAGAGAGACACCACATCTGTGAGGACCTTATTTGAAGGTTATGCAGTAAGGGACTACACCACTACAGCGCAAGGGAAGGCTATTGATTTCCACCTGGACAAGGGGACTCTGGACTTGCCTCCAAACCGGCCGGACTCTGCCTGCCCTGTGATCTGGTGCCCTGGACTGTGGATGCTGAAGTCTTCAGTAAAGGTAAAGAGACTGCAACCTTGTGTCCTCGTTCTTCACTGTGCCATTCACCATCTACACACTGGGAAGCCCTGGGGATACACTTCACCTGTGGGAAGGTATACCATCTAGCTGCCATAACATCACCCCAGAGGACCCCTTAAAGCAGCGTCGGTCACCCTGACCAAATACCACAGGTGGCATCACGAACATAAACTTTATCCCTTAAAGACCTTTCCCTTTTACACGGACGTCCCAGGGCCACGGACCGGGTCAGCCACCGTGACATCCCCCTGTGAACACCACCCGGTACCGAGTACCCCTTGCCCTGACAAGGCGCTCCATCTGCACTTGGCAGGTTTTCCCGAATATTACATGAAGTGATTGGCCAATACTACAGCTCGTCCCGCAGAGAATTGGCCGCACAAGGACACGGCAATGAAAAAAATCTAAGAATATGTGCAGACGGTCAGTAATCGGCAGCACTTTGGACGCAGCACATGTCCACTGCTGGCTATTGAACGCAGGTGAAGCCTCTGTGATCACTGAACCGTGCGGATTCACCGCACCCTATACAGTGTACACGTGACAAGATAAATTGACATGCTGCGGTCTGGAGAGATGCACCGCATGTCCGTCTGTGCACACATAGGGGATTCTTGAGATCCCATCCACTAAGCTGTAACATCTGGACTCTGGGAAGTACGCAGCATCCAACCCGCAGCGTGTACTGACCGTGTGCACCTGACCTAAACAGTTATGGCGGAAAACATGCAACAGTCAAAACACAAAATTGGCTGCGACTTTAAGGGGTAACACATCCCTGTAATCACCGGCTTCTGCCGGGATCTCTTCTGAGGCGGCCGGTGCTGTGTAAGGAGCAGAGAGCGGGAGGTTCCCATCTCTGCACTTAGTATGTGACATGAACACACGGAGGTCGCTCCCGACTTGGCCGGACCCCCACTCTGCCGCCGGCTCGCGCACCCGTGGCCTCCGGCCATTGGTCACCGGCACCGTCTCCCCCTCCGCGACCTCCAGACTAAACCCAAACTTTCCTCTTTTCCCTCCGGTCCCTCACAAAAGACCGCAATCAACCAATGAGAGCGCCTCTGTCAGCACCCAATCAGAATGTTCCAAGGACAGACCAATCCGGGGGCGGCTCTCATGCAGCGGCAGGGGCTGGCGGTGCTGTCAGTGAGTGAGGCCAGTCAGTGCTGTGTGTGAGAGCGGAGCGGCGGCTGCTGCAGCTGGGATGTGAGAGCCGTTCCGGGTCTGAGCTCTGCGCTCTCCGGTCACCTCCACAGGGATGAGCTCCGGGATAATGCCGGGCGGACTGTGCCTCCTGCTCCTCCCCTGTAAGTACCAGCGCCGCTCTTCTCTGTAGTGGCGGCAACTTTTATATGTGCAGAGAAGAAACTTTCCCCATCAGATAACCGTGTACGGCTCCGGTCTCTGCTGCGATGTCATGGGAAAAACCAACTTAGTTTTCTTATGATGGTAGTGCTGCTTACTGATGCCAGCTCGGGTTGTCAAAGGTTGTGAGGTAGATGTTGTCGGCGGAGTGATGGCACTGGGGGGCTGTCGGCGGAGTGATGGCGGCATGGGGCTGTCGGCGGAGTGATTGCGGCATGGGGCTGTCGGCGGAGTGATGGCATTGGGGGCTGTCGGCGGAGTGATGGCATTGGGGGCTGTCGGCGGAGTGATGGCATTGGGGACTGTCGGCGGAGTGATGGCATTGGGGGGCTGTCGGCGGAGTGATGGCATTGGGGACTGTCGGCGGAGTGATGGCATTGGGGGGCTGTCGGCGGAGTGATGGCATTGGGGGACTGTCGGCGGAGTGATGGCATTGGGGGCTGTCGGCGGAGTGATGGCATTGGGGGGCTGTCGGCAGAGTGATGGCATTGGGGGGCTGTCGGCAGAGTGATGGCATTGGGGGGCTGTTGGCGGAGTGATGGCATTGGGGGCTGTTGGCGGAGTGATGGCATTGGGGGGCTGTTGGCGGAGTGATGGCATTGGGGGGCTGTTGGCGGAGTGATGGCATTGGGGGCTGTTGGCGGAGTGATGGCATTGGGGGGCTGTCGGCGGAGTGATGGCATTGGGGGGCTGTCGGCGGAGTGATGGTGGCGCGGGACTGTCGGCGGAGTGATGGCATTGGGAGCTGTTCGTGGAATGATGGCATTGGGGGGGCTGTCGGCGGAGTGATGGCATTGGGGGGGCTGTCGGCGGAGTGATGGCATTGGGGGGCTGTCGGCGGAGTGATGGCATTGGGGGGCTGTCGGAGGAATGATGGCATTGGGGAGTTGTCAGAGGAGTGATGACATTGGGGGCTGTTGGCAGAGTGATGGCAGCGAGGGCTTCGGTGGAGTAATGATGGCGGGGGCTGTCAGCTGTTTGATGTCGGTGAGGGCTGCTGGTGGAGTGATGGTGGCAGAGGCTGTCAGCTGAATGATGGCGGGGTGTTATCGGAGGGGTGATGGCAGCAACAATTGATATTGACCTCATACATAGTGACAGTCGCGGTTCGGCTGCAGTTGTTGGTGCTTGAGGTTGAATTTATTTGTGGGGTGACGGCTGATATCAGGTTTGTTCTTGCTGTCAGTCAGGTTGTCAGCAGGTGGGTGCAGTTGTTGGGTTCTGTGAGGTTGTCAGTCAGATTAAGGGTCCGCAGTTGAGGTTTTGGGCTATAGGTGAGGTTGTTGGCAGCAGACTGTGAGTCGGTGGGGTGAAGGGTGTTGAGTTGAAGTTGGTGGTTTCTGTGACACTTGAGCACAGTTAAAAAAATTGAGGCTGAAGTGATAACATTCCACAGCTCAAGGCTTTCGGTTTGCTTTGCTTTGTTAGTAAGTTTCTGCTTTTGAGTGACCGGTTGTCCCCTGTCCCCTCCGATGATGATCGCTCCCCTCCTTGAGTTGGTCGCATATGGACATGTTACTTGCAGAACAGATGTGAGGTCTGATGGGGAGATGCTCATGTCTGGTCCTGATGGCCACGTGCAGCATAGCTGTCTATGATGTGCATGATATGGTGGTGATTTCAGCTACGTTTCATCGCTCCAGAGTTGATTACTGTGAAGGTTCACCCCACTCCGCCCATCTCTGGCTGTGATATTACAAGGGATTCCGCACAACGCTATTGCTGCTTTTTTGCTTTAAATCGTAACCCTGTGACTATCTGTGTGAGTTTGAGGGACCCCCTTATTTTAGTGCAGTGTTAGTGGATGCTATACTGTATCCTTAAGAAATTACGTAGGATTCTCTTAGCCGCTAATGCAAAGACGTCTTGGTAAGAGTGCCCCAATCCTGACTCCGGTTAACCCCTGATGAGCCGGTCAGATTCCATCTCTGATCTTGTCTGTCCTGGAGATATGTGAGTCAGATGTTTCCGGCAGCCCCTCTGATCTCCCGCTTGTTTAGGTTTCACCTCTGGAGAAATAATCCTGGTCATGAATGAGAGATTTGGAAAATTCAAAGTTTTCGCTTTTTGTCAAAACAAATATGAGACTTTACCAAATATTTGGATTTTCGGTCACATTGGGGTAAATCTTTCCAAATATCCCAATATTGAGGATGTGCGGGCCTTCTGGAGTCCTGTGTCCGGGGTAGTGCTCCAATGATTGTCGGCACCAAATGCGAAGGATATGTAGCTTGTATATAGCAGTATTATTGGGGTGCAGATTTCGGCATTTCTATTCACCTGGTGAACATGTTCTAAATTCACTCATTCCCCAGTAAACAGAATACTCAAAATGGGTGAAACAATCCCATGATCTCAAATGTCCTATTGTATCGGATAAGGCCGGGGCCACACGGCTAGACAGGTCTGGTGGCCAATGATTGCTGGATGTCGCTGCCAGATACTGCAAGCGAGTGCACAATGTAATGCAAAAGGCTGGTCGTAAAAAGTCAGTACACCCCATTCACTTGCCTCTATGCTGCAAGGTAGCCGCAGCGTGCACAACCTGAGTCACAGCCAAAGTTGCCCTCTGGCTCCCGGCTATACATAGTACATACAGAGTGTGTCTTATATTTTGCAATCTGCATCTGTTCAGCAGCAGCGACTCCTGGTTCAGGGAGATTTCCCTTCGTCCTCTGTGTATGTATCGGTCACGTTCACATTTGGTTTCCCAGGTTCTGAGCAGCCTCTCTGTTACCGTTGGTTTGTTTCTTGTGTTTTCAGTGCTCTTTTGGCATAAAAGGGGGAATAACAGACGCTTCTTGGGACTTGTTCACACAGGCAGGAATTGTTCAGGATTTTCAGTTTTGGTTTTTGTGCAGATAATTTGCAGTATTTTACGGCAGTAGTGACGTAGATGAGAACATCCTGCACAAGATGTGGGCATTTTCTGTGCAGAAATTGACCCGCAGTGCAAGGTTTTATTCTGAAACCTTCTCATCAAGTTTAAAGTTAAAACCCTCAAAGTCTCTTTTTTTAAATTTATTTATATTTTTTGTTGGTCTGGCTGCTGTATTACCAAAATTCAGCAATCCAGAAAGATTTAAAAAAAAAAAAAAAAAAAAAAGTGAAAACATATAAAGACTACATGATGCTCGTCTCTGCTGCCAATTTCTTAAGTCCTATCAGAAGTTCCACGCCTTCTTTGGTGACATTTTATCACACGTGACCTCTGCAAGCAATCTGCAGTGGTCAGGATGCGATGAGACCTGCATCGAAATATTGCTGGGGCTTAAGAAAATGGCATCAGAGATGATTTTTTTTGTTTTGTTTTTTTTAACATTTTTCTGAAGCTTGCAGAAAAATTGACACAAATTCTTCTTAGACCTCGTTCACACGCTCAGTATTTGGTCAGTATTCACATCAGTATTTGTAGCCAAAACCAGGAGTGGAACAATCAGAGGGAAAGTATAATAGAAACACGTCACCACTTCTGGATTTATCACCCACTCCTGGTTTTGGCTAAAAATACGGATGTCAAAAACTGATCAAATACTGCTAGTGTGACGGCAGCCTTACGGTTGCATTGCAAGTTGCAGCAAACACATGTGAACATGCCCTAAGTGTTGGGCCAGGGCTCCCTGGTGACATATTGTATGATCGAGGCAAATCTCTGGTGCATGCTCGGTAACACCTTATCCCAGCTCGTTCGCTCATCACTTCTGTCTTTGCCTCTTTTTTTGCATTTTACTCTAGTCACATCTCTGGATTAAAAAGGGTGTACTAAATATTTTCCGCCCTATATATTTAGGAAAATGTCCAGTCAGCAGATAAAAAGCTGCCATTTATATACAGTGTTCTCTGCTGCGCCGACTTTAATGCCCTTCGATGATAATAAATAACAGTTGCTGCCTCCGGTCGTTACATTGCCCGGTCAGTTCCATCTTGTGATGAACCTTCATTTCCTACTCATCTGTCACAGACGTCGATGGAAGGTCCATAAGGTGCTGATTGTTTCTGAATAACCAGTCGATCTCGTGTGGGCAGGAGGTTCTTCACTTCTGATTGATGCTGTGGACGGTGATGTGTTTGATTTTTCTCATTGCCGTGATGTGAAGAAAGAAGGGAATGTGGGCAACAGGAGTCTGGGGACTGGATAATGAAAGAAGCGAGGGCACTGTAAGGCCATGTTCCCACGCAGCGTAAACCCTGCTTTTATTTTCACACAGAAAATATGCAGCATTTAACAGGTCAGGGAAAATGGTTGAGAATTCATGAAAGCTTTTGCCCACTGTGCGTTTAACCGTGCCTTTATTGGTGTGTTTTATTACTTGTTTTTTTTCTCTGTGTAGTTTTCTATGTGTAGGATGAAAAAAAACGAATGTATAAACAGTTGTTTTTTAAGCACAGAAATATCACTGTTTTCTCGGTCCCCCATGACAGCACTACGGAGAGAGGGGATCCGCCCTTCAGGGACAGGAAACCTACAGATAAAAGGGCGGTACCTCTCCCTCGCATCAGTTGGTTTCCTGTCCCTGACGGGGAACCTCTTTTCGGCAGTACCTGACACGAAGACGCCGTTTCCAAAGGACCGGGACCGGACAGTCGGGTTCCGGCAGCGAGGAGGCTCCTGCCACGGCTCGTCCGGCACCCGAAGCCGCCACCGCTGGGACCGACGGGTTCTTCAGGGTGTGCGGGGGAGAGGCCGCCGCCAGACTCGAAGGGAGGATGGGGCGCTGGTCACCCGGAGCTCCGGTGCCGGCTGCTGCACGCTCCGGGTGAAGAAAGATGGCCGCCGCTCCGGAAATGCGGCGTTAACTTCCGGGTCATCTCCGTGCGCATGCGCGGTACTCTCTCCTCTCCCTGGGATGTGCGCAGGACCGGACGTGAGGCAGAACACCGGGGGTGGCGCCGAATTCAAAAAGGGAGATGGTGCATACATAGTTGTCGCACTATCTCCGTTTAACCATGGAGGACAGCGATCCACAGCAGCTGCAGCCCAGACAGCAGCACCATAAGAAAGGGGACCCAAAGAGCTCCAGAAGAAGTGAATCAAGCAGCCGGTCCACACAGCGCAGCAGATCTACTGCAGGGACTACCTCTCCTCCTCAAGAAGCTCCACTGCCAGACCCGGGCCCGCCTCCAGAATCGGTACCTGCCTCCACATCCGGATGGTGAGTGATCTCCGTGAAAGTGTACATTTTTTATAATAGGGCTCCCTCTTCTCCCTTACTAGGTTAAGAAGAGCCTGGAGAAAAAGAAAAATAGGGTCTGTCTCACCTGTAACAAAGCTTTGCCGGTAACCTGGAGAAAAAAGCTTTGTAAATCTTGTATTCAGCGATTATTATGTGAAGAGACCCCTGACTTCGCATCTGAACTAAAAACTATAATTAGATTTGAAGTTCAGAATGCCCTGTTATCTTCCAAAAAAGGGAAGGAAAAGGTGAAGGAGACGGTATATACTCACTCTGTCCGATCCTCGTCTGAGGATGCGGACTCTGACGATTCCAAATCCTCCCTATCTTCCTCCGATGAAGATTCGGGCCGTCATTGCTTCCCACTAGAGGAAGTGGACGCTTTAGTTAAAACCGTCAGAGCCACTATGGGGGTTGAGGATCCCAGACCCGATAAAACGGCTCAAGATATTATGTTCGGAGGTCTGGGACAAAAAAAGTGGAGAACTTTTCCGTTAAATCCCAATGTCCAGACACTGATCAAAAAAGAATGGGAAAAACCGGACAGGAGGAACTCTTCAGTACCCTCGCTTAAAAGAAAGTATCCCTTCGATGATGAGGCATCCACTTCTTGGGACAAGACACCCAAATTGGACGTGGCAGTGGCCAAAGCCTCGAAAAAATTTGCGCTCTTGTTTGAGGATATGGGTACCCTCAAAGACCCCTTAGACAAGAAAGCGGATACCTTTCTTAAAGGGGCTTGGGAATCGGCTGGCGGTAGCTTGAGACCTGCAGTTGCAGCGACCTGCACCTCCAGATCTTTGATGGTGTGGGTTGACCAGCTGGAAAGCCAGATCAAGGACGGGTCACCCAGAAGTAAATTGCTGGACTCAATCCCTGCAATTAGGGCAGCAGCAGCATTCCTAGCGGACTCCTCAGCGGACTCAGTACGTTTAACATCCAAGGCCGCTGCCCTCTCCAACGCAGCCAGAAGGACCCTATGGCTTAAGAGCTGGCCAGGGGATCTCCAAACAAAGTTGAAATTGTGTTCTATTCCATGTGAGGGAAATTTCTTGTTTGGGGAAACCCTGGATGACATCCTCCAGAAAGCAGGAGACAAAAAGAAGGGGTTTCCAAACCTGGGGCCAGCCCCATTTAAACAGTCCTTTCGGAACCGTAAATTTTTTCGTCGGAGACCTCCCAGAGAACAGAATAAATGGGAAGAAGGGAGAAGACGAGATAGAGGTTACCTCTTTGGCAACACCTCCCGTGATAAAAAACCCTCCAAATAACATTTTCCCTACGCTGGGGGGAAGGCTCACCTCATTTCTTCCTGCCTGGGAAAAAATATCCAACAACACCTGGATTTTAAGACTAATACAATCTGGTCTAAAAATAGATTTCTTTTCTGTCCCCCCCCCCCCCCCGAAATTATGTAGTGACAAAGACGAGGTCTTCGGCAGCAGAACAAGCGGCATTAGAGAAAGAAATTATTTCCCTACTGCAGAAAGCCGTAATTCAGGAGATCCCTCCTCAAGAAATGGAGGAAGGATTCTTTTCCCCTCTCTTTCTAGTACCGAAACCCGACGGGTCTTTTCGGACGATTATAAACTTGAAAAATCTAAACAACTATGTAAGAAATCACAAGTTCAAAATGGAAACAATAAAATCTACAATAAAAATTCTTCCCAAATTGCTACATGGTTGTGATAGACCTAACCGACGCATATTACCATGTGCCCATCCACGAACATTCTCAAGAATTTCTCAGGATGGTGGTGTCCATAAAGGGAAAAATAAGAAACTTCCAGTACAGGGCTCTCCCGTTCGGGATTTCTATTGCTCCACGGATATTCACAAAAATAGTAGCGGAGATGATAGCCCACATAAGGGAACAAAACATTATCATAGTCCCTTACTTGGACGATTTTCTTATTGCCAGCGACTCGGCTCAAAGTTGCAGAGAACAGAGAGACCGAGTAATGACTATTCTAACGGACTTGGGTTGGCTCATAAATATAAAAAAATCAAAATTGGAACCCTCTCAAGTGCAGTAGTTCCTAGGGCTGACGTTAGACTCCCAGGTTCAAGAATGCCGACTCCGGGCCCCAAAAAAGACAAAATATTAACCATGATAGCAGAAACACTGCAAAACCCCTCCATGACTCTAAGGAGGGCAATGTCACTGCTGGGGTCTCTATCTTCATGCCTGCCGGCGATACCCTTTGCACAATTCCACACAAGGGAGCTTCAGTGGCACATACTAGAATGGCAGGTAATATTAAAAAACAATTTGGAAAGCAGGGTCATTCTAAATTCCTCCGTTATTCATTCCCTTCTCTGGTGGGGAAAGAACCAGAATATCTCAAAAGGGATTCCTTGGGTACCAAAAATATCTCGGGTGATAACAACCGATGCAAGTCCCAAGGGGTGGGGGGCCCACATGGCAGACAAAGTGGCTCAGGGCAACTGGTCAATTCAGGAACTGTCAGCATCCTCAAATCAAAAAGAACTCTGGGCGGTGCATCATGCGCTTCTATCATTCCTTACCTACATTCGGGGACATCATGTCCGAATTCTCTCGGACAATATAGTGACAGTAGCCTACATAAATCACCAGGGATGAACAAGGTCTCGGTCACTGATGAATTCCTCCGCCAAAATTTTCAGCCTTGCAGAAACAAATCCACTATCCCTTTCTGCACTGCATATTCAAGGTTCAAAAAACGAGAAAGCAGATTACTTGAGTCGAACCCAGTTGAAACAAGGCGAATGGTCCCTGAATCAGTCTGTCTACAACCAGATCACGAGGATGTGGGGAACCCCAACAATAGATTTGTTCACCAATTACAAAAACAAAAAAGTAAGCAAATTTTGTTCTCTAAGCCCGGAAGGGAATCCTCAGGCTCTGGATGCCTTTCTGATTCCATGGACACACAAACTGACATACGCTTTTCCACCAACCATTCTGATTCCGGCAGTCATTAGGAAAGTCAGAGAGGACAAAACAAAAATGATCCTTATTGCCCCATTCTGGCCCAAAAGGACATGGTTTTCCTGGCTAAGGATGCTATCGGTCTCAGACCCATGGGTTCTACCGAATTTGCCAGACCTACTACAGCAAGGACCGATCTTCCACCCACAGGAGACGAACTTGCATTTGACAGCCTGGTTTTTGAACGGGAATTATTAAAAAAAAAAAAAGAGGCTTCTCAGACAACTTGGTCACAACATTATTAAAATGTAGAAAACCTATTACTACTAAGATATATGGAAAAAATTCTTGTCTGTATCCAAAGTTAAAATCCAGGAGGGACCCTCAATTAATAAAATACTTGAGTTCCTACAAAAAGGTCTGGAACAGGGGTTAGCGGTTAGTACTCTTAAAGTACAGATAGCAGCCCTGGGTGCACTCTATAACCAGAATATTGCAGCCAACCCAAGGATAATAAGATTCATTAAAGCGGTAACGAGCAAAACCTGTAGTTACCCAAAAAATGGCCCCATGAGACTTAAATCTAGTACTCTCGGCATTATCTGGTCCTCCGTTTGAACCAATAGACATGATTCCCATTAAAATACTATCTCTTAAGACCATTCTTCTAGTAGCCTTAACATCTGCGCGCAGGATAAGCGACATTCAAGCCCTGTCCTCTAACTCCCCCTTTACAAAAATCATGGATGATAGGCCGGGTCAGGTCTTAGAGTGACTCTATTTGCCAAAAGTGGCGACAAAATTCCATAGGTCACAGGAAATATCCCTGCCGTCCTTCTGCCCGAACCCTAGAAATGAGAAAGAGCAGAACTTCCATAATCTAGACATCAGAAGATGCCTAGTCCAATACCTAGATTCCACCAGGGAGTATAGGAAGGAAGGCTCTCTGTCTGTTTTCAGGGTCCCAGAAAAGGATTCCAGGCATCTAAAGGTACCTTGGCAAGGTGGATAAAAGAGGCAATAGCGTTGGCATATTCATCCACGGGGAATGCGATCCCGGACGGTATAAGAGCGCATTCCACAAGAGCAGTAGCTACCTCATGGGCTGAGAGGTCAGAGGTATCAATAGAACAGATCTGTAAGGCGGCCACCTGGTCATCACCGTCAACCTTTTTTAGGCACTATAGATTAAATCTAGCCTCTGTGTCTGACCTGACCTTCGGTCGTAGGGTTCTTGAGGCGGTGGTCCCTCCCTAAGCTTAACCTCTGCAATTCTCTCCGTAGTGCTGTCATGGGGGACCGAGAAAGTCATAGTTACTCACCGATAACGGTGTTTCTCGGAGCCCATGACAGCACTCGCTTATTCCCTCCCATCACGAGTGCCGTGAGCACCTTTAATTACATATGATTTATATAGTTATATATTATAATTTAGGCACGGGGTTCCTTTTTTTAAGAAATGTTATAATATGGTATTTTCTCTGTTGTAAACTAACCTGGAGGTCCTCCGATGCTCTGTAAACCAACTGATGCGAGGGAGAGGTACCGCCCTTTTATCTGTAGGTTTCCTGTCCCTGAAGGGCGGATCCCCTCTCTCCGTAGTGCTGTCATGGGCTCCGAGAAACACCGTTATCGGTGAGTAACTATGACTTTCTCTAGTCATCTTCCACGACGGCATATGAAGGTT
The DNA here is from genome assembly GCF_051348905.1 of Ranitomeya variabilis. Taxonomy (NCBI): domain Eukaryota; kingdom Metazoa; phylum Chordata; class Amphibia; order Anura; family Dendrobatidae; genus Ranitomeya; species Ranitomeya variabilis. The sequence goes on along the minus strand of NC_135234.1, from coordinate 708,613,362 downwards.
GTCTCTTTGCCCTAATGGGGAACAGGAAACACAGAGAGGTTAAAAGGACCTCCCACCTCCCACTTGCCAGTGTCTTTCCTGTTCCCCATGAGACGGGGAGAGGTGTCCATGTGCTGTAGTGGCCGGCGACTGCAGTACCTTGTTCAGGCTTTGCCTGTTAAAGCCGGGCACCTGGCGGTCGCTTTCAGCCACCTCCTTATGCTGCTCCCGTCGCCCTGCGTGCAGGTGCCTCGGGACCCCCTCCCGGCCTTCCCGCACCCCCACGAGGGCAAAGCAGGCCTGGGATCTCGTGCATCACTTCCGGTTTCTTCATATCTCCCTGAAGCCGGTACTTCCGGGTTCGCCGGCCGGCGTGTCGGGCCTGGGAGCTCCCTCACATGGATCCTGGAGGGGGATGTCTAATTGCTGGAGGCAGGTGCTAAGGACGGCGTCCATAAAATCCTGCTGAACCACCACTGAGGTAAGGCTATTTTCCCTTCCCCATGACAGCACCGGTACGAGAGATGTTCCCGCCCCCAAGAACAGGAAACCTGCAGAGGAGATAAAAGATGGGGGCGGCACCTCTCTCCTCAGTTTGGTTTCCTGTTCTTGCGGGGAACCTACGGTGCTGCATGGGGAGAGGTCTCGCTTGCTAGGCCGGTCACTGACCGAGGTCCGCGGTGGGAGCAGCGGTGTGCGCGCGTCACCTCCATACCTGGCTGCATGTGCGTCCTTCCCCACTGCGGCCTCCCCGGCGTCCGCTCCTGGCCGGAGGCTGGGCCGGGGAGAAAGCGAAGGCGTGCCCATCACAACGCTGGCGCCAAGTGAATGGGAACTTCCGGGTTGTAACCGGAAGTGACGCTACACGCTGAAGGAGCGGTGTGCTGACACTCCCCGGGGGGGAGGAAGTTCAGGGACGCACACACCGCTTCCTGACAGCCCATATTTAAACTACAAGGCGGCAAGCAGACACTGGTAACAGCCTCCTGCAAGATGGCAGATCCGGTGGAATCAGCGATCCCAGCAGAGAACCCACAGCCTGTCGTGGTATTAAGGGTCCGGTGGGTGAGTGCCTTTGTAAGGCAAAAAACATGTCAGTAACACTGTGTTTTATGTATGTATATGCAGGGAAAGAAAGTTACCTCTAAACAAAAGCATAAAGTGTGTGCACTCTGTGATAGAAGCCTTCCCAAGACATATGAGAAGCATATATGCCGCTCATGTATAGAAAAGACTGTAACTGAAGAGTCATCATCATTGCTTCAGAATATAAAGGCTATTGTTAGAAACGAAGTGCAAAACACAGTAAAGGAGCAACTAAGGCTAGTTTCACACTAGCGTTAACTGCAATACGTCGCAAATGCGTCGTTTTTGCGAAACGCCGCATCCAGCAAAAGTTTTTGCTGGATACGTTGTTTCGTCATAGAGTAACATTAGCGACGCATTTGCGACGCATTTGCGACGCATTTGCGACGCATTTCCAAACGGTGAATGCGTTTGGCGGCGTTTGGGCGTATGGTAGCGGTCCGTCGGGAGAAAAAAACGTTACATGTAACGTTTTTTGCTCCCGACGGTCCGCTTTTTCCGACCGCGCATGCGCAGTCGGAACTCCGCCCCCACCTCCCCGCACTTCCCCGCACATCACAATGGGGCAGCGGATGCGTGGGAAATATGCATCCGCTGCCCCCGTTGTGCGGCGGAGACCACACTAGCGTCGGGAACGTCGGCCCGACGCGCAGCGACGGGTTGTTCCCGACGCTAGTGTGAAAGTAGCCTAAGACATCATGGGGTGCAGAGCTCCGTAAACCCGCCTTCTGCACCTGCCCAAACATCTGATATAGAATCCGAGGGTGAACCGGGGGAGCTTCCGCCCGAGGAAGTTTCGGACCTGGACTCTTCAGATGAAGAGTGTTGCCGGCCTTATGTGTTATCAGAAGATGTGGGGAAGTTGCTAAAACTGGTCAGGTCCACCCTGGGGGTTGAGACGCCAAAAGAAAAACAAACGATTCAGGACTCCATGTTCACCGATTTAGAAGATAAGAAACGGAAAGTTTTTCCATTTCACGATAATATATTAAATCTTATCAAAAAAGAATGGAAAAAAATGAATAAAAGGATTTCAGTTCCCCAGGCCTTAAAACGTAAATATCCCTTTGATGAGGAAATTTGTGAAAGGTGGGAAAAGGCGCCAAAGTTGGACGCGGCTATCGCAAGTACCTCCAGGGCATAGCACTTCCTTTCGAGGATATGGGTGCTCTAAAGGACCCCCTAGATAAAAAGGCAGATGCCTTTCTAAAATCAGCCTGGGAAGCTTCAACTTGGGTGTTCAAACCTGGAGTAGCGGCTACTTGCACTGCCCGTGCCATGGTTAAATGGCCTTGGCCCTCCAGCTGTGGGAGAACTACAATTCCCAGCATGCCTCAACTGCTGCAAGTTGCTAGGGCATGCTGGGAGTTGTAGTTTTATAACAGCTGGAGAGCCGAGGTTCCCCACCCCTGGGCTAGACGAACTAAGCGACCATATAAAAAACAAGTGTCCAAGAGACAGACTTCTAGAAGTCATCCCTTCACTACAAAATGCAGCAGGGTTCCTGGCGGACGCTGCTATTGATTCTGTACGGTTTGCTGCCCGGGCAAGTGCCCTCTCTAATTCGGGCAGAAGAGCGTTATGGTTAAAAAATTGGAATGCTGATTTTCAGTCAAAAGTGAAGCTCTGTGCTGTACCCTGTGAGGGGCAATATTTATTCGGGAGGGCATTAGATGAAATTTTAGAAAAAGCGGCGGACAAGAAGAAACACTTCCCTCCACCTCCCTTCTTTAAACGACGATGGTATGACAATCGTCGGTCCTTTCGAGGATCGGGTAGAGCGGGCCGGGGCCGTCCAACGGATAGAGCCACACGGGGAAAAACCTGGGGTGAAAGAAGAGAGAGAGGTTTCCTTTTCAGTAAACCTCCAAAACCAGATCCCAAACAATGACGCCATATTCCAGGTGGGAGGAAGGGTACGTTTTTTTGTCCATCAGTGGGTAAGCTTACAGCCGTCTCAATGGATAATCAACTTGTTATCTGACGGCCTACGATTAAACTTTATCTCCCTGCCTCCTCACCGAATAAAAGTTACTCGTGTGGCCAAAAAGAACCAATTAGTACTCGAAAAAGAAGTTCATCTTCTTCTAGACACAAAAGTCCTGGTAAGAGTACCTCCACAGGAAATAGGGAGGGGTTTTTACAGCACCCTTTTCCTCACACCAAAACCGGATGGGTCATTAAGAACAATTTTCAACCTAAAAGAGTTAAACAAGTTCATCCGAGTGGAAAAATTCAAAATGGAGACTCTGAGAACGGCGGTAAAACTGCTGTATCCGGGATGTTACATGGCAGTGATAGACCTTACAGATGCCTACTATCATGTACCAATCAGCATGGAGCATCAACAATTTCTAAGGTTAGTAGTGCAGCTGGGACAGGTCTACACCCATCTACAATACCAATGTCTCCCCTTCGGGGTATCAGTGGCTCCTCGTATCTTTACAAAAATAATTTCGGAAGTAGCATCCTTCGTGAGGAGAGAAAATATTCTACTAGTGCCCTATTTAGACGATTTCCTCCTTATAGCAGACAATCAAGAAGATTGCACAAAAGCAGTTACGAAAGTACGAGAGCTACTAACCAGGCTGGGGTGGATAATAAACTTAAAAAAATCAAGAATGATTCCGGTCCAGATACAGGAGTTTCTGGGAATTCAGTTAAATTCAATCAGACAAGACTGTGTCCTTCCAGACAGAAAGATCGAGGCCATAAAACAGCGAGTAAGACAAATACAGACGGCCCAATCCGTCTCGGTGAGGGAAGCCATGTCCCTCCAAGGTATGCTTACTGCAACAATTCCGGCGGTCCAATGGGCACAACTGCATTCAAGGGACCTACAGTGGCAGATTCTGTCAGAACAAACAAAAATACCCTACAACTTAAATCGAAAAATCGTATTGTCACAACATGTACGGGACTCTCTAAGCTGGTGGCTAGATTCCGAAAATCTAAAAAAAGGGGTCCCATGGTCAATCCAGAATCCGGTGGTACTGCCCACGGATGCGAGCCCGTTAGGTTGGGGAGCACACCTATCAGATCGGATCCTACAGGGTCTATGGGATCCACAAATGCAATTAGCCTCCTCAAACCTGAAGGAATTAACAGCGGTAAGGCAAGCGATTCTTCAAACGGAAGAGGACGTCAAAGGAAGACATCTGGTAGTGTTGTCCGACAACAGCAAGGTATTGTATATAAATCGACAGGGAGGAACGAGATCAAGTCCCCTAATGGAAGACGCAAGAAGGCTATTTCGTTGGGCCGAAAACCATCTCTTATCTCTTACAAGTACACACTTATAGGGGTCGGACAACCTTGTCGCAGACTTTCTGAGTCGTCACGTCCTGCACCAGGGCGAGTGGTCGCTAAATCAAAAAGTTTTTGGAGAAATCTGTGCCATCTGGGGGCTTCCTCAAGTGGATCTTTTCTCCACAAGGCGGAATCGAAAGGTAGAAAGATTCTACTCTCTGAACCCGAAAGAGAACCCGGAAGGTGTAGATGCGTTGCTGCACCAATGGAGATTCCAACTAGCCTACGCGTTTCCCGCAATCCCATTAATCCCTACAGTCCTGAAGAAGATCCGAGAGGAGAAATCGCGCATAATCTTAATCGCACCCTTCTGGCCAAAGAGAGCTTGGTTCACTTGGCTCAGACGTATGTCCATCTCGGACCCATGGATACTTCCAGATGTTCCAAATCTTCTGCACCAGGGTCCAGTGACACATCCTCAGGTTCACAGTCTACACCTCACTGCTTGGAACTTGAGAGGGGACTTCTGCTAGCGAAGGGATTCTCGGATCCGTTAGTTACTACTCTGCTGTCCAGTAGAAAGAAGATCACAGCTGATAAATACCAAAGGGTATGGGGAAAATTTTTAGAATTTTCAGGCCGAAGGATAACAGATACCGTTCAGGAAGTCCCTATATCAGAAATCTTAGAATTTCTCCAAAAGGGTCTGGAGAGAGGATTATCTACCAGCACCCTAAAAGTGCAAGTCTCGGCGCTTAGCGCCCTGTTTGACCAAAAATTGGCTGATCACCCCTGGGTGTGTAGGTTCATTCGGGCCTCCTTTACAGCCAGACCATTCAAACCTCGTCCAAAGGTCGCTCCCTGGGATTTAAATTTGGTTTTAAATGCTTTGACCACCTCTCCCTTTGAGCCTCTTTCCTCCAGATCGGTGAAAGCGCTAACTTTAAAAACGGTTCTCCTGATTGCCCTTACCTCAGCCAGACGCATTAGTGAGCTCCAGGCTATATCTATAGACCCTCCTTACACTACATTCCTAGAGGACAGGGTAATTATAAAATCTGATCCGGCCTTCTTACCAAAGGTCAACTCAAAATTCCACAGGGACCAGGAGATAGTCTTGCCCTCATTTTGTGCCAATCCAAAATCCCAGGGAGAAGAAACCTTCCATTGCTTGGACGTCAGACGTTGCCTACTTCAATATACAGTTAGGTCCATATATATTTGGACAGAGACAACATTTTTCTAATTTTGGTTATAGACTTTACCACAATGAATTTTGAACAAAACAATTCAGATGCAGTTGAAGTTCAGACTTTCAGCTTTCATGTGATGGTATTCACATTAAAATTGGATGAAGGGTTTAGGAGTTTCAGCTCCTTAACATGTGCCACCCTGTTTTTAAAGGGACCAAAAGTAATTGGACAATTGACTCCAAGGCTCTTTCATGGACAGGTGTGGGCAATCCCTTTATGTCATTCTCAATTAAGCAGATAAAAGGCCAGGAGTTGATTTGAAGTGTGGTGCTTGCATTTGGAAGGTTTTGCTGTGAAGTAAACATGCGGTCAAAGGAGCTCTCCATGCAGGTGAAACAAGCCATCCTTAAGCTGCGAAAACAGAAAAAAAAAAACATGAGAAATTGCTACAATATTAGGAGTGGCAAAATCTACAGTTTGGTACATCCTGAGAAAGAAAGAAAGCACTGGTGAACTCATCAATGCAAAAAGACCTGGGAGCACAAGGAAGACAACATTAGTGGATGATCGCAGAATAATCTCCATGGTGAAGAGAAACCCCTTTACAACAGCCAACCAAGTGAACAACACTCTCCAGGAGGTCGGCGTATCAATATCCAAATCTACCATAAAGAGAAGACTACATCAAAATAAATACAGAGGGTTCACTGCACGGTGCAAGCCACTCATAAGCATCAAGAATAAAAAGGCTAGACTGGACTTTGCTAAAAAACATCTAAAAAAGCCAGCACAGTTCTGGAAGAACATTCTTTGGACAGATGTAACCAAGATCAACCTCTACCAGAATGATGGAAAGAGAAAAGTATGGCGAAGGCATGGTACAGCTCATGATCCAAAGCATACCACATCATCTGTAAAACACGGCGGAAGCACTGTGATGGCTTGGGCATGCATGGCTGCCAGTAGCACTGGGTCGCTAGTGTTTATTGATGATGTGACACAGGACAGAAGCAGCCAAATTAATTCTGAGGTATTCAGAGACATACTGTGTGCTCAGATCCAGCCAAATGCAGCCAAACTGATTGGTCATCGTTTCATACTACAGATGGACAATGACCCAAAACAAAAAGCCAAAGCAACCCAGGAGTTTATTAAAGCAATGAAGTGGAATATTCTCGAATGGCCAAGTCAGTCACCTGATCTCAACCCAATTGAGCATGCATTTCACTTGTTAAAGTCTAAACTTAAGACAGAAAGGCCCACAAACAAACAGCAACTGAAAACCACTGCAGTGAAGGCCTGGCAGAGAATCAAAAAGGAGGAAACACAGCGTCTGGTGATGTTCATGAGTTCAAGACTTCAGGCAGTCATTGCCAACAAAGGGTTTTCAACCAAGTACTGAAAATGAACATTATATTTAAAATTATTGAATCTGTCCAATTACTTTTGGTCCCTTTAAAAACAGGGTGGCACATGTTAAGGAGCTGAAACTCCTAAACCCTTCATCCAATTTTAATGTGGATTCCCTCAAATGAAAGCTGAAAGTCTGAACTTCAACTGCATCTGAATTGTTTTGTTTAAAATTCATTGTGGTAATGTCTATAACCAAAATTAGAAAAATGTTGTCTCTGTCCAAATATATATGGACCTAACTGTATAGAAGTGACAAATCCATGGCGACAGTCTTCAGCCCTTTTTGTCTCCTTTCAGGGGGCAAACAGGGGAAAAAAGGCCACAAAATCAACCATTGCATGGTGGCTCCGTATGGCTATATCACTTTCCTATTCCTCTGCGGGGCAGGTCCCTCCACCTGGTGTTACGGCCCACTCTACTAGGGCTATTTCCACATCTTGGGCAGAGAGGGCAAATGCGTCTATAGAGCAAATCTGTAATGCAGCAGTATGGTCTTCACCCTCTACTTTCTTCCGCCATTATAGATTAAATCTGGGGCTATCAGATCTCGCCTTTGGGAGAAAAGTGCTACCTGCCGTTGTCCCACCCTAGAGGTTCCTTCTATTTCTTCCTCTCATGTACCGGTGCTGTCATGGGGAAGGGAAAAAATGATAATTACTTACGGGTAATTTGATTTTCCAGATCCATGACAGCACCGCTCTAATTCCCGCCCTATCTTGGTGATGGTTGTGTGATTCACAAAAAACAAAAAAAAAAAAAAAAAAAAAAAAAGGGGATACATACATAAGATGGGGCAATAACCACTTAACATAACAATAGATAAATAGTCTTTAGAGTTTAATATAATGTATATATGCCTAACACTGACAAAGCGGTTACCTTACATTCTCTGTAAACAAACTGAGGAGAGGTACCGCCCCCATCTTTTATCTCCTCTGCAGGTTTCCTGTTCTTGGGGGCGGGACCATCTCTCATGCACCGGTGCTGTCATGGATCTGGAAAATCAAATTACCCGTAAGTAATTATCATTTTTCCCCAGTATGGATGGTTCCTTGTGCCCTGCGTCTGCGGAGCCCAGCGCTACCCCTGCTACTGTGAGTGTTTGCAGGGGTGGGATCCGGGAGGAGTATAGTAAGGGGGTTAGTCATCCTCACCCCTCTCCCTTTGTATATTTCAGGGAGAAAAATCTGCCCCCAAAGCCGCCTATGGGAAGAAGTGCCCAGTTTGTTCCGCTAAATTCCCTCCTAACTGGGATATAAAACTCTGCCAGCCATGCACTGACAGGGTAATAAAAGCTGAGCAACCATCTCTGCTAGATGAAATTCACTCACTGGTAAAACAGGAGGTACAATCTTCCTTGGCAGCTTTTACACCTCCACCTCCGCCGTTGCAACCCGATTCCCCGGCTAAGAAGATAAAAATTCAGGTTGTTGAATCTGATTCTGATTCAGACCTCTCTCATGCCTCATCTATTGGCTGGGAAGATCCAGTATCACCTAAGGCTGAGGTCAGGAAATACCTTTTTTCCTCAGATTATATTGAGGATCTAGTCTCTGCTGTCCGTAACACTACGGGACTAGAAGAGGAACCTGTACCGCAGTCCATACAGGATCGGATGTTTGGTGGGCTTAGATCGGAGAAGAGAGTGTGTTTCCCAGTTCACGCTAACATTGTTAGTATGATTGATCAGGAATGGGAACTGCCCGAGAAACGACTCAGTACCCCTTCAGAAATGAAGCATAGATTTCCTCTAGAGGGTGAATTTATTAAATTGGACATTCCTAAGGTTGATGTGCAGGTGGCTAGGGTTGCCAAAAGATCTGCACTCCCCTTTGAGGATTCTTCACAATTGAAGGATCCTATGGATAGGAAGATTGAAAGTCTCCTGAGGAAATCATGGGAAACTTCTACGTCTGTCCTTAAGGCTAACGTCGCCTCTACTTGTGTGGCTAGGGCCCTCTCCTGCTGGCTAGAAAAATTTGAGACACACATATCTCAAGGTACCTCAAGAGGCGAGATATTGGATTCACTCCCCATTCTGCATAAGGCTACTGTTTTTTTGGCGGACGCTTCTCTGGAATCTGTAAGAGTCGCCGCCAGATCCCTTGTACTTTCCAACTCTGCCAGAAGAGCTCTCTGGCTTAAATTATGGAGCGGTGATATCACCTCTAAAGCCAAGTTGTGTGCCATACCCTTTAAAGGAGATTATGTTTTTGGTCCAGCCTTAGATGACATTCTTGACAAGGCTACCGACAAGAAAAAAGCGCTCCCGGAGCAAAAACAACCTAGGAAACGTTTTTTTCGTGGCCCACAATCTCAGCCCTCTCAAACGAGAGGTAAAGGCAAAACCGGCAGATAGAGCTATGCAAAGGGTAGGGGAAAAAAATATTTTCGTCCCACAACAGCAGCAGTCCCAACAGGACAAACAATGACTCTGACCCGGTGGTGGGGAAGACTCTCAAAATATGTGGGTCAGTGGCAAAATATCACCAGTTCCCACTGGGTTCTCAATGTTATCAAGGAGGGCCTTTTAATAGAGTTAATTTCCCCCCCCCTCAGGGTCTAAAAATTACTACCCTTTCGACATCAAGAGATCGCAGTTTGTTGTCTTTGGGTCTCAGAGATCTTATGAGGTCAAACGTGATCTCCCCAGTTCCACAATCGGAATGGGGAAAAGGACATTATTCCCGTCTTTTCCTGGTTCCCAAACCTTCAGGGGACGTCCGTATTATTATAAACTTGAAGGGTCTAAATCGACATGTGAAATATCGCAAGTTCAAGATGGAGTCTGTAATATCTACAATTCCTCTGATAGGACATCACTCCTTTATGGCAAACATCGACCTAAAGGATGTGTATTTCCACATTCCTATTCACCCGAGACACAAGAAATATCTCAGGTTTGCGATACAGGGGAGTCATCAGGTGGAGCACTATCAGTTTGGAGTCTTTCCCTTCGGCATTTCCTCGGCACCAAGGGTGTTCTCCAAGGTAATGGCAGAAGTAGTGTCATTTATCCGGAAACAAGGTGTCTGCATATTGCCCTATCTGGACGATCTCCTGATAGTAGCTTCCACCGAGATAACCCTGATATCCCATGTCTCGACCACCCTAGAGATATTGAGATCCCTAGGTTGGATTCCAAATATAAAAAATCCCAGCTTCAACCCTTCAAAAACCAGGAGATTTCTGGGAGTGATTCTGGACTCGGCAAACAGATGTCCTTTCTTTCAGACGATCACAGACTTCCTTTAGTAGCAAAAATCAGGAAGTTCAAAGAGATGAGATCTCCTACTCTGCGAGAGGGAATGTCGCTTTTGGGCTCCATGACAGCCTGCATACAATCGGTGGCTTGGGCTCAAGCTCACTCAAGGACCCTCCAAGCCCACATTCTAGGCAATTGGGATGGTCGACCCGGCACTCTTACCAAGAGGATCCACACACCGGGCTGAGTGAAAGCTTCCTTGACATGGTGGATGAATCCCAGAAACCTCCTGAAAGGCGTGTGCTGGATTCAGTTTCCTCTGACCACGATCAAATCAGATGCCAGCAAGAGGGGCTGGGGAGCCATAATAAACCATGTTCCTTATCAAGGTCTTTGGAACCAGTCGATCAGCGAGAAATCGTCAAACTTCAGAAAGCTGAAAGCTGTGGAAGAGGCCCTATTAGCGGCAAGTCGTCAGATTTCTGGACAACATGTTCAGATATACTCAGACAACATGACCACAGTGGCTCACATCAGGCACCAGGGCAGTACAAGGATCCTCAGTTTAAAAAAGATCTTCGCTCGAGTCTTTTCTTGGGCCGAAAAACACTTACTGTCCCTGACGGCAATTCACCTGAAGGGTGCTACAAATATTCAGGCGGATTACCTGAGTTGCCATGATATTCATCCTGGCGAATGGAGCCTGGATCTTCAAACGTTCAACATGTTAGTACACAAGTGGGGTCTTCCAGATGTCGACCTATTTGCCTCTCACCAGAACGCAAAAGTCGAAACCTTTTTTTCCTTGAACCCAAGAGGCAATCCCAGGGGGGTAGATGCCTTGATCCAAGACTGGCATTTTCACCTAGCTTACGCATTTCCGCCAATCCCAATTCTTGCCAAGGTTCTACGGAAGATACGAATAGAAAAGACTCCGACTATTCTGATAGCTCCATTGTGGCCCAAAAGAAGTTGGTTCAACTTGATCATCCAACTACAAGTAGATGGGCCGGTAATGTTACCAATTAAACACAATCTCCTCTCTCAGGGTCCCATTCTCCACTCAGACCCTCAGAAATGGAACTTGGCGGCGTGGTTGCTGAAGCCCAGGTATTAAAGGGCCACGGTCACCCCCCTCCAGCCATTATAAACTAAAAGAGCCACCTTGTGCAGCAGTAATTCTGCATTCTAACAAGGTGGCTCTTTTAGTTTTTGGTTCAAGTATTCCCAAAATAAAGCGCTTTGAAACTTAGCCAAAATACCTGTCTTTAGCCAGGGAGGCGGGTCCTCACTCCCCAGCTTCAACCGCTACTCTGCCGTCACTCAAATCTTCAGGGGCTTTCGGCGCCACCCCCTCCGCGCTTTTTTCCTCTTCAAAACCGGCGCCTGCGCTGTGTTTAAGCTCTGGCCGTGTGACGTCCCAGCCAGGCTTGCAGACTGCGCCTGTGCGGGAATTGCGGCCACCCACCTTGGGAATCCCAGCCCCGCAGTGTGTTATGCATTATGCACAGTGCGGAGCTAGGATTCCTGGGCATGCGCACTGCGTGTGTCAGCCTGTCACCCAGGTCCCCTTTTAGTTTATAACGGCTGGAGGGGGGTGACAGTGGCCCTTTAAAAGCAAAAGGACTATCGATCCCTGTCATAGCTACTCTCCAAAAATTGAGAAAGCCAGTGTCAGGGAGAGACTTGGTGAGCGAGAGCTAATAACCCGGGCTCCTGCAATTTCCCTAAGACTAGGGAAATCCTGACTGACCCTCTACCTGAAGTTTACACTGATGGTGTACATGTTCAGGCCTCGAACCTCACCCTAACTCCTGAGCTCAGCCCTAGGCTGAAACCTGCACCCACCACCCAGTGAAGAGGTAATACTTAAATACCCACAGTTAGCACAGACAAGGATAAAGGAAAATATACACCACGCCGCAGACACTCAGGAATACACTATAAATGTGCAGGGCAAAATAAACACAAATATAGGAAGGAGTAAATAAGACGAAGGAATATACACCACCAGCAACGAATCTCCAACCACCAGCTCTCAACTCCAGACCGAGATAACAACGCAAGACAGAAGCTATAATCAGCGACGCCCAATGATCAGGAGAACTATTTAAAGGCCATGGAAATGGCCCAGCTTCCAATCCGAGGATCAGGTAAATTAACCCCGGAACAGCTAGACAAAATCTAGCAGACGCCATTGAGTAAATAGTGGTCAAAAGCGGAATTACCGCTGTCTGTCGGACGACCTGGTCTGAACAGCGTCCGACATGACAGCCAGCAACCAACGCCATCTACAATAAGATCTGGAAAAAAGTTTTCATCGTGCTGTCTGCCTAACCTTCCAGACCCTTCAAGCCAAACATACCTATCATATTAGACTTTTTACAAAAAGGCTTGGAAATAGGTCTTAGGCCCAGTACCCTCAAGGTCCAGGTCTCTGCTCTGTTTTTGATCAAGATCTAGCTGGTCATCGCTGGATTAAAAGGTTTATGACATCAGCAACTAGAATGAATCCTAGAAAATCATAGTTCCCCCATGGGATCTCAATGTGGTGCTCCAAGGTCTAACAGGTCCACCCTTTGAACCATTGTCTTCCTGTTCTCCACAAAATCTGGCCTATAAAACTGTGTTTTTGGTAGCCATAACTTCAGCTAGAAGGATTGGTGAATTACAGGCCTTGTCTATACGAGAACCTTATCTTCTAGTAAGAGATGATTCAATTGTGTTTCGTCTTGATCCTTCTTTTCTTCCAAAGGTTATCTCTGACTTTCATCGTTCCCAAGAGATTGTTCTACCGACCTTTTGCCATAAACCTGCAAACTTGGAAGAAAGAAGATTTAGCACTCTAGATGTCCGGCGTATTCTATTACAGTACTTAGATCAGACCCATGCTCTCAGAATTGATCATAACCTCTTTGTCCATCTCTCAGGACAAAATAAAGGGAAAAATGTAGCCAAAAGTACCATTGCTACGTGGATCAAAAAAAGCTATAACGGAAGCCTACCTCGCTCAAAACAAATTACCTCCAGTAGGGATCAAGGCCCACTCAACCAGATCTACATCAGTTTCCTGGGCAGAAAGAGCAGGCGCATCTCCGGAGCAGATTTGCAGGGCAGCAACGTGGTCTTCACTCCATACCTTCTCTAAGCATTATAGATTAGATGTATTGTCCAATAAGGACTTGGCCTTCGGCCGTAAAGTTCTCCAGGCCGTTGTCCCTCCCTAGTGCCAAATTAGTTGGTATTCCTCCATATGCCGTCGTGGAAGGTGACTAGAGAAAATAGAATTATTCTTACCGTTAATTCGGTTTCTAGGAACCTTCCACGACGGCACTAATTTCCCACCCGATACATATTCCTGGATTAGTTCTGGGATTCTGAAGGTAAACCGGTGCTATGGTCTCAGTTGTAAGTCACTGGCAAGTGGGAGGTCCTTTTAACCTCTCTGTGTTTCCTGTTCCCCCATTAGGGCAAAGAGACAACCTCCATATGCCGTCGTGGAAGGTTCCTAAAAACCGAATTAACGGTAAGAATAATTCTATTTTTTGCACAAATGAAAATGCATTTAAAACATTCTGCTTTAAAAAATGTGTAAACAAAAAACTATGACGCATAAAAAATGCAGCAAAAACACAATATTAAGGTCATATTACTTTTGCCTATTTTGGTCCTGGCCATATGCAGAAAATTATGAAAGGGCTAATCAGTTCTATGTATTTGAATGGGGTTGATTCGGATGATTGTAGCAGTTGCAGAAATTTCTGAAACATGTGAACCACACTAAAGGTACCGTCACACTCGACGGTGCAGTGATATAGACAACGAGCCGATCGCTGCAGCGTCGCTGTTTAGGATGCTGGGGAGCTGTCACACAGACAGCTCTCTCCAGTGACCAACGATCAGGGGAACGACTTCGGCATCGTTGAAACTGTCTTCAACGATGCCAAAGTCCCCCTGCAGCACCCGGGTAACCAGGGTAAACATCGGGTTACTAAGTGCAGGGCCGCGCTTAGTAACCCGATATTTACCCTGGTTACCATTGTAAAAGTAAAAAAAAAACACTACATACTCACCTTTTGATGTCTGTCACGTCCCCCGGCGTCCACAGGGTTACGCGCTGCTGCTCAGAGCTTCCTGCACTGAATGTGTCAGCGCTGGCAGTAAAGCAGAGCACAGCGGCAGATAAGGGAACGTATTCCTCAGCGCCGCTTATTAACAGCGCTGAGAAATAAGGTTATAGCGCCCCCCAGCGTCGGAAATTCTCCGGGGTCTCGGCTACTGGGTTAACTGAGACCCTGGATAACATGATTCGGGTCGGTTTTTACCGATCCTAGTGTTGCAATCATCTTTATTCACGGAATAACAGTGACCGCAAAATTTAAAAAAAGTCTGATTTCCCATTTAATTTCTCTCTCCTCTGATATGATCTAGCACATCAGAGGAGAGAGAAATGGGGTCCCCCGAGCCCCCCGGTACCTCTGGTGTCCCTGGACCTTCCTGCATCCCCCAGTCCTGTCTCCCGGCCATCGGCGTCTTCTGGGAAGGAAATGGCGGGCGCATGCACAGTGCGCCCACCGAGATCTGCTGTCTGGCACCCGGCAACCACAGGAGATTTCTCTTATTGGTTAATTTTAATCACTGTGATAGACCCTATAGTAAATCAAGCCTTTATCACCCCCTTAGTTAAGTAACAATAAAAAATTTAAAAAAGTGTTTATTTCAATTTTTCCATTAGTGTTAGGGCTAGAGCTAGTGTTAGGGTTGGGGCTAGGGTTAGGGTTGGAGCAAGAACTATGGTTGAGGCTCGGGTTGGGGTTAGGGTTGGGGCTAGTTTTAGGTTTGGGTCTCGGGTTGGGGCTAGAGCTAGTTTTAGGTTTGGGCTAGGGTTGGAGCTAGGGTTGGGGTTGGGGCTAGTGTTGGGGCTAGGGTTACTGTTGGGGCTAGAGCTAGTTTTAGGTTTGGGGTTAGGGTTGGAGCTAGAGCTAGGTATGGTTAGGGTTGGGGTTAGGGTTGGAGTAAGGTCTGGGCCTATGGTTGGGGCTCGAGTTAGGGTAAGGGTTAGGGTTTGGGCTGGGGCTAGAGTTGGGGCTAGGTTTGGGGCTAGAGCTAATGTTAGGGTTGGAGGTAGAGCTAGGGTTGGGGCTAGGGTTTGTGTTGGTGCTAAGGTTGGGGTTGGAGCTAGGATTGGGGCTAGAGCTAGGGCTGGGGTTAGGGCTCGAGTTAGGGTTGGAGGTAGGGTTGGGGCTTGGGTTGGGGCTATGGTTAGGGATGGGGTTAGCTAGGTTTAGGTTTGGGGCCAGGGTTAGGGTTGGAGCTAGGGTTGGGGCTGGGATTAGGGCTCGAGTTAGGGTTGGGGCTTGGGTTGGGGCTAGGGCTATGGTTAGGGTTGGGGTTAGCTAGTTTTAGGTTTGGGGCCAGGGTTAGGGTTGGAGCTAGAGCTAGGGTTGGGGCTAGGGTTAGGGTTTGGGCTAGGGTTGGGGCTAGAGCTAGTTTTACGTTTGGGCTCAGGGTTGGGGCTCGAGTTGGGGCTAGAGCTAGTTTTAGGTTTGGGGTTAGGGTTGGAGCTAGAGCTAGGGTTGGGGCTAGGGTTAGGGTTTGGGCTCGGGTTGTGGTTGGGGCTATGGTTAGGGTTGGGGCTCGGGTTTGGTTGGGGCTATGGTTGTGGTTAGGGCTGGGGCTAGGGTTAGGGTTGGGGCTCAAGTTAGGATTGGGGCTAGGGTTAGGGTTGAGGCTCGGGTTGGGGTTTGGACTGGGGTTAGGGTTGGGGATAGAGCTAGTTTTAGGTTTGGGACTAGGGTTAGGGTTGTGGCTAGGGTTCAGGTTGGGGTTGGTGCTAGAGCTAGTTTTAGATTGGGGGTTAGGGTTGGAGCTAGTGTTGGGGTTGGAGCGAGAGCTGGGGTTAGGGTAAGGGCTGGGGCTAGGGTTAGGGCTCGAGTTATGGTTGGGTTTATGGATAGGGCTGGGGTTGGGGCTGGGGTTATGGCTAGTTTTAGGGTTGGGGCTGGGGTTGGTGCTAGAGCTAATTTTAGGGTTGGGGTTAGGGTTGGGATTAGCGTTGGGGCTATGGTTAGGGTTGGAGCAAGAGCTAGGGTAGTGGTTGGGGTTGGGGTTAGGGTTGGGGCTAGGGTTATTGTTGGGTCTAGGGTAAGGGTTGGGGCTCGGGTTGGGGCTACTAGGGTTAGGGTTGGGTCTAGAGCTAGTTTTAGGATTGGAGCTAGGGTTAGGATTGGGGCTAGAGCTAGTTTTAATGTTAAGGTCTAGGATTAGTTTTGGGGCTAGGGTTGAGGTTGGGGATAGGGTTGGGGCTAGGGTTAGGGTTGGACTGGGGATTGGGTTAGGGTTGGGGCTAGGGTTAGGGGTGGACTGGGGCTTGGGTTAGGGTTGGACTGGTGTTAGGGTGGGGTTAGGGTTGGAGTTGGGTACATCAGGGAGTCTTCAAACGTGACATGGCGCCCGCCATTGATTCCAGCCAATTTTACGTTCAAAAAGTCAAATCGCGCTCCTTCCCTTCCGAGCTCTGCTGTGCGCCCAAACAGCGGCGTTTCCCCACATATGGGGTATCGGTGTATTCAGAACAAATTGCCCAACGTTTTGGTTCCTACAGTTGTGGCCAAAAGTATTGACACCCCTGCAATTCTGTCAGATAATACTCAGTTTCTTCCTGTAAATGATTGCAAACACAAATTCTTAGGTATTATTATCTTCATTTATTTTGTCTTAAATGAAAAAACACAAAAGAGAATGAAGCAAATAATTGATCATTTCACACAACTCCAAAAATGGGCCAGACAAAAGTATTGGCACCCTCAGCCTAATACTTGGTTGCACAACCTTTAGCCAAAATAACTGCGACCAACCGCTTCCGGTAACCATCAATGAGTTTCTTACAATGCTCTGCTGGAATTTTAGACCATTCTTCTTTGGCAAACTGCTCCAGGTCCCTGATATTTGAAGGGTGCCTTCTCCAAACTGCCATTTTTAGATCTCTCCACAGGTGTTCTATGGGATTCAGGTCTGGACTCATTGCTGGCCACCTTAGAAGTCTCCAGTGCTTTCTCTTAAACCATTTTCTAGTGCTATTTGAAGTGTGTTTTGTGTCATTGTCCTGCTGGAAGACCCATGACCTCTGAGGGAGACCCAGCTTTCTCACACTGGGCCCTACATTATGGTGCAAAATTTGTTGGTAGTCTTCAGACTTCATAATGCCATGCACACAGTCAAGCAGTCCAGTGCCAGAGGCAGCAAAGCAACCCCAAAACATCAGGGAACCTCCGCCATGTTTGACTGTAGGGACCGTGTTCTTTTCTTTGAATGCCTCTTTTTTTCTCCTGTAAACTCTATGTTGATGCCTTTGCCCAAAAAGCTCTACTTTTGTCTCATCTGACCAGAGAACATTCTTCCAAAACGTTTTAGGCTTTTTCAGGTAAGTTTTGGCAAATTCCAGCCTGGCTTTTTTATGTCTCTGGGTAAGAAGTGGGGTCTTCCTGGGTCTCCTACCATACAGTCCCTTTTCATTCAGACGCCGACGGATAGTATGAGTTGACACTGTTGTACCCTCGGATTGCAGGGCAGCTTGAACTTGTTTGGATGTTAGTCGAGGTTCTTTATCCAACATCTGCACAATCTTGCATTGAAATCTCTTGTCAATTTTTTTTTTCCGTCCACATCTAGGGAGGTTAGCCACAGTGCCATGGGCTTTAAACTTCTTGATGACACTGCGGACGGTAGACACAGGAACATTCAGGTCTTTGGAGATGGACTTGTAGCCTTGAGATTGCTCATGCTTCCTCACAATTTGGTTTCTCAAGTCCTCAGACAGTTCTTTGGTCTTCTTTCTTTTCTCCATGCTCAATGTGGTACACACAAGGACACAGGACAGAGGTTGAGTCAACTTTAATCCATGTCAACTGGCTGCAAGTGTGATTTAGTTATTGCCAACACCTGTTAGGTACCACAGGTAAGTTACAGGTGCTGTTAATTACACAAATTAGAGAAGCATCACATGATTTTTCGAACAGTGCCAATACTTTTGTCCACCCCCTTTTTTATGTTTGGTGTGGAATTATATCCAATTTGGCTTTAGGACAATTCTTTTTGTGTTTTTTCATTTAAGACAAATTAAATGAAGATAATAATAACAAAGAATTTGTGTTTGCAATCATTTTCAGGAAGAAACTGAGTATTATCTGACAGAATTGCAGGGGTGTCAATACTTTTGGCCACAACTACCATATTTTCTGGTGTATAAGACGACCCCCAACTTTTCCATATAAAATATGGAATTTGGGATATGCCCGCTGTATAAGACTGGGGTCATCTTATAAGCCCAGTCATCTTATACAGCGTGTGGTTCCCAGGGTCTGAAGGAGCGGAGACTCTCCTTCAGGCCCTGGGATCCATATTCATGTTAAAAATAAAGAATAAAAATAAAAAATATGTATATACTCACCCTTCCGAGAAGCCTGGCTCTCACCGGTGTAAGCGTCTGCCTCCGTTCCTAAGAATTGCAGCATGAAGGACCCTCGAGATGTCACGGTCAGGTGACTGGCCTGTGATTGGTCCGTGACCGCTCATGTGACCAGTCACCTGACCGTGACGTCATCGAAGGTCCTTCACGCTCTGCAATTCTTAGGAACGGAGGCAGACGCTTACACTGGTGAGAGCCAGGCTTCTCGGAGGGGTGAGTATATACATATTTTTTATTTTTATTCTTTATTTTTAACATGAATATGGATCCCAGGGCCTGAAGGAGAGTTTCCTCTCCTTCAGACCCTGGGAATCATCCAGGATCGCTCCCTGCACACGCCGTACCCGGCGTATAAGACGACCCCCGACTTTTGGGACAGTTTTTAGGGGTTAAAATGTCGTCTTGTACGCCGGAAAATACGGTATATTTCTCCTGTTAACTTTGGAAAAATAAAAAATTGGGGGCGGAAAGATAATTTTTGTTGAAAAAAATTGCTTTTTTTATTTTCGCTGCTCTGTTATAAACTTCTGTGAAGCACTTGGGGGTTCAAAGTGCTCACCACACATCTAGATTAGTTCCTTAAGGGTCTAGTTTCAAAAATGGTGTCCCTTGTGGGGTGTTTCCACTGTTTAGGCACATCGGGGGCTCTCCATACGTGACATTGCGTCCAATCTCAATTCCAGGCAATTTTGCATTGAAAAAGTCAAACGGCACTCCTTCCCTTCTGAACCCTGCTGTGCACCCAAACAGTGTTTTTTTCCCCCCACATATGGGGTATCGGCGTATTCAGGAGAAATTGTACAATTGTTTTTCATTGTCTCTTACACTTGTGAAACTAAACAAAAATTGGTTCTGAAGTAAAATGTTTGTGAAAAAAAATGTAAATCTTCATTTTTTCCTTCCACGTTGCTTCATTTCCTGTGAAGCACGTGAAGGGTTAATAAGTCTTGTGTGGTTTTCAGCACCTTGAGGGGGGTGCAGTTTTTAGAATGGTGTCACTTTTGGGCATTTTCTATCATATAGACCCCTCAAAGTCACTTCAAATGTGAGGTGGTCCCTTAAAAAAATTGTTTTGGAAATTCTGTTGGAAAAATGAGAAATCGTTGGTCAACTTTTAACCCTTATGTCCTAACAAAAAAAACAATTGTTTCCAAAATAGTTCTGATATGCTGATGTAAAGTAGACATGTGGGAAATGTTATTTATTAAGTATTTTGTGTGACAACTCTCTGATTTTAGGGCATAAAAAGTAAAAGCTTGAAAATTGCAAAATTTTACTTTTTTGCCAAATTTCTGTTTTGTTTTGTTTTTTCACAAATAAACGCAAGTCAAATCGAAGAAATTTTACCACTAACATGAAGTACATATGTCATGAAAAAACATTCTCAGAATCACCGGGTCCCGTTATAACCTCATAAAGTGACATTGGTCAGAATTGTAAAATTTGGCTTGGTCATTAAGTACAAAATTGGCTCTGTCACTAATAAGAGGTTAATGTGATTTAGGCACTCTTGGGCTAAGAAGGAGGGGGCATTTGAATTTAGGAGCACAAAATTTGCTGAATTTTTTTTCCAGGGGTCAGGAGCCATTTCGCTATTTTAAAGTCTTTGATCCACCAGTAACGTGGAAACCCCCTATATTTCCATTGACAGATCTGAGTGGAGACTTGAATTTTTTTGTGGATTGAGTTATAGCTTTTATTGGGAACATTTTACATAACATTTGGGATCACATTTATCCTGTGCTCTACGATGAGCACTTGCATAAAAGTTTCCATCTAAAACTCTGAGTGACGTGACAGATGAAACACCCATGGATCCACTCACTGTAGTGAGGCAGCAGAGTTACTCTGGACTCCGTCTGGCCTCTGTTCAGCGTTGTCCTTCTTTTCAGAAGTGCAAAAAACTATGGCTGACCGCGCTTTTATACTCGCCCGAAAATACTGACACTGTTGGATCACAGGTGGCCAGAAAGTATCAACAGAGCCTCCCTCTGCCTCATTATAGGGAAACTTCTGCCGGTATCAGATTTATATCGTGTTTTTTTTTTTTTTTTTTTTAATGTTTCACTGGGTTTTTTTTGCGAAACAAAGTTTTTGCATCACCATGTTTTGAGATATAATTTTTCCATATCTCTGCCGACGGTTAAGTAAGGCTACGTTCACATTTGCGTTGTGCGCCGCAGCGTCGGCGCCGCAAGGCACAACGCAAACAAAAACGCTGCAAAACGCATGCACAACGCTGCGTTTTGCGCCGCATGCGTCCTTTTTTTGATTGATTTTGGACGCAGCAAAAATGCAACTTGGTGCGTCCTCTGTGCCCGGACGCGGGCGCCGCAGGGACGCATGCGGCGCAAAACGCAAGTGCGACGCATGTCCATGCGCCCCCATCTTAAATATAGGGGCGCATGACGCATGCGGCGACGCTGCGGCGCCCGACGCTGCGGCGCCCGACGCTGCGGCGCAGACCGCAAATGTGAACGTAGACTAAGGGCTTGTTTTTTTGTGGTACAAGTTGATGTTTTCATTGGTACCATTTTCGGACTTTTTTTTTTTTTTTCCTTTTCATCACTTTCTATTCTGATTTTTGGGTGGCAGAATGAACAAAAAAACAGCAATTCAGGAATTGGTTTTTATTTTATTTTTTATGCCCTTCACTGTGTAGTAAAATTGATAAGGCAGCTTTATTCTTCGGGTCAGTACGATTTACACTGGCGCTTATACAGAATAAAAAATATTTTCTACAAAGAATTATTTTTGCATCACTTCTATTCTGAGAGCTATAACTTTTTTACTTTTCTGCTGATGGAGCTGTATGGTGGCTTGTTTATTGTGGGACAAGATGACATTTTCAGAGATTACTCTTTTTATTTGCATTTGACTTTTTGATTGTTTGTTTTATTCCACTTCGTACCAATGACCTTTCACTTGGGAATCAACCTAATGCACTGAGCTATTAGGGAATTATATTTATGATAAAAAATCATTGTTTTTTGCCGAGTTATTTATTTTGCAGTGTTCACTGAAGGGGTTAATTCATGTCAGTCTCAGGGTATGTGTCCACGTTCAGAATTGCTTCAGGATTTGGTCAGGATTTTATGCAGGTAAAATCCTGACCAAATCTGCACCTGAGGTCACTGGCAGGTCATCTGCGTTGTCCTTGAGTTTTTTTCTGCAATGTAAGGACATGCTGCGTTCTTAAAAGACGCGCCACATGTGAGTTTTCTCGGGTCTGCCGCATGCATCTTTTACTGCATAGTGGAGACACGATTTCATGAAATCCCCTCCACTACGCTGTAACCATACCTCCCAACCATCCCGGATGCAGCGGGACTGTCCAGATTTTGACAGTCAGCCCCGCGATCCCGGGCGGGACATTAGTTGTCCCTCAGTGGTTGGGAGGTGTGCATGCAATATCAGCCGGTCAGTCTCATCCCCGCACCCGCAGAGCAGCATGAGCACAGCACACCACATATTGGTTGCTCGCTGCTCACAGGAGAGGAGGACCTGTGATGAGGTCACAGGGGGGAGGAGTCATGGGTCACATGATCGGGACCTCCGTGGATTGCAGGACGGTTGTGCTGGTTGCCAACTTGCGATGGTGCTGGATGAGGTAAGCTGCCTTGTGTGGGTCAGGAGGTGTTTACAGTGTGGATGTAGCTGAGCCGTGTGTGTGCGAGGTGTATGGAGCGGAGCTGTGTGTGTACGAGGTGTATGGAGCGGAGCCATGTGTGTACGAGGTGTATGGAGCGGAGCCGTGTGTGTACGAGGTGTATGGAGCGGAGCCGAGTGTGTACGAGGTGCTATGTGTGGCCATTATGCGGTACGAAGCATCGCGTGCGGCCATTTTACGGCACGGAGCATCTCGTGCGGCCATATTTTTTTGTTTATAATTATTGTATATGAAACAGTGTGATCAGCAGTGCTAAATGGGTCTGGTTGGGACGTGGATATGGGTGTGACTAATTATGAATGGGTGTGGTCAGAGGCGTGGCCTAAAATTTGCCACGGCGCATATTGCGCGCCGCAAACTTTGTCCCTCTTTCCCATTTTCAAAAGTTGGGAGGTATGCTGTAACATCTGGACGCTGTTTTTTTTTATTTTTATGCATGTTGCTCAACGCTGCATCAAAAACGCGTTTCCTGAACGCGGACACATACCCTTATGGGCCAGGTCGTTCCAGAAGCGGCAATACCCAATATATGTATTTTATTTGCTTATTTTTGTTTTTACATAAATGTATTTATTGGATGAATGTTTTTTTTTCTGTTTATTTTGTGAAATTTTTTTTCATATTTTTTTTTAAATTAAATTTTATATTTAATTTTTTTTTTTTATAACATTGTGCCAGGCTGGGACATCCTCTTTCTCTGCCCTGATCACTGACCTGATGTTTTGCATTGCTTATTAGTTTAGTCTCTGTCAGAGACAGGCAGGAGGCATGCCGGCTCCCTACACTGAGTGGGAGTTTACTGGCCACCATACCTGGGTGACCCCCGCTACCCTCTTTCGGCCCGGGGTCACCATATGTTGTGCTGATCGGAGCAGACGGGAAGCTCCCTTCCTCCCTCTGCTATGCCGATCGGTGTCGCTGTCACTATTGTCAGCGGTATCAGAGGGGTTAAACTCCTGTGATTTGTGCTAGCATCTATTGTGGGCGTTGATACAGGGTGTCAGCTTTCCTATGAAAATATTTAGAATTGAGAGTCCTCAGTGGTTGATACCGTCTTTTCAGTTAGCCATTAAAAGGTAACAAATTGCAAGCTTTCGAGACTACGCAGGTCCCATCAGGCAAAGACTAAAAGAAATTCTGAAGAATCACATATTTATGCACAACATAGCACAGAAAAAAAAACCCAAAACCCATGGCTAAGACAGGTGACATGAAGCAGAATTACCATGAGTGATAAACAGTTATGTCCATAAATATTGGGCCAGTTCTTAGATAAGGAATGTTTTATTGTCCTCTGATTGGGGTCTGGTTCTGTTGTGATGACCCCACATAGTCTGAGGGGCACGTTCCTTATATATCTTTCCTGTAGCTTTCATACAGTGTTGACACCCGCTTTTGAGCGTGCCGGCGTGATCATCGCGCCGTACATGTACGGTAATTTGCGAGAAAGCACCTATCGAGACACTGTACATGTATGGTGGATGTCATAAAGGGGTTAAACCTTACAAGTCCCAGCAAAGTGGATGGGATTTATAGAAATCTATTTCCCACTGTGCTTTTTATTTCATTTTTTTTTACAATGCGTATATCAAATCCACAACATGTCACTTATTCTTTTGTACGCTGAGTTTTATATGCAGAAATTCCTAGTAGAATTGCACGACATGCAAAAAATCCACAAATTTTTTTAAAAAAAGTATGTCTTCTTTTGCATCAAAATCACATATACCGTATATACTCGAGTATAAGCCGAGATTTTCAGCCCAAATTTTTGGGCTGAAAGTGCCCCTCTCGGCTTATACTCGAGTCATGATCGGTGGTGGGGTCGGCGGGTGAGCACTGTCATACACTTACCTGCTTCCAGGGCTCCTGGCGCCCCCCCTGCACGTCCCACTGTCTCCGGGTGCCACAGCCTCTTCCCCTGAGCGGTCACGTGGGACCGCTCATTAGAGAAATGAATATGGACTCCACTCCCATAGGGGCGGAGCCGCTTATTCATTTCTCTAATGAAGCGGTGCCGGTGACCGCTGATAGAGGAAGAGGCTGCGGCACCGAAGACAGGCAGGGGGAAGGAGCGGGACGCCGGGAGCAGGTAAGTATGACATATTCACCTGTCCTCGTTCCACATGCCGGGCGCCGCGCCATCTTCCCGGCGTCTCTCTGCACTGACTGTGCAGGTCAGAGGGCGCGATGACGCATATAGTGTGCGCGCCGCCCTCTGCCTGATCAGTCAGTGCAGAGAGACGCCGGGAAGATGGCGCCGAGGAGCTGCAAGCAAGAGAGGTGAGTATGTGTTTTTTTTTTTTTTTTTAATTGCAGCAGCAGCAGCACAGATTTATGTGGAGCATCTATGGGGCAACGGTGCAGAGCATTATATGGCACAGCTATCTATGGGGCAACGGTGCAGAGCACTATATGGCACAGCTATGAGGCAACGGTGCAGAGCACTATATGGCAGAGCTATGGGGCAACGGTGCTGAGCACTATATGGCACAGCTATGGGGCAACGGTGCAGAGCACTATATGGCACAGCTATGGGGCAACGGTGCAGAGCACTATATGGCAGAGCTATAGGGCAACGGTGCAGAGCATTATATGGCAGAGCTATGGGGCAACGGTGCAGAGCACTATATGGCACAGCTATGGGGCAACGGTGCAGAGCACTATATGGCACAGCTATGGGGCAACGGTGCAGAGCACTATATGGCACAGCTATGGGGCAACGGTGCAGAGCACTATATGGCACAGCTATGGGGCAACGGTGCAGAGCACTATATGGCACAGCTATCTATGGGGCAACGGTGCAGAGCATTGTATATATGGCACAGCTTTATGTGGAGTATCTATGGGGCAACGGTGCAGAGCATTGTATATATGGCACAGCTTTATGTGGAGCATCTATGGGGCCATAATGAACGGTGCAGAGCATTATATATGGCACAGCTTTATGTGGAGCATCTATGGGGCCATAATGAATGGTATGGAGTATCTATTTCTAATTTTGAAATTCACCAGTGGCTGCTGCATTTTCCCCCCTAGGCTTATACTCGAGTCAATAAGTTTTCCCAGTTTTTTGTGGCAAAATTAGGGGGGTCGGCTTATACTCGGGTCGGCTTATACTCGAGTATATACGGTAATCTGCATATGACTAAATCAGCCAAGTTTAGTTAAAGCCAAATACCGGGAAGTATCAAAAACAAAGCCGCTTTATGTAAAACATGACAAAACAGAGACATTTAAAAAAAATTAAAAAACCGTTAAAAAGGCAGTGGGGGAAAAAAGCGCACTCAAAAACTCAATGTAAAAAAAAAAAAAAAAATGTTAAGTAACTTATAGGTGCAGAAATGCACGAAAACCTAAACTGGTGCAAGAACTGTAATTACCTTGGCAGGTGACGCATACCCTGAAATGCTAATTTTCTTTTGCAAAAAAGTCATAAACCTTAGTGCACACCAAAAAAAAAAAAAAAATTTAATTTTTGTTTTGATACGCTGGCAAAAAAGGTTAATGGAGGTTTTTGGGAGGGGTTGTAGTCTGTCATAGTCCTTATAATCATCTCTAGAAATCTTTGCCAGTTTGTGCCCGATTTATTGGGTGGCCTGCACCTACTACGTTCAGCACATTTTGCTCCAGCAGATTTTTGTTAAAGACTGTTGTATTATTCGTCGGCTTTAATATGTTGCCCCCCCACGGTTTTAATATCGCTGGCTGTCTTTGTGTGTCAGTAATCCTGATTTATTATAATGTCACTGATTTATAAAGGAAGATTTTGCATTTCCTAAAAGAAAGAAAAGCTCACGTTTGTAACTTGGGTACGTTCAGCGCAGTCTGCGGGCTGGGACCTGTCATAGAGAAGCTGTTGTCAGACCTTTAGGTTTCTTCTAGACTACAAGCAATTTTCTTAATAAAATCTGACAAAAAGAAAGCGACAAGAAAACAAAGGTGGGTGCTGAAATTAAAAAGGACCCTTCAGCTCTCCTGACATGTCTCCTCTAGTAAATACTTGTATTTCCCATGAACTGAGAGTTCTGGAGCGTCTTTTCTTGTGTTCTTCTGTTCCTCTGATATTCCAGCTGGAAATGAATACATTAACAGAATGTTACCCATCCAATGATTTGTAACTTTGTACCAAGTTTTTATAAAACATTTCCTACCATTTGATAGCTAACTGTGCCTAAGGCCACGTTCACACCACGTTCAGTATTTGGTAAGTATTTTACATCCGTGTTTTTAAGCCAAAATCAGGAGAGGAACAATCAGAGGAAAAGTAAAATATAAACACGTCACCACTTCGGTATTTATCACCCACTCCTGGTTTTGGGTTACAAATACTGATGTAAAATACTGAACATGTGAACAACAAGAGGATTGGCAACCATTGTAGCCGCCATCTGAGCCATGAACTAGGCTATATAAATTCCAATTTGCTTAGACAATGACAAGCCAGAAGTTATTTTTTATTATTAGCACCATTTATTTCATGTCTCTTTACATATGAAAGGGATATACATAATAACAAACAAGTACAATTATCATGAAACAATACAAGTGATCGGCTGGAATAGGAGGAGAGGTCGTGCATCGGTTGGTGGAATGAGGGTTATTGCAGGTTGTAGGCTTGTCATAAGAGGTAGGTCTTCAGGCTTTTCTTTTTAAGGTTTCTGCAGTAGGCGTGAGTCTGTTATGTTGGGTAGATAATTCCACAGTAGGGGGTATGCACGGGAGAAATCTTATATGCGATTGTGGGAAGAGGAGATAAGAGGGGAGTATGAGATTGTGAGAATCGGAGGTTGCGTGCAGGTAAGTACCAGGTGACCATGTCACAGATGTATGGAGGAGACTGGTTGTGGATGGCTTTGTATGTCATGGTTAAGGTTTTGAACTGGAGTCTCTGGGTAATAGGGAGCCAGTGAAAGGATTGACAGAGCAGAGAGGTTGGGGGGAAAGGTGGATTAGTTGGGCAGCAGAGTTTAGGATAGAGTGAAAGGGTGCAAGAGTGTTAGAGGGGAGGCCATAGAGCTGGAGGTTGCAGTAGTCAAGGCGGGAGATAATGAGGGCATACACTAGTGTTTTTGAAGATTCTTGTTTAAGGAATGTTTTTGAGTTGGCGTCGGCGGAATGTTTTCATTAAAATTTGGACTTTTGGCTTATGGAGTGAAGTTGCGGACCAGTCACTTGTATTTTCGGGTTTATCGGCCAACTAAATGACTTTCAGGAATTACCCGATGTCTATGGCTGTCTTACATGGATGCTGCTGTTACTGCCTTTTAAAATCTTTATGATCTCCCTTTAAGGATGCAGTTTTTCATCCTGCCTTAAATGTAAAGTGATAAGTAAACCTTAAATTCCATATTGTCCATTCTCCAAGCATAATTTCCCCAGAAAATCGCGTTCAGGCGTTTCAGTTCTATAGTCTTTCATTCCTGCTCCCCTGCTGCTCATTACAGTTTACCCAAAATATTGTATGAAACCTTTTCCTGCAATTAACAACCTCCGAAAAAGAAGAGTTGGCAGTAACTTGGGCTGGTTCCATAATCAGACAAAGATTATTGGCCGTAATACAGCAACAAAACCTAGACTTCCATAAGGCTGTATGCAGGGGTGTTTTGAAGCGTTCAAAAACAGGTTTTTAACGTGGAAACCGCTTTTCGGTAGTTTTTTTTTAATTTCTCCTTTTTTGTGTGTGTTTCTTGACGAGTTTTTGAAGCTTCCCCCCCCCCCCCCAAAGTTATTCTGCTTTATGGTTTGACAGTGCCTAGTTTGAAGTTGGTTCCAACTGCTTCAAAGAAGGTACACGCACTTAAGTTTTTTTTTTTCGCCAGTTTTCTAAACTTGAAGTGGTGGGAAAAAAAACTCCATAAAATCTCATCAGCAAAGAGGATTAACATTAAAATGAATAAGACCTTTTTAGTATTTTTTTTGGTGATTTTTTTTTTTTTATCAGAATTTCTTTGAGTTTTTAAACCTATCTGTACGTAGCCTATGCGTTTTCTTCTGATTGTAAAGGTACACAACTTCTTGACTTAAATTTTCCAGGCTGAAAGATCCAAGGTTAAAAAAAAAATGTGCTTTTAAAAGTCATGTGGTTTTGGGTCCAATTTTTGTATGTTTCAGTAGCAAAAGCAATTTACAAGCTGTAAATGTGCCACAGAAATGCAATAGAAAATGCAACATGTGCATGATAGACATATGAGATATATATTTATTTTATAACGTAGCACAGGATCCAGACCAAAAAATGTGTATTCAAATAACTGTGTGAACGTTCCCTTAGTATAGTTCACCATTTGCCTGTATGCTGCAGCAGTAACAAAAATAGTAAAGTGTGGCAGAATTGTCATTGTGCCTTTAGAAAACACCGTAGATAACTTACACCTCGCTCGTATTGTGGCCTTTGACTGTTGGGATCTGTGCACTTTGGTTTATTTGCTAATCCTTTTTTTTTCTTGGCACACGCCATTAGTTTCTAGACTGAGAGGATCTCTGATTCTATTATACACACATATCTTAAAAAATGTAAAGAGTTATTCCCAAAATAGTAAGTTATCTCCTCTCTGTATTATGGGGGAAACATTACTGATTGCTGGGGGTCCGACCATTGGGACTACCAGAGTTTGCCAGAACAGCTCGCTGAAGGATAGGAAGCAGACATTGTGGATAACGTGTTCGAGAGCCTGATTCCAAGGCAGTGTGTTGTAGTATTAATACATTCAGTGTTTTATCAGCTGTAGATAATCGATAGAGGACTAGGTCTCACGTGCAAGACAGTCCAGTCTATGTAACCCCGCCCCCACCACTGATTGGCAGCTTCTTGTGTACACTGTATGCAATCTGCCAATCAGAGGTGTGGGCGGGGTTGCACAGGGATTAGCTTTCTGACCACTGCTACATCTACCTCAGAGAAAACAGGGATTCTATGAAAACTGCACCAAGCAGCTCAGCAAGTGACACATCACTGGAGAGATTCCTTTGCACTGTTCCTCTTTGCTTTATGACTTTTCTGAAAATGTCTGAACTTGCGTCGTAACCTCCTAATAAAATCTCAAACGCAGGTGTTTTTTTTTTTTTTGCGCTGAGATTTTGGAGCAGAAGCTCCCCAAAAACTCAAAATTTGAGTTGTGAGTTTAGGTTGTGGGCACACGGAGTCTTTCTGCAGATTCTGAAAGAGATCCCCTTGTAAAAGTGCAGCAACAGCCGCCCCGTAAAATATAAATAATGCACAGCAATGTCAAAATGACACTGCTGTGCACATGTTCCATATTATGCCCTTGTCCATCTTATTTTTCTCTGCGTCTACTATTCCTTGATGTGGCCAGTTCAATATGCTTAAACTGATGAAAGGTCCTCTTTGAATTCATGATGAGAGTTTAAGGCTATGTTCACACGTGTTTTTGCAGAATTTTATTGCTGTTTTTTAATGCAAATTTTACACTGTGTTTTACAGTACGAGCAAAGTCTGAGATTTCAGAAATCTCATACACACACATTGGTTTTATTTTCCTGCCTGATTTGGGAAAACGGCTGCGTTCTTGCAAACTGCACAATGTCACTTCTTCCAGTGTTTTTTCACCCATAGGAAAGAGAGGGCAAGTGCAAAAACGCAGCAAATAATGCAAGAATCATTTTTTGCTGTGTTTTTATTACCAAAACATTAGGAAGTTTAAATCTGGCTTTTTGGGGGGGTCACTAAACTTCCTCAGCATGCACAGGAGACTGCAAAAACGCAGCAAAGTGCTGATTACAAAAAGCAGGTAATGCAGTTTAAAAAATTTACATTTAAAACGCAGTAAAAATACAACGTGTGAACATAGCCTTATAATGTGCCTGAGGATTGGTGTTAATTTTATGTACTGCCGACAGTAAATGTGTAGGGCACTGTTCACATCTGCCCCCCCCTTGGTATAGTGTGTATGCTAGGAAAAGTTGACTATGCTATTTCATTCATTTTTATTTATTTACTAGCTGTACTACCCGGCTTTGCCCGGGTTAATAACTACTGTTAGCAAAATAAAATGTGTTAACAAAAATTTATTCTGCACACAAAAACCAGAAAACAAATAGATAGAAATGTAATTATTAAAGGCAAAAACTAAGCTAATAACTAATAGAAGCATTTCACAACATATATTTCAACACCAGAGCTATTTCACACAGATTTAACTAAATTGGCCAAGTAATGTGAAGTAATCTTCTACTACTTATTCGAGAGCCTTTTGATAAACGACATTCTTAGTTTTTCCTCAGGTGCAAAGACAAACAGATTTTTGGCTGTTCCAACTCTTGAACAGGCCACATAAAGTTGACCATGAGAAAAGCATGGAGATTGTAGATCGATTCCAACTACTTTCAAGGACTGTCCCTGAGCCTTGTTGATGGACATAGCAAATGCCAGTCGAACAGGAAACTGGAGGCGTTTAAAATCAAAAGGCAAATCAGATGGAATGAGAGGAATTGTTGGAATGAAAACATCTTCTCCTGTGGCACATCCTGTCAAAATGGTTGCATGTGACAGGTTAGTGTAGCAAGTTGTGTGCAGCAAGTTTTGCGCGTGGCGAGTTTTATGTGTGGTGCGTTTTGAGCATGTGCAAGTTTTGTGTGAGGCAACTTTTGCATGTGTAGCAACTTTTGTGCATGTGGCAATTTTTCCGCGTGTGCAAGTTTTGCGTGTGGCGAGTTTTCCATGAGGTGAGTTTTGCACGTGTGGCGAGTTTTGCGTGAGCCTAGTTTTGCATGTGGCGAGTTTTGCGCATGGCGAGTTTTGAGCGGCGACTTTTGTGTTTCGACTTTTATGTGGCGAGGTTGGTGT
Source organism: Ranitomeya variabilis (assembly GCF_051348905.1). Lineage (NCBI taxonomy): Eukaryota > Metazoa > Chordata > Amphibia > Anura > Dendrobatidae > Ranitomeya > Ranitomeya variabilis. The sequence goes on along the minus strand of NC_135234.1, from coordinate 708,582,294 downwards.
ATGTGTGGTGAAATGTGTGCTGAGGGTGGTATATGTGTTCAAGCACGTGGTAGTGTGGCGCATTTTGTGTGTGTTGATATCCCTGTGTGTGGGGAGTATCCCATGTTGGGGCCCCACCTTAGCAACTGTACTGTATATACTCTTTGGCGCCATCGCTCTCATTCTTTAAGTCCCCCTTGTTCACATCTGGCAGCTGTCAATTTGCCTTTCACTTTTTGGACACACATTATATATATATATATATATATATATATATATATATATATATATATATATATATATATATATATATATATATATATATATATATATATATACACTCACTGGCCACTTTATTAGGTACACCTGTCCAACTTCTTGTTAACACTTAATTTCTAATAAGCCAATCACATGGCGGCAACTCAGTGCATTTAGGCATGTAGACATGGTCAAGACAATCTCCTGCAGTTCAAACCGAGCATCAGTATGGGGAAGAAAGGTGATTTGAGTGCCTTTGAACGTGGCATGGTTGTTGGTGCCAGAAGGGCTGGTCTGAGTATTTCAGAAACTGCTGATCTACTGGGATTTTCACGCACAACCATCTCTAGGGTTTACAGAGAATGGTCCGAAAAAGAAAAACAATCCAGTGAGCGGCAGTTCTGTGGGCGGAAATGCCTTGTTGATGCCAGAGGTCAGAGGAGAATGGGCAGACTGGTTCGAGCTGATAGAAAGGCAACAGTGACTCAAATCGCCACCCGTTACAACCAAGGTAGGCCTAAGAGCATCTCTGAACGCACAGTGCGTCGAACTTTGAGGCAGATGGGCTACAGCAGCAGAAGACCACACCGGGTACCACTCCTTTCAGCTAAGAACAGGAAACGGAGGCTACAATTTGCACAAGCTCATCGAAATTGGACAGTAGAAGATTGGAAAAACGTTGCTTGGTCTGATGAGTCTCGATTTCTGCTGCGACATTCGGATGGTAGGGTCAGAATTTGGCGTAAACAACATGAAAGCATGGATCCATCCTGCCTTGTATGGAGCATCTTTGGGATGTGCAGCCGACAAATCTGCGGCAACTGTGTGATGCCATCATGTCAGTATGGACCAAAATCTCTGAGGAATGCTTCCAGCACCTTGTTGAATCTACGCCACGAAGAATTGAGGCAGTTCTGAAGGCAAAAGGGGGTCCAACCCATTACTAGCATGGTGTACCTAATAAAGTGGCCGGTGAGTGTGTGTGTGTATATATGTGTATATATATATATATATATATATATATATATATATATATATATACACACATACACACACACACACACACACACACACACACACACACACACACACACACACACACACACCTTTATATATTAGATTTTTTTATGCAGTTTAGGAACACATAGCAGCAAGACAGAGGCGTAAAGGACACTATCATTTTCTGTCTGCCTAATGTAAACTTATGCTCATGGTTAGCATTTGTTGGAAGCTTTGCTGATGTATTTACTAAATGAACAATATAAATATGATTTTATCCATGTTCCTTGTTCCTTTTTTGAAAAGCATTCTTTTTCTTCCCTTTACATGCGGTAACTTCTTCTGGTACCATTGCTAATTCAATAATCCAGATCTGACATTTGCAGCAGGTGCGGCTGTAGTTTTGGTTTGCATTGCAGTCACCGCACACGTTCCCTTACGAGGCGCTAGGGCTAGGTTCACATTAGCGTTTGAGTCCGCAGCGTATCATCCACATATGCAAACGCATTCATACACAGCGGTTTTTATCTGCATCATTTTACGCATGGTGGCAAAAAAAACCCAGCTGCGTGTGCATGCGTCTGTATGCGTTTTTGCCTGTGTTTGCGTTGTTTATGTGCATATTTCTAGGTGGGCGTGTCATAAGGGGCGTGCCTCAATAGGTTCCTGGACCTGCGCAGTCCGAATTACTTAAGCGAATCGAACGCATGCATACGCATGTCCTTGTGTACGCATGCGTTTCCATAGACTAATGCATTTTTTGACGCACTCATCCGCATCCGCATGCGCATGCCTGCTCATATTTGACTGATTTTTGACCCCTCAAAAAATGCAACATGTTGTGTTCACCGGGCCCCGCCGCACACCGAGAAACGACGCATGCGTAAGCCACCGCATGCGAACTGTTGCAAACGCATGTCCCTACTTACGCCATGTTAAAGATAGGGACGCATGCGGATGTGTGCGGATGATACGCTGCGCACCGAGACACAAATGTGAAACCAGCCTAAGTAATGGTGAAGTCATTCACTTGCTATGGACACTTCGCAGCAAGTTTACAAATATCTTCTGGAAAGTCTGTAGCCACTGTCCAGATCTGCACCAAAATTGTGCCCATCCTGATTTCTATGCAGAGCTCCAAAAAATAATAATAAAAAAAATGCTTACCTCTTCTGCTAATGTTGCCAATTATAGGGTATGTGCACGCTTTAAGTATTTGGTACAGAAATTTCAGCACCATTTGTGCATCTAGGCAGAAAAAACACAGCTGCAAAAACGTGTTTTTTTTTTTTTTTTTTTTTTTTTTTTTTAAACTTGCCTTTTTTGGGGCAGATTTTTTCCCCCTCATTATTAAGGGTCAAATCTGCAGCAAAAACACTGAAAACATTGACATTCTGCAAGTTAAAATCTGCACCAAGTGAGTAAGTCACATAAACAATGTGCATGAGACTTCAGGACTCTGCTGGCTTCAGGAAACCCTTTGGGTATGTTCACACGGTCAGTGATCGCTGTGGGTTGGACTCTGCGTACATCCGCAGCGTCCAGATGTTACAGTATAGTGGATGGGATTTGAAGAAATCCCATGTCCACTATACAACATAGACGCCCGAGCTCACCCGCAGCGACGGACATGCGACGCGTCTCTCCAGACTGCAGCATGCCTATTTATCTTGCGGAGACGCTTAGTCTCCGCAAGAATAATGTCACCCATGCAATGTATTGGATGCATTGATTCCGTACAGTTCAGTGACCACATGCGGATTCACCTGCGCTCAATAGCTGGCAGTGCTTTAGGGCTGTCCCACACGTCCAGATAATTCCGGTACCGGAAAAAATCGGTACCGGAGTTATCCGTGTCCGTGTGCCCGTGAGCTCACGTAGGCCATACGTGCGGCACACGTGTGCCGCCCGTGTGCCGAGTGGGTACCACACGGAGCGTGTGGTACACTGCATCGTGCTGATGCCGCGATTCATATCTTCTGTGCAGCAGCGTTTGCTGCATAGAAGATATGAATAATAGGGTTTAAAAGAAAGATCTATGTGTCCGCCGCCCCCCCACCCCCTGTGCGCCCCCCCGCTGTTCTGAAAATACTCACACGCTTCCCTCGTTGGCTGTCGATGCTTCCTGGTCTGACCGCCCCTTCTACTGTATGCGGTCACGTGGGGCCGCTCATTTACAGTCATGAATAGGCGGCTCCACCCCTATGGGAGGTGGAGCCACCTATTCATGACTCTAATCGGCGGCCCCACGTGACCGCATACAGTAGAAGGGGCGGCCAGCACAGAACACTGCGAGGGAGGCGGGTGAGTATTTTCAGAACAGCGGGGGGGCGCACAGGGGGTGGGAGGGCGGCGGACACATAGATCTTTCTTTTAAACACTATTATTCATATCTTCTATGGAGCAAACGCTGCTGCAGAGAAGATATGAATGGCGGCTTCAGCACCATGTGGGGGGGACAGCGCTTACTGTAGCGCTGTCTCCTGCACGCCACACGGACTGCACACGGAGAGGGTCCGTGTGTGGTCCGTGTTTTACACGGACCCATTGACTTTAATGGGTCCGTGTAATACGTGCCTTCCCACGAACACTGACATGTCTCCGTGTTTGGCACACGGAGACACGGTCCGCAAAAAATCAATGACATCTGCACAGATGCATTGATTTTTATGGGTCTACGTGTGTCAGTGTCTCCGGTACGTGAGGAAACTGTCACCTCACGTACCGGAGCCACTGACGTGTGAAACCGGCCTTAGACGGAGCGGACACCTACCCTTCAAGTTTTTCTGGAGTTGTTTTTTTTTCTGCAGCCAAAGCCTGCTCTCTAGGCAGTAAAAGAGCTGCTTACAAATAGCAGATTTTTCTGCCTTTTCTTTTTATTTGCTACATTTTTATCAGCTACATTTTGTCTCTTGTGCATGCTGATAACATTTAGTGCCCCCCTAAAAAACCATGACGCAACTTCTTGAGTTTTCTGCTCCAAAAACGCAGCAAAACCTGATACCATTTTTTTTTTTTGCTGCACTTTTGCACTTGCTGCTTTCTGTGTGTTAAAAAATACTGGAAAAATGCTGAAAAGCTGCAGTTTAAAAAAACAAACAAAAAAAAGTTTTTTTTTCTTCCTGACTGAATTAAAAAAAAAAAACGTGCGTCCATCTGATTATCAGATTTCTGAAGTCTCATAGCTTTGCTGTCACTGTAAAAAGCAGGTTAAAATTTGCATTAAAAAACGCATCAAAAATGCAACGTGTGAACATATGTGCACACGTTGTGGATTTACTGCGGATCCACAGCGTTTTTTCCATGCAGAAACGCTGCAGATCTGCAAAGTGATTTAAAGTACAAAGTAAAATCAATAGGAAAAAAAAAATGCTGTGCTAATGGTGCGGAAAATTCCAGATGGAAAACGCAGCGGATTGAAAGAAGGAGCATGTCACTTCTTTTGTGCGGATCTACAGCGTTTCTGCACCCTTCCATTATAGAAATCCGCAGGGGTAAAAAACGCATGAAAGCTGCACAAAATCGTCAGCAAATCCGCAACAAAAACGCACAAAATCCGCATAAATGCATCAAATCTGCGGGATCAGAGAATTCTGCACCCAAATCTGCAACGTGTGCACATAGCCTTAGGGTTTGTTCAAGATTTCTTTTTAAGCTCAAGGTGAGCAAGAGTTTTTCAAGCTGAAAATACTTAAGGAAAATCTGGCTTTTTTTAGTGTATCTTCTTCTGGTCCTTACCTGTGCATTTTTCCAACAAGTTTGGCTGCCGACATTTAAAGCTATATGCACACGTTGTGGATTTGACTGTGGAATTTTCTGTGCAGATTCTGCATTTGTTGGCAGAAAACGCAGGTCAGAATCTGCGCCTTTTTTGTGTGGTGTTTTTGCGGATTTGCTGCGGATTTTGTGCAGATTTCTTCCTTTTTTTTTTTTTTTTTTATAACCCTTGCGGATTTCTATTATGGAATGGGTGCAAAAAGGCAGCAGATCTGCAAAAAGAATTGACATGCTCCTTTTTAGAATCTGCTGCGTTTTCCGTGCGGATTTTTCCACACCATTAGCGTAGGAATTTTTTTTTTCCATTGATTTACATTGTACTGTAAATCACTTGCGGAACTGCAGCGTTTCTGCGTAGAAAAAAAAAAATGCTGCGGATCCGCAGGAAATCTGCAATGTGTGCACACAGCCTAATCCCAGACCTCTGCATTCTCCCTGTCTGGTGTTTGAGCACTGGCAACTGGCAAGTGTCTTTCCCCAGAACAAGCCCTTTAGCTTTGTACAATTAAAAACAATATACATCCAGCGTATAAATATATATCCTGTGTACATAAACACAAACATAATAATTAGATCCAGCACTGCCATGTCTTTTGTGCTAAGTGCAGCCTTTTATCCTCCAGACAAGTTTCCGTGGGCGACTGACAATATACAAATATAAATAGCTAGTGCAGTTTGATAAAACACAAAAACTGCACACCCACCACCTCAGTAGAAAAGTGGCACAAAGTGCTGCTGAAAAATCTACACGAATGAATAAAATACCGTAAAGGCCCCGTCACACATAGCGACGCTGCAGCGATACAGACAACTATGCCGATCGCTGCAGCGTCGCTGTTTGGTCGCTGGAGAGCTGTCACACAGACCGCTCTCCAGCGACCAACGATGCCGAGGTCCCCGGGTAACCAGGGTAAACATCGGGTTACTAAGCGCAGGGCCGCGCTTAGTAACCCGATGTTTACCCTGGTTACCAGTGTAAAATGTAAAATAACAAACAGTACATACTCACCTTCGCGTCCCCCGGCGTCCGCTTCCTGCACTGACTGAGCGCCGGCCCTAACAGCAGAGCGGTGACGTCACCGCTCTGCTGTACTTTCACTTTACGGCCAGCAGTCAGTCAGAGCGGGAAGCAGACGGCGGGGGATGTGACGGACACCGGAATGTGAGTATGTACTGTTTGGTTTTTTTTACATTTACGCTGGTAACCAGGGTAAACATCGGGTTACTAAGCGCGGCCCTGCGCTTAGTAACCCGATGTTTACCCTGGTTACCAGTGAAGACATTGCTGAATCCGTGTCACACACACCGATTCAGCGATGTCAGCGGGACCTCAACGACCAAAAAAAGGTCCAGGCCATTCCGACACGACCAGCGATCTCACAGCAGGGGCCGGGTCGCTGGTACGTGTCAAACATAGCGAGATCGCTACTGAGGTCGCTGTTGCGTCACAAAACTTGTGACTCAGCAGCGATCTCGCTAGCGATCTCGCTATGTGAGACGGGGCCTTAAGTCTTTTTACAGTTTTGCAGTGTTGAATATTTGCGTTAGGGCAGCGACCATTTTCACACCTGAGCTGCAGAATTTCTGCACCCATTAAGCAAAATAGGTTACTTGTGTCTTTCCTATGCCTTTTTATCTCGTTTTTTGATGCTGCATTTTTCATCTTTTGTTGGTGTCATGTGTTAAACAAAGCTGCTTTTTTTTTTTTTTTTTTTTCTTTATACTTCCTGGTATTTAGCTTTGACAAAACAGCAGAAATGCACTAAAAAGGCACGTGTGTTTTTATCTGCAAATTTTTCGCATTAAATGAAAGTCTTTAGGGAAAATCCACACGTAAAATTCAGCGTATCATCAAGAGAAATTGACATGTTGCGGATTTGCAGGTCAAAATACTTGTGAAACAACCACTCTCAGCCTACGAGTCCATGGAGGGGGCGATTGCCTAGTATTAGGAGAGAAGAAGCTTGCGATAGGGCGCAAGTCACACACATGGGCAGCACAGTGCCAAGCTAGCAAGAACGACCTCTGTTAGAGCCTGAGTATATATTACAAGAAGGAAAAAATGGTCCTGTTTGTACAATTGTTGGTAATAATCCTTAGTAGTACGCCCTACACAAAGGGTAAACGAATACCAAATTTTCACCTCTATGTAAAAAGATGTAAAACACAATGTTATGAGCAAAATAGATATTTCTGTATTTTTTTTAAAAAAAAAAGGAACTGCAATTGTTAAAAAAAAATGTTCAAATGCTTAGAGATTGTATAATATCATAAGTGCAATAAGTTTTATATAAATGATTCCAAGCGGAGAGGTAAATAAAATGATCTTGAAACCCATGGGAACAACAGGATAATCTACTAGGACCTTGCAGTCTAGCACCCTGCTGTTCCTTTAAAAAAAAAAAGTGCAGGTGCTCAAACATTTGGAAAGTAAGGAAAAAATGGACGATACATGGCATGCCATGCGGCACAGTATCACAAACCACCCTATAATTAATGTGGCATCTAGGGTCATAAGTGATAGAACACACAAGATAACTTCACAATTCTAAATAGACTCCCATTTTTTGTAGAATCTTGTTTACAGTTTAGAGTGACTATCTGAGAAAAAGTTCAATAGAAACACATCATCACTTCTGCATTTTTGTCCCACTCCTGGTTTTGGCTTACAAATACTAATGTGACATGTTGACCAAATACTGATAGTGTGACCATAACCTTAGACAATAATTGACCTCTCCATAGTTTGTAAATTCTTTTAAAGCCTGGATGTTGAATGGAGATTTATGACAACTTGTCTCTTCAGAATTCCCCATAAGTGTTTGATTGGGTTTAGATCTAGAGACACTTGGTCACTGAATCACTGTCACCCTTTTCTTCTTCAGAAATGCAACAGAAGTTTTTAGATCAATGCGTTGGCACAGTTCATGTCTATCAAGTGCACGGACTGATGATAGCATCTGCTCTTTCGATATATAAAAGTACACCTCTGAATTCATTATACCATCAATGAAATGTATCTCTCTGACACCAGCATCACTCATGAAGCCCCACATAAGGATGCTGCTACCACCATATTTCACTGTAAGTATCATTTAGAAAAATGTATGGTGCCTACAGAGAGCCATGGTGGTGGCAGTGTCCTTATGTAGTGCTTCTGGTGACGGGGAGATAATTTTGTTTTGTTTGATAGTACCATAAATTCACAGATGTACTGCTCTATATTGAAAGAAAAGATACTACCATCACTCTGTGTCCTCGACAAACGTGTATTTTGTTTTCAACATCACACTTGGAAATGAGCAGATCAATTTGCAAAGGATCAAGTTTGAGTCAAATTTCCTGAAATTCGTGGTTCTCACTTTGTAAACAAAAACTTGCCCAGCACGATTTCTCATACTGCTGAAGCATCAGCGAGCAGGACGCCATTTTAGGACGAGCTAGTTACTAGTTGAATATATGCATCTGACAAAGGAGCAGAACCATACTGAATGGTCCTTACTAGTTTCATGGTCAATTATCAACCTTCCTGTCAGAGTTTCTAGTTTTTCCATACATTTGTTGACCACGGACTTGCTGGACAAAGAACATTCTGATCAATTATGTAGTAAGAGATCTTTGATGGGTTTCCTTTCAACTGATTGCGTTGAAAAGATTTATCGTTGCATTGATACAAGCAAGTACAATTACTAAATATAGTGCGATACGTATATGTCTATGTGCACGAGCATCATCACAGCATGTGATAACGACAATTATTGTCTTAGGTAATTTGCTGTCTTACGCACGTTGAGAAGTGAGAAACCCAGGGAGGATAGCCTTTTCCAGGGATGGGGAAAGACAGCGTAGTGGAAAAAATAATAGGTGAAGGACCTGCCGGTGTGCGGCTTTGGAAGGGCCTGCCAGGGGAAACTGCTTTGCAAGGGCCTGCCAGGGGCGGAGGACGGCTCTGGAAGGGCCTGCCAGGGGCGGAGGACGTCTCTGGAAGGGCCTGCTAGGGGCGGAGGACGGCTCTGGAAGGGCTTGCTTGGGGGAGGGTGGCTTTGGAAGGGTCTGCTGGGGGGAGGGCGGCTTTGGAAGGGCCTGCGGGGGGTGGGCATCTGTGGAAGAGAGTGTGGGGGAGGGGCTTTGTAAGGGCCTGCCGGTGGGGGGCAGCAGCTTTGGAAGGGCCTGCCGGTGGGGGGCGGCAGCTTTGGAAGGGCCTGCCGATGGGGGGCGGCAGCTTTGGACGGGGCCTGCCGATGGGGGGCGGCAGCTTTGGAAGGGCCTGCCGATGGGGGGGCAGCAGCTTTGGAAGGGCCTGCCGGTGGGGGGCAGCAGCTTTGGAAGGGCCTGCCGGTGGGGGGCAGCAGCTTTGGAAGGGCCTGCCCGGTGGGGCGGCTTTGGAATCACATGCCTGTGGGGGCGGTTTTGGAAGGGCGCTTTGGAATGGCCTGCCGGTGGGGGTGGTTTTGGAAGTGCCTGCTGGGGCACAGCACTTAGATTAGATAGATCCCTGTGATCTGATCTGTTTTGGAGAAAATACTTGCTAAACATAGAATGAGATAGTAATGTGTGTAATTTGATTTTTCTACAGAACTGGTTAAACTCGCTATAGCTGCATAGCGATGTGTTTCTTCCATCAAACCTGAGATTTGGAAATTGCACATTGGGGATGGGGCTGTCAGTTTATAAAAGGTTAGGTACAATACCTCGGGAGCCGTAGGATATTTTTCCTGGTGATGTACTGTACTGTACTGTACAATACTTTAATCGCAACGTAAAGAAAGTTCTTTAACACTTAAATGGAAGCGTTTCCGGAGCGGCTGTAGGAATTGCAGCTCCTTGTTCTGTTCTCTCCCAGGTTATGAAGTGACTGTCGCTCTCCAAATTCATCAGGCGGGTTTCTTTTCTTTTTTTCTCCCTCTTTCGGCACAGAGAACCTACTTTGCGATATTTTATTTTCATAGGTAGTGAGACAGCTTATCAGTGTGAAGAAGCAGATTTATGGTTCTCAAAACTCCTCCGGTATTTACCAGATCAATAGTGGTGTAATTGAATTTACTGCTGGAGCGGAGATGGTACCTGGTGATATTAAGGACTTTGTACAAGCGATCCTGGACTCTGAAAAGGGAAATTCTCCTCCTAATACTGGAAACTTCGGCAGCAATTCCATCTTCCTGTAGACTTCACTGCTCCTCACAGGATGCCATCGTCATCGTTATACTTGAGTCGTCAAATGTTTCTGCTTTATAAACTCCGGCGGCGCCCTGTATCTTTAACCCCTTAATGACGGCCAGTACGTCTTTTAACTGACCTGAGATATAAGAGAATAGTCTCCCCATACAGGTGACAATCCAGCAGCTGTCAGCTGTCCACTATATCTGACAACTTGCTGCATCAGCCACGATCAGTGTTTGCACCATCTAAATCTGTTTAACCCCTTAGATGCTGATGTCAATAGTGACTACATCATTATAAATGGTTAACAGAGTGTGAGGGCTTCCTCTTTATCCAAACTGGTACCCTCAGATCATGATTTTGTGGTCCTGATGTTTGCGATGGCAATTCATGACCAAATAGCGGCCTTAGAGTATGTCGGCTGTAGTAATCTGTTCAGAAGTTAGAGGCATTTAGGTGGTAAAAATACACATTTTCATTTCTGTCATGCCACTTTGCATTAATTCCTGTAATGCACCTGAAGAGTTAATAAACTACCTGATTGCAGTTTGCAATACATTAGGGGGTGCTGTTTTTAAATTCACTTTTGAGGGTTTTCCAATATATGGGACCCCTAAAGTCACTTCAAACATGGATAAGTCCCTAAAAAAATAAATTTTGTAAATTTCCTTGAACAAATTAAAAATTACTGCTACGTTTTTAAACCTCCTAAAATGCTAACAAAATAAAATAACATTTTACAAATGGTGCTAGTGTAAAGCCGGCATGTGGGAAATGTTATTTATTAATGGTTTGCTGTGGTATGACTATCTGGATTAAGGGGATAATCATTCAAATTTTGAAAATTGCTAATTTTTTAACATTTTTCTCAAATTTTTGATATTTTTTATAAATAAACACAAAACATATTGACCTAAATTTACCGTTATCATAAAGTATAATGTGTCATGAAAAAATAATCTCAAAATCAATGGGATTTGTTGAAGCGTTGCAGAGTTAGTTCCATATAAAGTGACACTGGTCAGATTTTAAAAATTTGGCTCCGTCACTAAGGGGTTAAAACTAACAACTTAGCCTGATATCTCCATCCATCAGATACGAGGTTTAGATGAAGGAAGACAGGATCTATATATTTAGCAATCCCATAAATACAGGTGCCTTCAGCTGAAATGTTGAAGAAAGCCAAAATCCATGTAGAGAATCAGTTTTCTAACTAGACTTTGGCTAGAAAGGTCTTCTCCTGTATAGGACTCCAATATGCAGAGTGACTAGCGGTAATCACAGAGGCGTTTGATTTAGTTTTTGGGCTAATCATTATTCTTTAACCCAAGGTACTTAACAAACCTTAAATGGAGTCAACCCCCTCCCCCTAAAATGCATATTAAAGCTGTACAGTGATGAAGCCCCAATAAAAATCGCACTAGCCCTTTGTTTTAGGCTAGTTTCACACTGTCGTTCGGCAGGGCTGCGGATGGCAGCCCCTTCTTCCTCCGTTAAGCCCCACTCACTGCCGCGCCTCATCCTTCAGCTCCAACTACGTCTGCATGCGTCCTGCCTACCCTATCTTTAACATTGGGTACGCAGGCCATGCAAATGTATGTGGTTGCCTCCGCATGCGTCTTTTTGATGGTTCGCCGACTGCAACAAAATGCAACATGTTGCGTTCGACGCAGGTCAGCGCAGTGTCATAACGACGCATGCAGAGGCATCCGCATGGTCTGCGTACCCAATGGTAAAGATAGGGTACGCAGGACGCATGCAGACATAGGCGGAGCTGAAGGAAGAGGTGCGGCAGTGGGCGGTGCTTAACGGAGGAAGAAGGCTGCCATCTGCAGCCCTGCCGAACGCAAGTCTGAAACCAGCCTTAATGAGACAGGTCCCGAGAAAACATTTTTTTTTCAAAGGCAGATGAGGGGGCTCGGGTACACCCTTGGTGTGGCCAGTGGTCTCCGTGCACCATTTAGGTCCAACAATTTGCTAATTAGAAATTCTGTCCCCTTCCTATTAATAGAGCGCTGCTAGAGCACACCGATACTGGCTGAGCCCAGGCGGGCACATGCTGTGACAGTGCGCAGTGAGGGCGGATGCGTTCGCCTCCTGATTAGTTTGTGCGGCTTCTGCTTGCTACATTGATACATTGGCAAGTACAACAAACCTAATTCATTGAAGAAGCACACGCACTTTATGAATTAGACAAATCTCTTAATTTGTATGCGCCTCTGCCAGGGACCGGAGTCCATTTCTGGGGTAAGTTACACAACTAAAGACGCATTCCTCTCATGCTAGCCTCATATTGTCATAGCGGGCGGAGACTGGTGTAAAAACACCAAAAGTCACAGTATTCAACTATATACCAACTTTTCTGAGAGGTACTTAAATAACCCCACGTAAGGCTATGTTCACATGTTGCGTTTTTGCTGCGTATTTTTGTCTTTTTTTTTTTTTTAAATTCAAATTTTAACCCCTTCATGACCCAGCCTATTTTGACCTTAATGACCTGGCCGTTTTTTGCAATTCTGACCAGTGTCCCTTTATGAGGTAATAACTGAGGAATGCTTCAACGGATCCTAGCGGTTCTGAGATTGTTTTTTCGTGACATATTGGGCTTCATGTTAGCGGTAAATTTAGGTCGATAATTTCTGAGTTTATTTGTGAAAAAAATGGAAATTTGGCGAAAATTTTGAAAATTTCGCAATTTTCACATTTTTAATTTTTATTCTGTTAAACCAGAGTTATGTGACACAAAATAGTTAATAAATAACATTTCCCACATGTCTACTTTACATCAGCACAATTTTGGAAACAAATTTTTTTTTGCTAGGAAGTTATAAGGGTTAAAATTTGACCAGTGATTTCTCATTTTTACAACAAAATTTACAAAACCATTTTTTTGGGGACCACCTCACATTTGAAGTCAGTTTGAGGGGTCTATATGGCTGAAAATACCCAAAAGTGACACCATTCTAAAAACTGCACCCCTCAAGGTGATCAAAACCACATTCAAGAAGTTTATTAACCCTTCAGGTGTTTCACAGCAGCAGAAGCAACATGGAAGGAAAAAATGAACAATTAACTTTTTAGTCACAAAAATGATCTTTTAGCAACAATTTTTTTATTTTCCCAAGGGTAAAAGGAGAAACTGGACCACGAACGTTGTTGTCCAATTTGTCCTAAGTACGCTGATACCTCATATGTGGGGGTAAACCACTGTTTGGGCGCACGGCAGGGCTTGGAAGCGAAGGAGCGCCATTTGACTTTTTGAATGAAAAATTGGCTCCAATCTTTAGCGGACACCATGTCGCGTTTGGAGAGCCCCCGTGTGCCTAAACATTGGAGCTCCCCCACAAGTGACCCCATTTTGGAAACTAGACCCCCCAAGGAACTTATCTAGAAGCATAGTGAGCACTTAAAACCCCCAGGTGCTTCACAAATTGATCCGTAAAAATGAAAAAGTACTTTTTTTTCACCAAAAAATTATTTTAGCCTCAATGTTTTCATTTTCACATGGGCAACAGGATAAAATGGATACTAAAATTTGTTGGGCAATTTGTCCTGAGTACGCCGATACCTCATATGTGGGGGTAAACCACTGTTTGGGTGCACGGCAAGGCTCGGAAGGGAAGGCGCGCCATTTGACTTTTTGAATGGAAAATTAGCTCCAATTGTTAGCGGACACCATGTCGCGTTTGGAGAGCCCCTGTGTGCCTAAACATTGGAGCTCCCCTACAAGTGACCCCATTTTGGAAACTAGACCCCCCCAAGGAACTTATCTAGATGCATAGTGAGCACTTTAAACCCCCAGGTGCTTCACAGAAGTTTATACCGCAGAGCCGTGAAAATAAAAAATAATTTTTCTTTCCTCAAAAATGAATTTTAGCCCAGAATTTATTATTTTCCCAAGGGTAACAGGAGAAATTGGACCCCAAATGTTGTTGTCCAGTTTGTCTTGAGTACGATGATACCCCATATGTGGGGGTAAACCACTGCTTGGGCGCACGGCAGGGCTCGGAAGGGAAGGCATACCATTTGACTTTTTGAATGGAAAATTAGCTCCAATCATTAGCGGACACCATGTCGCGTTTGGAGAGCCCCTGTGTGCCTAAACATTGGAGCTCCCCCACAAGTGACCCCATTTTGGAAACTAGACCTCCCAAGGAACTAATCTAGATGTGTGGTGAGCACTTTGAACCCCCAAGTGCTTCACAGAAGTTTATAACGCAGAGCCATGAAAATAAAAATTTTTTCTTTTCTCAAGAATGATTTTTTAGCCCACAATTTTTTATTTTCCCTAGGGTAGCAGGAGAAATTGGACCCCAAAAGTTGTTGTCCAGTTTCTCCTGAGTACGCTGATACACCATATGTGTGGGAAAACCACTGTTTGGGCACATGCCGGGGCTCGGAAGGGAAGTAGTGACGTTTTGGAATGCAGACTTTGATGTAATGGTCTGCGGGCATCATGTTACTTTTGCAGAGCCCCTGATGTGCCTAAACAGTAGAAACCCCCATAAGTGACCCCATTTTGGAAACTGGACCCCCCAAGGAACTTATCTGGATATGTGGTGAGCACTTTGAACCCCCAAGTGCTTCACAGAAGTTTACAACGCAGAGTCGTGAAAATAAAAAATCATTTTTCTTTTCTCAAAAATTATGTTTTAGCAAGCAATTTTTTATTTTCACAAGGGTAACAGGAGAAATTGGACCCCAATAGTTGCCCAGTTTGTCCTGAGTACACTGATACCGCATATGTGGGGGTAAACCACTGTTTGGGCACAAGTCGGGGCTCGGAAGGGAGGTAGTGACGTTTTGAAAACGGTAATTAGTCTTACCGGTAATAGTATTTCCAGGAATCCATCCTGACAGCACCATGGAGGTTGTCTTCTTATCCACAGTGGGACAGGAAACCACGAGCATAAAAGGACCCTCCCCTTACCAATCATCAGTGATTTTCAAAGTACCACATCTGGATGGATGCCAAAAAAGAATATTTTATTTAAATACAAACAAGATACAAATGTTTACGTCACATCATTCCTTAATAAATCAGCGTGGGAAGGGAAACTAACAGTGCTGTCAGGATGGATTCCTGGAAATACTATTACCGGTAAGACTAATTACCGTTTTCCAGGTCATCCACCTGACAGCACCATGGAGAAGTACCAAAGCAGACTACTTCCTAGGGTGGGAATACTGCCTGGAGTACCCTCCTGCCAAAACTTAATTGTGTCGTCGACATCACATCTAGTTTGTAATGTTTGGAGAATGTACTAAGACTCGACCAGGAAGCGGCGTTACAAATTTGATCTGCTGAAGCCCCCCCTTTTTCTGCCCATGAGGCTGCCATTGACCTAGACGAATGTGCTCTGATATATCCCGGTGGATCCCTCCCCCGGGCTTTATAGGCCGAGATTATTGTAGATCTAATCCATCTCGCGATTGTGGATTTAGACACCTTTCTACCTTTATTCGGGCCTCTAAATTGAACAAAAAGGTTATTATCTACCCTCCAGGGTGCTGTAATCTCTAGGTATTTAAGAACCGATTCTCTAACGTCCAGACTATGGTAAAGAGACTCTTTTTGATTTCTGGGAGACTGAAAGAAAGAAGGAAGTATGACCTCCTGATTAATATTTGAATCGGAAACCACCTTCGGGAGGAAAGCTGGGTCCAGTCTCAGAACCAGTCTGTCATGAAAAACCTGTAAATATGGGTCTTGAATAGAGAGGGCCTGAAGCTCTCCCAGTCTCTTTGCGGAAGTGATGGCTACAAGGAAGGCCGTTTTTAGGGACAATTTACCTATATCTGGATTATCCCCCAAGTCAAACTGAATTTTACATAATTCATTAAGAACCAAATTTAAGTCCCATGGTGGGATAGTTTTCCTTATTAAAGGTTTTACTTTTGCAACTGCCCTGGAAAATCGACTTATCCATGGGTGAGCTGATAAAGTACAGTCATAAAAAACACTAAGGGCCGCAACTTGTACCCGTAAGGTACTGGGTCTGAGACCTGCATTAAACCCTGCCTGTAAAAAGTCAAGGATTTTGGGAACATTAGGGCGGTCAGTATCGACTGTAGTTTCTCCACAGTAGCTGCAGAATTTTTTCCAGATTTTGGAATAGATTGAAGAGGTTACTGGCTTCCTGCTTGCTTTCAATGTAGAGATCACCTCGTCCGATAACCCCTTTGCCCTTAGGACTTGCCGCTCAGGATCCAGGCTGACAGACGGAGGGCTTCCGGATTCCGGTGGAGAATGGGACCTTGAAAGAGGAGATCCTTTCTTTGTGGAAGAATAACTGGTTTCTCCTTTGACATTCTTTTCAGTAAGGCAAACCAACTCCTCTTCGGCCAGTACGGTACTACGAGCAGGACCTTGGCTCTGTCTTCTGCAATTTTTCTGAGAGTTCTTGGTATTAGTGCAAGCGGAGGGAACGCATACAACAGACCTCTTCCCCATGATTGGGAGAAGGCATCGACTCCCGCCGGGTTTTCCTGAGGGTTCAGCGAATAGAAGACGTTGACCTTTGCATTCTGTCTGGTTGCAAAGAGGTCTATCTTCGGGTTCCCCCAATGATGACACAAGTCTTTGAAAACTTCGTTGTTTAGCTCCCATTCTGTTGATAGAACCGTCCTCCTGCTCAGGAAGTCAGCTACTTGGTTGATGGAACCTTCCAAGTGAACTGCAGAGATCGAGAGTACCGTCACTTCTGCCCACCTGAAGATTCGTTCCGCCAACTGCTGTAGAGCCCTGTGTCTCGGACCACCCTGATGTCGAAGGAACGCGACTGCTGTTGTGTTGTCCGAGAGCACCTTTACGTGTTTGTTCTTCACTAAGGCCTGTGCTGAAGACAGGACCTTCCAGACTGCGAGCAGTTCTCTGAAGTTTGAGGATCGCGTGCTGTTTTCCTGGGTCCACTGACCCTGGTAATACCTTCCCTGGATGTGGCCTCCCCAGCCTTGTTGACTTGCGTCCGTGGTAATTATCACTTCGGGAGCATGATTCCAGGGCACTCCCTGCCTGAGGTTTTTGGGATCTGTCCACCAGCGCAACGAGGTCTTCACTTGGTTTGGCAGCTGGATCACTTTGTCTAAGGATCCCTGTTTTCTGTCCCAGGATGAGAGAATCGCCTGTTGAAGCCGTCGGGAGTGAAATTGACTCCAACTTACGCAAGGTATGCAGGCCGTCATCAGCCCCAGGATCTTCATGGCGTCTCTGATGGAAACCTTGCTCTTCGTGAAAAGATGAATCTTGCTTATTAAGCCTCGCAGTTTTTCCTCCGGCAGAAAGGACATTCTGACGCTTGAGTCTAGCATGACTCCGAGGAATTTTATCCTCCCTTTGGGTACTAGATCGGATTTTTTCCAGTTTATGATCCACCCCAAATTCTGCAGTGTGGAGATTACAAACTGACAGTCGGTTCTGAGATGATTTACCGTGTCTGCAACCACAAGGAAGTCGTCCAGATACGGAATGACTAAGATATCTCGATTCCTTAGGTAGGCTACTACCTCTATCATAATCTTCGTAAAAACCCTTGGCGCCGAAGCTAGACCAAACGGAAGACAGCGAAACTGGTAATGAAGGACTTCTCCTCCTTTTTCTACTGCGAACCTCAGATATTTTTGGTGGTTTAGGCAGATAGGAACGTCGTAATACGCACTCTTTAAATCTAGAGTGCACATCACCACTCCTCTGTCCAGTAGGGGAATCGTGGATTTTATTGATTCCATTTTTAACCGTTTGTACACTACCCAAGAATTTAGGTGTTTGAGATTTATGATAGTTCTCGATTCCCCTGAGGGTTTTATTATAGAAAAAAGGCTTGAATAAAACCCCTGTCCTATCTCTTGGGGAGGTACCGGGACAATCGCATCTGTTTTTAGCAGGTCCTGAATATCTACCTACATGGGAGATGTCGCGGTGAGATGGGGGCTGGAGATCAGGAATTTTTGTGGGGGAGGAGAAGAGAATTCTATCCTGTATCCCTGAGCGACTAGCTGTAGCACCCATGGGCTTGTAGTGATCTTTTGCCAGCCTCCCGAAAACCTGGTTAAACGCCCCCCCACTCTGGTGGCGTCATTTTCTGTGGTAACCTGATGTTGAACCTGAAAAGGTGGACTCTTTACTTTTAGTTCTAGATTCTCCACCTTTCGGGTAACTCCATCTCCCTTGTTTCCCTTTCCCCCTATAGTCAGTTCTTTGATTGAAACGTGACCTCCGAAAGGGCTGAGACTTTCTGCGTTTGTCCTCTGGGAACCCCTTTTTATCATCTGACGCCTTCTCTAAAATGTCGTCTAGTACCGGACCGAATACCCTTCCCCCTGAAAATGGGATGGCACAAAGCTTGTTTTTGGAATGTATGTCCCCCGACCAGTTCTTGAGCCAGATGGCTCTTCTGGCCGCATTTGATAGGGATTGATTCCTGGCCGTAAATCTTACTGTTTCTGCTGATGCGTCTGCTAGAAAATCTGTACCCATTTTAAGGAGGGGAAGGGATTTTAATATAGTTTCTCTAGGGGTTTTAGAAGAAAGCTGATCTGCTAGGTCATCCACCCATAGGTGCATAGACCGTGCTACTGAGGTTGCCGCTATATTCGCACGCATTACAGCTGCTGAGCTCTCCCAGGCTCGTTTTAAGAGACTGTCTGCTTTCCTATCCATAGCCTCCTTCAAGTTAGATGAGTCCTCAAAGGGTATTGCAGTTCTTTTGGAGACTCTGGCTAGGGGAATGTCTATTTTAGGGACATCCTCCCAGTCTTTGACCTCCGCTGGATCAAATGGGAGGCGTAGTTTAAAGTCTTTTGGAATGATCAGGCGTTTTTCCGCCTCCTCCCACTCCTCCAGAATCATTCCGCGAATATGAGCGTTAACAGGAAAGACTTTTGAGGTCTGAGCTCGTAACCCGCCGAACATCTCATCTTGTATTGAACAAGAGGCTGGCGGCTCTTCAATTTGCATGGTGTGTCTTACTGCACCAAGCAGCTCGTCCGTGTCCATAGAAGAAAATAAGTACTTTTTCCCCCTCTCGGGAGGGTCTCTAAACTCCTCATCTTCCAGATCTGAATTGGACAACGCTCCTTCAGACGTAGAGTCCGAATCCCTCATTCTCTTCTTATTATCTGGCTGTGAGGGTTGAGGGGTCATTAAGCCAGAGACTGATGCCTGTACCTCCTCTCTGATAATAGCCCGCATGTTAGCCATGAGAGAGGCCTGCTCTTCACCCAGTATGCAGTTAGTGCAGGGCTCGCACAGGGGTTTCTGCCATGTGTCTTTTAGTTTAATGGAGCACATAGGGCACTTCTTACATCTCCCCTTCTTAGTTGCGGTGGCGGGGGCTACCTATAACAATAGAAGCGGCCCCGTTTTAAAAAGCGGTATAAATACCCGGTAGGTAAGCGTTAATAGTTGCCCTCTTCAGGGGGACTTACATGAGCCTGATTGTCACCCTCTATCCTGGCGGAATCCTCCATCTCGGATATTGCAGGATAGAGGTCTACCTACTCCCTTTACCTTATATGCTTGTCCTCCTGGCGTTGGAGCGTTCACGCTCGCCGGCATGCCCCGGAAGTGCTTCATCCTCGCCATAGAGAGATGGAGACGCCGACCCCGCCCACCGTCGACCGCGACCCGGAAGAGCTATGCCGGGCTACAGCGTGCGGCGTTCCGGTGAGACGGAGCTGCGGTGAGCTTCCAGGCCGTCTGCTCGTTCACAGGGGCAGACCCGGAAAACGCTCGGGCGGCGTGCTCGGTCGAGAGCCCCTCCAGGAGGAAACGACCGGCAATCCCAGGAGCAGCGCTGCACTGGGTGAGCTGAGGGACTCTGTGTCGGGTTTCGGCGTACGGGGCTTGTAGTGGGAAGGGTAATAAGGGCCTAAACCCCCCGATCCACACTCCCCAAAAGGAGCTGCCGGAGTCCTCGTAGTTCCTATCCAAAGTGGGACAGGAAAAACACTGATGATTGGTAAGGGGAGGGTCCTTTTATGCTCGTGGTTTCCTGTCCCACTGTGGATAAGAAGACAACCTCCATGGTGCTGTCAGGTGGATGACCTGGAAATGCAGGCTTTGATGGAGTAGTCTGCGGGCGTCACTTTCCATTTGCAGAGCCCCTGATGTGCCTAAACAGTGGAAACACCCCACAAGTGACCCCATTTTGGAAACTAGACCCCCCAAGGAACTTATCTAGATGTGTGGTGAGTGCTTTGAACCCCCAAGTGCTTCACAGAAGTTTATAACGCAGAGCCGTGAAAATAAAAAATACTTTTTCATTCCTCTAAAATTGTTTTAGCAAGCAATTTTTTATTTTCGCAAGGGTAACAGGAGAAATTGGACCCCAATAATTGTTGCCCAGTTTGTCCTGAGTATGCTGGTACCCCATATGTGGGGGTAAACCACTGTTTGGGCGCACGTCGGGGCTCGGAAGGGAGGGAGCACCATTTGACTTTTTGAACGCAAGATTGGCTGGAATCAATGTTGCGTTTGGAGACCCCTGATGTGCCTAAACAGTGGAAACCCCTCAATTCTAACTCCAACACTAACCCCAACACACCCCTAACCCTAATCCCAACTCTAGCCATAACCCTAACCACAACCCTAACCCTAACCACAACTTTAACCCCAACACACCCCTAACCATAACCCTAACCACAAGCCTATTCTTAACCCTATTTCCAACCCTAGCCTTAATTCCAACCCTAACTAATTCCAACCCTAAGGCTTTGTGCCCACATTGCGGATTCGTGTGAGATTTTTCCGCACCATTTTTGAAAAATTCGCAGGTAAAAGGCACTGCGTTTTAACTGCGGATTTACTGTGGATTTCCAGTGTTTTTTATGCGGATTTCACCTGCGGATTCCTATTGAGGAACAGGTGTAAAACGCTGCAAAATCCGCACAAAGAATTGACATGCTGCGGAAAATACAACGCAGCATTTCCGCGCGGTATTTTCCGCACCATGGGCACAGAGGATTTGGTTTTCCATAGGTTTACATGGTACTGTAAACCTGATGGAACACTGCTACAAATCCGCAGCGGCCAATCCGCTGCGGATCCGCAGCCAAATCTGCACCGTGTGCACATAGCCTAATTCTAACGCTAACCCTAGTTCTAACCCTACCCCTAACCCTAACCCTAGTTCTAACCCTAGTTCTAACCCTAGTGGAAAAAAAAATATTTTCTTTATTCTTTATTATTGTCCCTACCTATGGGGGTGATAAAGGGGGGGGGGGGGGTCATTTACTATTTTTTTTATTTTGATCACTGTGATAGGTTTTATCACAGTGATCAAAATGTACATGGAACGAATCTGCCAGCCGGCAGATTCGGCGGGCGCACTGCGCATGCGCTCGCCATTTTGGAAGATGGCGGCGCCCAGGGAGAAGACGGACGGACTCCGGGAGGATCGGTAAGTATGAGGGGGTGGTGGGGGGGTGGATCGGAGCACAGGGGGGGTGGATCGGAGCACGGGGGGAGCAGACAGGAGGACGGGGGAGCGGACAGGCTTACGGAGGGGAGTACGGGACAGAACGGAGGACTGGGGAGGAGATCGGTGGCAGTGGGGGGGGGCCAGATCTGGATTTCCAGCCATGGCCTATGATATTGCAGCATCGGCCATGGCTGGATTGCAATATTTCACCATTTTCATAGGTGAAATATTGCAAATTGCTCTGATTGGCTGTTTAAAGTGCAACAGCCAATCAGAGCGATCATAGCCCTGGGCTAAAGTACCACTCCCCCTGTCCCTGCAGATCGGGTGAAATTGGAGTTAACCCTTTCACCCGATCTGCAGGGACGCGATCATTCCATGACGCCACATAGGCGTCATGGGTTGTATTGGCACTGGTTTTCATGACGCCTACGTGGCGTCATGGGTCGGGAAGGGGTTAAGCTGCATTTTACTGTACCAGGAAAGGCTATGAGACTTCAGAAATGTCATGCACACATTTTTTTTTACCCCACACTGTTTTTTGCAAACTGCAGCATGTTGCTGCTTTCAGCATTTTTGCAGCAATTTTTCACCCATAGAAAGTAAAGGGTAAGTGCGAAAAAGCAGAAAAAAAACGCAGGTATCCGGTTTTGTCATGGTTTTGGTGCAAAAACTTTAAGGAAGTTGCATTCTGTTTTTTTTTTTAAGTCACTAAACTTTATCAGGGTGCACAAGAGACAACAAAAACAGCAGCTTCATTCTGGCAAGGAAAAAAAACTGAACATGTGAACATTGCCTAAGATGGTTTACTCCAGAATTCTGAATAAATGAATCTACCCCTTAATGTCTATGGTCACCTCAAAAGGCAAATATGAGACCACGTCCTAAATTGTGCATTCATAATATTTGCCTAAGGATCGGGGGTCTCTTCGTCTGCAGTTTTCATATAACAGTACTGTATATCAGAGCTTATCCATGAGAAACTTGCTCAGTCAGCGTCTGTCGCCTTCTCCGTCACAGTGTGGTGGAGTTTTATCATCTGTTCCGGCAGCATGGAACGTACTATAGTGCTTTTCACATGATTGTGCCTTTTTGCATCCAAATTGAGCTGTTGCATTTGGGGAGCGAAATCACTGCTATTACACAGCAATCTATACGCCATGTGCACACTCCATCGTTTCATGGTACCGCAGCAGAATAAGGGGCGGAGAGTGGGCCCATCAAATTTCCATGGAGGAGGCTTATTTCCTCTGCTATTTTATACTATTCAGATTGCACTTTATCCGAGAACTCTGTTTAACGATTTACTCCCTGTTCCTGATGGTCAACCAGTTCTTGATTCATTAAATATCCATGATTATTGCAATACATGACTGCCAAGAATTAATGTGAGCTGCTGCAAGGAAAACTAAATCTCCGAGCAGTCATAAATACTCGGAGACCTCCCGAGCGTGCTCGGGGGGGACCAAAAGTTTGGACACACCTTCTCATTTAAAGATTTTTCTCTATTTTCATGACTATGAACATTTTAAATTCACACTGAAGGCATCAAAACTATGAATTAACACATGTGGAATTATATACTTAACAAAAAAGTGTGAAACAACTGAAAATATGTCTTATATTCTAGGTTCTTCAAAGTAGCCACCTTTTGCTTTGATAACTGCTTTACACACTCTTGGCATTCTCTTGGTGAGCTTCAAGAGGTAGTCACCGGAAATGGTCTTCCAACAATCTTGAAAGAGTTCCTAGAGATGCTTAGCACTTGTTGGCCCTTTTGCCTTCACTCTGCGGTCCAGCCAGCTCACCCCAAACCATCTCGATTGGGTTCAGGTCTGGTGACTGTGGAGGCCAGGTCATCTGGCGTAGCACCCAATCACTCTCCTTCTTGGTCAAATAGCCCTTACACGGCCTGGAGGTGTGTTTGGGGTCATTATCCTGTTGAGAAATAAATGATGGTCCAACTAAACGCAAACCTTGATGGAATAGCATGCCGCTGCAAGATGCTGTGGTAGCCATGCTGGTTCAGTATGCCTTCAATTTTGAATAAATCCCCAACAGTGTCACCAGCAAAGCACCCCCACACTATCACAGCTCCTCCTCCATGCTTCACGGTGGGAACCAGGCATGTAGAGTCCATCCGTTCACCTTTTCTGCGTCACACAAAGACACGGCGGTTGGAACCAAAGATCTCAAATTTGGACTCATCAGACCAAAGCACAGATTTCCACTGGTCTAATGTCCATTCCTTGTGTTCTTTAGCCCAAACAAAGATATTTGTCCCATATAATGCTGCACATGGCCCCATAAGATGCTCCATACAGATATTTGCCCCATATAATGCTGCACATGGCCCCATAAGATGCTCCATACAGATATTTGCCCCATATAATGCTGCATATGGCCCCATAAGATGCTCCATACAGATATTTGCCCCATATAATGCTGCATATGGCCCCATAAGATGCTCCACACAGATATTTGCCCCATATGCTGTTGCTGCGATTAAAAAAAATTAAAAAACCACATACCTCTCAGGCCCCCCGCACTTGCTATATTCACCTGCTCCGCGTTCCAGCGCTGACCGCCACTGTGTCTTCCCGTCCTCTGCACCCACTGCAGAGGACGCGGAAGACGCAGCTGCGCCGACAGTGGAACGAGGAGCAGGTAAATATCGCGCACTAACCCTCGTCATACTTACCTGCTCCTGGCGCCGTCGCTGCACATCTGTTCCACGGCGCCAGCAGCTTCTTTCCTGTAGTGAGCGGTCACATGGTACCGCTAATTACAGTAATGAATATGCGACTCCCTAAGGGAGTGGAGTCTATATTCATTACTGTAATCCATATTCATTACTGTAATGAGTAGTACCATGTGACCACTCACTACAGGAAGAAGCTGCCGGCACTGGGGAAAAGATGTGCAGGGACCGCGCCAGGAGCAGGTGAGTATTATTACACAGCTCCACTCCCCCTCCCCTGCCGACCCCTGGGTATGACTCGAGTATAAGCCGAGAGGGTTACTTTCAGCCCAAAAAAGTGGGCTGAAAATCTCGGCTTATACTCGAGTATATACGGTACCTGATTTAAAAACAACAGTATCACTGTGCGTGATTGGCCAGCAAACTTGCCTGACCTTAACCCCATAGAGAATCTATGGGATATTGTCAAGAGGAAGATGAGACACCAGGCCCAACAATGCAGACGAGCTGAAGGCAGCTATCAAAGCAACCTGGGCTTCCATAACACCTCAGAAGTGCCACAGACTGATCGCCTCCATGCCACGCCGCATTGATGCAGTAATTGATGCAAAAGGAGCCCTGACCAAGTATTGAGCACATTTACTGAATATACATTTCAGTAGGCCTTCAGAAAAATTCTCATGCAATGGTCTCTCCCTAATGGTGCATTATCTCTGTAAATCTCACTATAATGAGAGAAGGGGGAAAAAGAATACCGTGATTTTCCATAAGTCATCAGAGCACCCTTCCTATTCCATCCCTGCAGTCTTTCTCCAGCACTTCCAGGAACGACAATATCCATTTTGGAGATTAGCTTTATGGTGGGCTTCTCCAAAACTACTCTGTACGTATTCCGATGAAGGAGGAGGTGAGATCCAACTTTTTATTTGCTGTAGGTTTCCTGTCCTGCAATGGCAGAGCTGGACTGGAAACCGTGGAAGGTAACCACCAGTCCCTGCCTAGTGCTTTACACTTTACTAAAGAAATTAAACCACAGTGACAGACTGATTTAGAAATTGCAATATTGTGGAATTTCCACCATAATGCTCTTATATCTTACTAGATGGTGGCCCGATTCTAACGCATTGGGTATTCTAGAATATGTATGTGTGTATGTATGTATATCACGCTTAGCACAGCCACGCAGTATATAGCACAGCCACGCAGTATATAGCACAGCCACGCAGTATATAGCACAGCCACGCAGTATATAGCACAGCCACGCAGTATATAGCACAGCCACGCAGTATATAGCACAGCCACGCAGTATATAGCACTAGCCACGTAGTATATAGGACAGCGACGTAGTATATATCAGGCACATAGTATATAGCAGCCACGTAGTATATAGCGCAGCCACGTAGTATATAGCTGCTACGTAGTATATAACACAGCCCACATAATATATAGCACAGCCCACGCAGTATATAGCACTACCCACGTAGTATATAGCAGCCAGGCAATATATAGCACAGCCCACATAGTATATAACACAGGTCACGCAGTATATAACAAAGCCCACGCAGTATATAACACAGCCCACGTAGTATATAGCAGTGTGGGCACCATATCCTTGTTAAAAAAAATAAATAAAATAAAATAAAAAATAGTTATATACTCACCCTCCGGCGTCCATCTAAGCTGTCGCGAGACCGCTAAGTCATCTGTGTAATTTCGCAATGCATCACTGGGAACGGAAGCTGGCGGCAGCACCGTGCGCATCCATGGACGGCGGAAGGTGAGAATAGCACAATTTTTTAAAATTATTTTTAACATATCTTTTTACTATTGATGCTGCATAAGCAGCATCAATAGTAAAAAGTTGGTCCAGGATGGAGCGACACACTGGCGCTGACTGGAGGGGAGTAGGGAGGGGGCACTGATTTGAGGAGAGTAGGGAGGGCCAATTCCCGGCCAGACTAAGCCTGTCGCTGATTGGTCGTGGCCGGCTGGCCACGACCAATCAATCAGCGACGCGGGATTTCCGTTATGGAAGTTAGTGACAGACAGACGGAAGTACCCCTTAGACAATTATATATATAGATGAGATTGACCCCCCCCGGGATAACAGAATGTTGCATCATTGTACTTCTTGCTATTCCACATTTTCTCTAAGTTTGACCTGAATGAAGGACCGCTTTCTGCGGTACATCCCCGATCTACGTCACTTCATAAGTGACCTAATTGCTCCATTCTATATATTGCCTTCTTGTCTCTCTTTGGCACCACATTATAATCCGGTCACTTTTCACAAACATTTTCCTTCTTACTGCAGGATATCGGAATAAAAGCTCGGTTTGCGCTCGCCATGGAGTCCTGTTTTTCATGAATAAAGCTTGATTACACAATGAAATACATGTCATGCTCAATCTGGTAAAATATAGGTTATTCAATAGGGACCGCAGCTTGCTTGCAAGAATAGTAATAAAAAAACAAAATCTACGGTAATACTGCGTAGTTCGTTATCATATCCAAAGCTTTTTCTGCTTTTGTTTAGCCAAGGAACAATTGTTTTTTTTTTCGTCCCGTAAACCCTATAATGTATGCAAGAACATTCAATTTTCTCCCAATCAGAGACTTCCTTAGCATGCATAACTTGATCTTGATTAATAGGCACTTTCCATTTCGGGAAAGCACACATCAGGCTTATGAAGAATGAAAGAAAATGCATGACCAGGGTGTTGAAAATGGCATAATCCTTTTTTCTCCCTTCTCCTTAATGCAAGCAAAAACCTTTTATCCCTGCAGACTATTTGCTGGATATGCCATTTGTGAAATGAGTTTGTCACTTTAGGGGGTTGAGGCTGTGCTTTATTAACGTGGGTTCTTTTTAGAAATAAGACAGCTGAGAGTTTCAAGGGATTCGTAGAAGTAGCGATAACCCTCAAAGGATTTCCTCATAAGTCATTGATGCCACATCTCAAGGATATGGTACCAATGTCCGATTAGCGAGGTCTCTCACTGGGGTGATGCCTGTCCATCACAAGAGCAAGGTAACTGTGCATCTTTTCTTTATTTTTTTTCAAAAGTTTACATTCCCTGGCAGAATTTTTGCTTTCTTCCTTTTTTCTGAGAATATGAATGATGACACCAAAACTTTTCCTCCACTCATGGTTAGTGGTTGGGTGAAGCCATTTATTGTCAAACTACTGTGTTTTCTCTTTTTAAATCATAATGACAACCCAAAACATCCAAATGACCCTGATCAAAAGTTCACATACCCCATTTCTTAATACCGTGTATTGCCCCCTCTAACATCAATTACCTCTTGAACTCTTTTGTGGTAGTTGTGGATGAGGTTCTTAATTTTCTCAGATGATAAAGCTGCCCACTATTGGCAAAAAGCCTCCAGTTCCTGTAAATTCATGGGCTGTCTAGCATGAACTGCATGCTTGAGATCTCCCCAGAGAGGCTCAATGATATTGAGGTCAGGAGACTGGGATGGCCACTCCAGAACCTTCACTTTGTTCTGCTGTAGTCAATGACAGGTCGGCTTGGCCTTGTGTTTTGGATCGTTGTCATGGTGGAACGTCCAAGTACGTCCCATGCACAGCTTCCGGGCTGATGACTGCAAATTTGCCTCCAGTACTGGCTGATAACATGCTGCATTCATCTTTCCTTCAATTTTGACCAAGTTTCATGTGCCTTTATAGCTCACACATTCCCAAAACCTCAGCGATCCACCTCTGTGCTTTACAGCAGGAATGATGCTCCTTTCATCATAAGCCTTGTTGATCTCTCTCCAAAAGTAACGTTTATGGTTGTGGTCAAAAAGTTCAATTTTGATCTCATCACTCCAAAGTACCTTGTTCCAGAAGTTTTGAGGCTTGTCTCTGTGCTGTTTTGCGTATTGTGGGCGAGATACTTTGTGGCATTAGCGACTTGACCATTTTTCTTGAAGTGCCTCCTTATTGTGCATTTTGAAATAGCCACAACGCTAGTTTTCAAAGAGTCCTGTATTTCAGCTGATGTTATTTGTGGGTTTTTCATTGCATCCCGAACAATTTTTCTGGTAGTTGTGGACAACATATTTGTTGGTCTACCTGACCGTGGTTTTGTTTTTAGAGTCCCTGATTTTCCATTTGCTAACCCCTTCTTGACCGGAGCTTTTTTTGGTTTTGTGTTTTAGTTTTTTGCTCCCCTTCTTTCCAGAGCCATAACTTTTTTTTATTTTTCTGTCAAAATGGCCACGTGAGGGCTTATGTTTGGCTGGACGAGTTGTACTTTTGAACGACATCATTGGTTTTAGCATATCGTGTACTTGAAAATTGTGAAAAAAATTCCAAGTGCTGTGAAATTGCAAAAAAATGTGCAATCCCACACTTGTTTTTTGTTTGGCTTTTTTGGTAGGTTCACTAAATGCTAAAACTGACCTGCCATTATGATTCTCCAGGTCATTACGAGTTCATAGACACCAAAGATGTCTAGGTTCTTCTTTATGTAAGTGGTGAAAAAAAATTCCAAAGTTTGCGACCAAAAACATTCTGGTGTTTCGATTTTTTTATTTTTTTTTTTCGCTACGCCGTTTAGCGATCAGGCTAATCCTTCTTTTTTTTTTTTTTTATTGATAGATCGGGCGATTCTGAACTCGGTGATACCAAATATGTGTATGTTTTGATTTTTTTTTTTTTTTTTTATTGTTTAATTTTGAATGGGGCAAAAGAGGGGTAATTTAAACTTTTATATGTTTTTTATTTTTTTCATATTTTTAAAACTATTTTTCTTTAAGTTTTGGCATGCTTCAATAGCCTCCATGGGAGGCTAGAAGCTGCCACAACTTGATTGGCTCTGCTACATAGAGGCAATGCTCAGATCGCCTCTATGTAGCAGAATTACTGCATTGCTATGAGCGCCGACCACAGTTACTAGACAGCTTGATTTAATGTGGGGGGATTCCCTAGCAACCCCCACATGTACTCAGGCTGGGTAGCAGCCGTAAATCATGCATCTGTGTCAATAAAAACTAAATCTCCGAGCAGTCACAAATACTCGAAGATCACCCGAGCCTACTTAGGAAAACCCGAGCAACGAATATACTCGCTCATCAATGGTTATCATTCATATTATCTGAAAAAAAAGCCAAGAAAGCCAAAATTCCGCCGGGGTATGTAAACTTTTGAGCACAACTTTCTTATGGGTATGTCATAAATGTATGAGATTGCTATGCCACTTTAAAGGAGTGTTATGGATCTTTTGCCACACAGTTTAAAAAACTGTTTATTTTAATTGTATCTGTATACAATACAGTTATTTAATCCCCAGTACACGTTAGTTTATTGCAAGCTTCTAAATGATAAACCTAAGGAAACCGGAACAATATAACCTCCATAACAACCGGTTTTAGTGCTTACTAGAGTCTCTTTGGCTGTTGTCACCAATGTGATGCATAACCAGTGTCGTCGCCACATAATAATAATAATAATCTTTATTTTTATATAGCGCTAACATATTCCGCACAGGGTGGATTGATTTAAATCACGCCGATTTAAATCATGATTTAAATCACGATTTAAATCAAAAGATTTTTTTTAATATAAATCACGATTAAAATGAGAAGTGAGAGCAGTGCGCATGTGCGCCCATAGTTACACGGACGAAACTAGGGGCAACGATCTAACGCCAGGGTGAGGGGGGGACCCCAAAGTAAGTAAAAATCTTTTTTGTTTTACTATATGGCAATAGGTAGGTGTTTAAAAGCAGCATGTCTTAATTGTATAAACTATTAATAGCCTCCACATTTTGTTCATACTGCCCCTTTAATTCCACACTTCTAGCTTGGTTTCACTTTCTTTTGGTTTAGTTTCTTTTTCCATTCAGTTGACATGCCCAAACTTGTTGGATAGTCAGCATCCTACAGAAACCTCTGGAAGAGCATGGCATTGTGAATGTTACACATATACAGCCTTTATTCTACTGAGTTAAACAACTCCGCTTTATCTCATGATGGAAGAACCTTTGGATGGTAAAATATTTTCCTCAAAAAGCAGTTTATTGAAAAAAATCCGATTTAAATCAAAAAAATCCGATTTAAATCAAAAAAATCCGATTTTTTTGATTTTTTTAAAAAAACATTGATTTTTATCCACCCTGATTCCGCAGCGCTTTACAGTTTGCACACATTATCATTGCTGTCCCCATTGGGGCTCACAATCTAAATT
This sequence comes from Ranitomeya variabilis, assembly GCF_051348905.1. Taxonomy (NCBI): domain Eukaryota; kingdom Metazoa; phylum Chordata; class Amphibia; order Anura; family Dendrobatidae; genus Ranitomeya; species Ranitomeya variabilis. Next base: position 708,551,803 of record NC_135234.1, on the reverse strand, counting down.
CTCTATCAGTATGTCTTTGGAATGTGGGAGGAAACCGGAGTGCCCGGAGGAAACCCACGCAAACACGGAGAGAACATACAAACTCTTTGCAGATGTAGTCCTTGGTGGGGTTTGAACCCAGGACTCCAGCGCTGCAAGGCTGCTGTGCTATCCACTGAGCCACCGTGCTGATGTAGGACGTTCAGAGACGTTGTGCCTGCTCCAAATTAAATTGTAAAAATTCAAATACGTGCACGGAAGAGCTACGCTGATACATTGAGATTCACAGCAGATCTCTTTATTACTTGATAACATCATCTTATATAGGTATTTAATAGTCATGCATGGTAACAATATACCGTAGTTGGCTTAGCTTATCTCTAAATATGTGCTGCATTAGCATATACACAGGTGCTTCTCACAAAATTAGAATTTCAAAAAGTACATTTATTTAAATTTTTCAATACAAAAAGTGAAACTCGTATATTATATAGTCATTACAAACGGTGATCTATTTCAATTGTTTATTTCTGCTCATGTTGATGATTACGGCTTACAGCCAATGAAATTCCAGAAGTCATTATCTCAGTAAATTTGAATAATTAACAAAAAAAAAACTTGCAAAGGCTTCCTAAGAGTTTAAAAGGGTCCCTTAGGGCCCCTAAGGGCCATTTATTTACGGTAGTAGAAAAAAAACGGTACCGGAGATATCCGTGTCTGTGTGTGTGTGTACTACGTGTGGCGCATCAGTACCACTTGGACAGCCGCCAGGGAAGAAGAGCTACAATGAGCGCTGTTCCCCTGCGGCTGGTGCTGAAGCTGACTGTCATGATTCTCCCCTGCTCTGCCAGCGAGCAGAGGAGAATGATGAGCATTATATTAAAGATGAAAACCAAAACAAAAAACCTTCACATAAGGCCAAGTACTGATAAAAGTATAAATCTCTTTATTGAGAAATAACTATAGTTAAAAACAAGGCAGATACCATAGGTACAGGAGACCAAGCGGTGGGACACCCACGCCAACGTCCATAAAACAGAGTATACAACAGTGAATAAAATATAAATAATTTGTACAACACACATTCACAGTATTTGCCACCATGTGTAAACAAAGGCACACATAGAGTGCAAAGTGACTACTGATTGATATAAGTATACTAAGTTACTAAGTTTACAATAAACTAATATAGTGTTCGTGTTAAACACAGGCAGGCAAAGGAACAATGATCACTAATAATTATAATGTTATATAAGTATACAAAGCTGAAAAAACAATCAAGGTATAGTTACCAGAAAAGGACGCACCGAGGGGGACCCACCACACCCGACGCGCGTTTCGCACTGAAATGCTTCGTCCAGGGGTAACCCCTGGATGAAGTGTTTTATTAAAGTCCAAACAACAGCAGGTGGGGGCTTTTAGGATTGTTACCCCCATCATCCGACACCTGCTGCAGCTCAAAACAGTAACACTTCCGTTTTGTGACGAAAAAACCTTAGTCCTTTATTTCCAATATAAATTCATGGACAAGGTAAACAGGGCAGGGACAGTACAAGTAAAAAGGACGATGGCCGTTTCGCGTTAACCACGCTTCCACGGGTCCAGATGATCATCAACCAACCAGACAAAACTCACAGCTGGGGGATGCAACTCCCAGCTGTCTGCTTCTGCAAGGTTGGTTATCAAGAATTGAGGGGTCCCCATGCTGTTTTTTTTTGTAATTATTTAAATAAATAATAATAAAAAAAAATGGCGTGTGGTCCCCCCCATTGTTGACAACCAGCCTTGCTAAAGCTCACAGCTGGGGGCTGCTATTCTCAGTCTGGAAAGGGGCCATTGATATAGGCCCCCCAGCCTAAAAACAGCAGCCCACAGCTGCCCAGATAAGGCATGTCTATTAGATGCGCCTTTTCTGGCGCTTTGCCCAGCTCTTCCCACTTGCCCTATAGCGGTGGCAAGTGGGGTAATATTTGTGGGGTTGAGGCCACCTTTCAGGTGACATCAAGTCCACGGCTTAGTAATGGAGAGACGTCTATAAGACGCCTATCCATTACTAATCCTATAGTTGTAATGTTAAATAAAGTCACGGACAGAACAAAGTCCTTTATTTGAAAAAAATACACAGAGTCCTTTAATGTTCTAAATTAAACCATACTTACTGCAACACCTAATTCCCCAACGCCCTCGATCTCCTGTAATAAAAGTAAAATAATAAACCAACAATATGTTATACCTATCTGTTGTTGCGTCTCACACTGTAATCCATGTCTGGGGCCTAAATAGTTTTCAACCATCACGGTGCCAAGATGTGACCGTCCCGGCTGAAAATCACTGGTGAATGAGATGCTGAGAGCGCAGCATCATTCACCAGTGGTGACATCATTACGGCCGGACTGAACTGAAGTGACCTCTGGACCATGGGAAAAAGTTGGGGATGATGTCACTGCTGGTGAATGATGATGCGCTCTCAGCATCTCATTCACTAGTTGTTTTCAGCCGGGACGGTCGCATCTTGGCCCCGTCCTGGTTGAAAACTATTTAGCAGAGCAGGGGAGAATCATGACAGCCGGCTTCATCACCAGCCACCGGGGAACAGTGCTTACGATAGCGTTTCTTCCCCTATGGCCATCTGTGTCACACGAAGGAAATCAATGTGTGTTCTCCGTGTGCACATGTGTGGGACATTTTTCCGTCCATGCTGACGGCACAAAACAGACATGTCAGCGTGTTTTGCTCACGGACACACTGACATGTGCACAGACCCATTCATTTGAATGGGTCTACGTGTGTATGTGTCTCCGGTACGTGTGAAATCTGTCACCACACGTACCGGAGACACGGACGTGTGAAAGGGGCCTTAGTCTGTTTCAGTATGCTCCACAGTCATGGGGAAGACTGCTGACTTGACAGATGTCCAGAAGGCAGTCATTGACACACTCCACAAGGAGGGTAAGCCACAAAAGATAATTGCTAAAGAAGCTGGCTGTTCAGAGTGCTGTATCCAAGCATATTAATCGAAAGTTGAGAGGAAGGAAAAAGTGTGGTAGGAAAAGGTGCACAAGCAACCGGGATAACTGCAGCTTTGAAAGGATTGTTAAGAAAGGGCCATTCAAAAATTTGGGGGAGATTCACAAGGTGTGAACAGCTGCTGGAGTCATTGCTTCAAGAGCCACCACACACAGACGTATCCAGGACATGGGCTCCAAGTGTCGCATTCTTTGTGTCAAGCCACTCATGACCAATAAACAGTGCCAGAAGCGTCTTACATGGGCCAAGGAGAAAAAGAACTGGACTGTTGCACAGTGGTCCAAGGTGGTGTTTTCAGATAAAAGTAAATTCTGCATTTCATTTGGAAATCAAGGTCCCAGAGTCTGGAGGAAGAGTGGAGAGGCCACAATCCAAGCTGCTGGTGGTCTAGTGTGAAGTTTCCACAATCCGTGATAGTTTGGGGAGCCATGTCATCTGCTGCTGTAGGTCCACTGTGTTGTCAAGACCAAAGTCAGCGCAGCCGTCTACCAGGAAATTTTAGAGCACTTCATGCTTCCCTCTGCTGACAAGCTTTTTGGAGATGTATATTTCATCATCCAGCAGGACTTAGCTCCTGTGTCCACACTGCCAAAAGTACCAATACTTGGTTTAAAAACAACAGTATCACTGTGCTTGATTGGCCAGAAAACATACCTGACCTTAACCACCATAAAGAATCTATGGGGTATTGTCAAGAGGAAGATGAGACACCAGACCCAACAATGCAGACGATCTGAAGTCTGCTATCACAGCAACCTGGGATTCCTTAAAGGGAATCTGTCACCTGAATTTGGCGGGACCAGTTTTGGGTCATATGGGCGGGGTTTTCGGGTGTTTGATTCACCCTTTCCTTACCCGCTGGCTGCATGCTGGCCGCAATATTGGATTGAAGTTCATTCTCTGTCCTCCGGAGTACACGCCAGCGCAAGGCAATATTGTCTATTGTCAATATTGTCACAATATTGTCACTGATATTATCCACTGAAGTTATATGCATTTATGTGAATTGGACTTTAATGCTGTGAAGAAACACATTAAAAGAGACCTTTGTGTTTGAATTTGTGGGTCACTGCTTCCTCACTGTGCACGATGCTACTGCAGCCTTACAATGTATATATATATACATAGTGTGTGTATATATAGTGTGTGTGTGTATGTATATGTGTATATATATATATATATATATATATATATCTATTATGTATATATGTGTGTACATATATATATATATATATATATATATATATATATATATATATATATATATATATATATATATATATATATATATATCTATTATATAATTGCCTAGAATACTATTTCCTGCAATTTGTGCCAACTTCCGTGGCTTTGTCCGGAGCTAATGTCCGGAGATAAGTGACGTCACCAGTGTCCTACACCCAGGCAGAGCACAGGGGCCCCAGGCAGCATATGGGGCCCCAGGCAGAGCACAGTGGCCCCAGGCAGAGCACAGGGGCCCCAGGCAGAACATGGGGCCCCAGGCAGAGCACAGGGGCCCCAGGCAGAGCACAGGGGCCCCAGGCAGCATATGGGGCCCCAGGCAGAGCACAGGGGCCCCAGGCAGCATATGGGGCCCCAGGCAGAGCACAGTGGCCCCAGGCAGCATATGGGGCCCCAGGCAGAGCACAGTGGCCCCAGGCAGAGCACAGGGGCCCCAGGCAGCATATGGGGCCCCAGGCAGAGCACAGTGGTCCCAGGCAGAGCACAGGGGCCCCAGGCAGCTTATGGGGCCCCAGGCAGAGCACAGTGGCCCCAGGCAGAACATGGGGCCCCAGGCAGAGCACAGTGGCCCCAGGCAGAGCACAGGGGCCCCAAGCAGAACATGGGGCCCCAGGCAGAGCACAGGGGCCCCAGGCAGAGCACAGGGGCCGCAGGCAGCATATGGGGCCCCAGGCAGAGCACAGGGGCCCCAGGCAGCATATGGGGCCCCAGGCAGAGCACAGTGGCCCCAGGCAGAGCACACACCAAATCGGAGGCCGAGGGGCCCCGCCAACCAAATGGGAGGCCGAGGAGCCCCGCCCACCAAATCGAAGGCCGAGCGGCCCCGCCCACCAAAGCGGAGGCCGAGGGGCCCGGCCCCGCCCACCAAAGCAGAGGCCGAGGGGCCCCGACCACCACATCGGAGGCCGAGGGGCCCCGACCACCACATCGGAGGCCGAGGGGCCCCGCCCACCAAATTGGAGGCCGAGGGTCCCCGCCCACCAAATCGGAGGCCGAGGGTCCCCGCCCACCAAATCGGAGGCCGAGGGGCCCCGCCTACCAAATCGGAGGCTGAGGGTCCCCGCCCACCAAATTGGAGGCCGAGGGGCCCCGCCCACCAAAGCGGAGGCCGAGGGTCCCCGCCCACCAAATCGGAGGCCGAGGGTCCCCGCCCACCAAATCGGAGGCCGAGGGTCCCCGCCCACCAAATCGGAGGCCGAGGGTCCCCGCCCACCAAATCGGAGACCGAGGGTCCCCGCCCACCAAATCGGAGGCCGAGGGTCCACACCAACCAAATCGGAGGCCGAGGGGCCCCGCCCACCAAATCAAAGGCCGAGGGGCCCCGCCCACCAAAGCGGAGGCCGAGGGGCCCCGCCCACCAAAGCGGAGGCCGAGGGTCCCCGCCCACCAAATCGGAGGATAAGGGGCCCCGCCCACCAAATCGGAGGCAGAGTTACCCCGCCCACCAAATCGGAGGCCGTGGGGCCCCGCCAACCAAAGCGGAGGCCGAGGGTCCCCGCCCACCAAATCGGAGGCAGAGGGTCCCCGCCCACCAAATCGGAGGCCGAGGGGCCCCGCCCACCAAATCCGAGGATGAGGGGCCCCACCAACCAAATCGGAGGCCGAGGAGCCCCGCCCACCAAAAGTAAGTGCGGCCCCAAAAGTAAGTGCGCCCCCGGGTGCAAAAGTAAGTGCGCCCCCGGGTGCAAAAGTAAGTGCGCCCCCGGGTGCAAAAGTAAGTGCGCCCCCGGGTGCAAAAGTAAGTGCGCCCCCGGGTGCAAAAGTAAGTGCGCCCCCGGGTGCAAAAGTAAGTGCGCCTCCGGGTGCAAAAGTAAGTGCGCCCCCAGGTGCAAAAGTAAGCGCGCCCCCGGCCCCGGGTGCAAAAGTAAGCGCGCCCCCCAGTCCCGTGTGTGAAAAGTGCTGCTGTAAAGCTGGTAGCGCTGTTCAAGCACCATGTATTTCCTTCAGGAAATGCCCATCTAATATATAATTGCCTAGAATACTACTTCCTGCAATTTGTGCCAAGAAAGAACATACCAATATACATAGTTATTGATACATATTATTTATTATTTACATTATTGTTCTTAAGCAAAGAACCGTTGTTGTGGCATTTGCCACAACACGCAAAGTTGTCGTCTGATGTCTTTCATCCCTCTCCTCATAAGCATGTTCATGGATCCTGTGTAACTGTACCTTAAATAACAAGAATCGCCAAGAGCTGGTGAGTGCAGCCATTTTTTGTTCTTTCTTACTATTATTTATTAATTGTATTATTCTTACATTTGAATAAATAAAGTATATATGGATTCTAGACTCCCGATTCTTTAGAATCGGGCTGCCATCTAGTATATATATATATATATATATATATATATATAATGTATGTATATATGTGTGTGTGTGTGTGTGTATGTATATATATATATATGTATATATATGTATATATATATATATACTCACCGGCCACTTTATTAGGTACACCATGCTAGTAACGGGTTGGACCCCCTTTTGCCTTCAGAACTGCCTCAATTCTTCGTGGCATAGATTCAACAAGGTGCTGGAAGCATTCCTCAGAGATTTTGGTCCATATTGACATGATGGCATCACACAGTTGCCGCAGATTTGTCGGCTGCACATCCCAAAGATGCTCCATACAAGGCAGGATGGATCCATGCTTTCATGTTGTTTACGCCAAATTCTGACCCTACCATCCGAATGTTGCAGCAGAAATCGAGACTCCTCAGACCAAGCAACATTTTTCCAATCTTCTACTGTCCAATTTCGATGAGCTTGTACAAATTGTAGCCTCAGTTTCCTGTTCTTAGCTGAAAGGAGTGGTACCCGGTGTGGTCTTCTGCTGCTGTAGCCCATCTGCCTCAAAGTTCGACGCACTGTGCGTTCAGAGATGCTCTTAGGCCTACCTTGGTTGTAACGGGTGGCGATTTGAGTCACTGTTGCCTTACTATCAGCTCGAACCAGTCTGCCCATTCTCCTCTGACCTCTGGCATCAACAAGGCATTTCCGCCCACAGAACTGCCGCTCACTGGATTTTTTTTCTTTTTCGGACCATTCTCTGTAAACCCTAGAGATGGTTGTGCGTGAAAATCCCAGTAGATCAGCAGTTTCTGAAATACTCAGACCAGCCCTTCTGGCACCAACAACCATGCCACGTTCAAAGGCACTCAAATCACCTTTCTTCCCCATACTGATGCTCGGTTTGAACTGCAGGAGATTGTCTTGACCATGTCTACATGCCTAAATGCACTGAGTTGCCGCCATGTGATTGGCTGATTAGAAATTAAGTGTTAACAAGAAGTTGGACAGGTGTACCTAATAAAGTGGCCAGTGAGTGTGTATGTATATATATATATATATATATATATATATATATATTATAGATAGAGAGTGTGTGTGTGTATATACTCGAATGCAAGCCGACCCGAGTGTAAGTCGAGTCCCCTAATTTTGCCACACAAAACTGAGAAAACTTAATGACTCGGGTATAAGCCTAGGGTGGGAAATGCAGCAGCTACTGGTAAATTTCAAAAATAAGAATAGATACCTATAAAACTAAAATGAATTGAGACATCAGTAGGTTAAGTGTTTTTGAATATCCATATTGAATCAGGAGCCCCATGTAATGCTCCATAAGGTTCATGATGGGCCCCATAAGATGCTCCATACAAAAATATGCCCCCATACAATGCTGCACAAAGTTTGATTGTGACCCCATAAGATGCTCTTTAGAAAATGTGCCCCATATAATGCTGCATTAAGGTTGATTATGGGCCCATAAGATGCTCCATAGAAAATGTGCCCCATATGCTGCTGCTGTGATTAAAAAAACAGAAAAATAATATGCTAACCTCTTGTCCTGAGCAGGTGGGGACACCGGCACTTGCGATATTCACCTGTCCCCGTTCCACCGCCGTGCGCCGCTCTGTCTTCCGGGTCCTGTGGCAGTGACTGTTCAGGCAGAGGGCGGCGCTGACACTAAACACGTCATTGAGGCCACTGACCTGAACGTCACAGCCAGAGGACGCAGAAGACTGAGCAGGGCGCAGCGGTAGAATGGGGACAGGTGAATAATGCTCACCCTTCCCCGTTATACTCACCCTCCCGGCCCGGTCCCTGCTTCTCTGCGATGGTCTCTGACGCCGGCAGCTTGTTCCGGTGTTAAGCGGTCACTGCTACCGCTCATTAAAGTAATGAATATGCGGCTCCACCCCTATGGGAGTGGAGTCGCGTCCATATTCATTACTTTATTGAGCGGTACCACGTGACCGCTGAACACAAGAAGAGCTGCGGGGGCCAGAGAATCAGAGACACGCCGGGAGCAGGTGAGTATGATGGACTGCTGCTATAATATATATATATATATATATATATATATATATATATATATATATATATATATATATATATATATATATATATATATATATATATATATATAATGTACTAGCTATTGAACCCGTTCTACGAGCATTTATATTAGTATCTGGTCTCCATCCTGGTATGTGTTGCTTCCATCCTGTCCTAACTTTGTCATGTGCTGCTACCATCTTGCAACTCCATCCTGTCATATGCTGCTCTTATCCTGCGCTCATTTTCTGTCATGTCCAGCCCCTATCCTGTGCTCTTATCTTGTTTTGTGCGTTTGCATGTTTTCATTCTGTTATGTGATGCTCACATTATGTCATGTGCTTCTTTGATCCTGCGCCTCCATCCTGTCATGTGCTGCTCCCATCCTGCGCCTCCGTTTTGTGATGTGGTGCTGTCATCCTGCTCCCATATTTTGTAATGTGCTGCTCCCATCCTGCGCCCCCATCCTGTCATGTGCTGCTCCCATCCTGCGCCCCCGTTTTAATCAGTGATGGCAACAGACACTGTGGCGGTATTGAGTCGAAAGTGGCTGCCTTGCTCCACAGAAGTGTTATATATTCTTTAGAAAGTTACTTGGTAGCTTTGCTGACGTATTGTATAGTGTAGATATTCTTACACATGCTCCTGATATCTGTAACAAAATCATTAATGTGGGCGGAAATGCCACAACATCATGATAGGGCGGGATTGTGACGCAGTAATCGGCGCCTGCGCAGTCCGCACTGCAGTGTCACTTCAGATTTATGTACCGTATTTTCCGGCGTACAAGACGACTTTTTAACCCCTGAAAATCTTCTTAAAAGTCGGGGGTCGTCTTGTACGCCGGGAATCGCCTTGTAGGCCGGGTGTATATGGTGGGTGGGGGGGGGAGTGATCCTGATGACGACGAGGGGGCGTCTCACAGAAAAGTGAGTATCCCCCATTACCTTATCATAGCGCTGCAGCGTGGGGTCTCTGTGCTGGGAGCGGCGGCGGCTGCTGTGCTGTGGCGGCTCCTCTTCTGCAGTGTGGGGCCTCTGGTGCTGTGGGGCGGTGGCGGCGGCGGCGTATCTTCATGCAGTCGGGGCTCCTCTGGCATCTCAGCCTGGAAGCCCCGCCGGCAACTCCATCGGTACAATGCGCTGGCCTCCGGGAAAATGGCCGCTGCTTAGATTCAGATCTCGTTGAGATCTGAATCTGAGCATGCGCAGCCCCCAGCGGCCGGGCCACCGCATCGCACCTATTGAGCTGCCTCCGGGAAAATGGCCACTGCTCAGATTCAGATCTCGTCTCCCGAGATCTCGGGACGAGATCTGAATCTGAGCAGCGGCCATTTTCCCGGAGGCCACCTGACCGCATTGTACCCATGGAGTTGCCGGCGGGGCTTCCAGTCTTTGAGATGCCGGAGGAGCCCCGACTGTATGAAGATACGCCGCCGCCACCGCCCCACAGCACCAGAGGCCCCACACTGCAGAAGAGGAGCCGCCACAGCACAGCACAGCAGCCGCCGCTCCCAGCACAGAGACCCCACGCTGCAGCGCTATGATAAGGTAATGGGGGATACTCACTTTCCTGTGAGACGCCCCCTCGTCCTCATCAGGATCACTCCCCCCCCCCCCCAAAAGGCACATATTCACCGGCCCTATAAGACGACATAGGGTGTATAAGAAGACCCCCGACTTTTAAGAAGATTTTATTTTTTAACTGGTAAAGTTGGGGGGTCGTCTTATACGCCCAGTCGTCTTATACGCCGGAAAATACGGTAGGTAACGTGATGAGGGCGGGATCGTGTCCACCGTGTCCCCACGGCCCCTGATTCCAGCCCATAAATGTCCCCCTGCTCCCTGAATCGGACACTGCAGTATCCAAGAAAATTGCGCCAGAAAGCTTAGACTGCGCAAGCGCCGATTCCGGGTGCAGGGGGACATTCATGCCCTGGAATCAGGGGGCCTAAGTAAGTAATTGCTGTGGCATAAACTGCCATAACATCATGAGGGAGGGATCGTGTCCACCGTGTCCCCACGCCCCCTGATTCCGGGTCATAAATGTCCCCTGCTCCCGGAAACGGCGCATACGCAGTCCGCGATTTCTGGCGCCAATTTATTGAAGACACACTGTAGTATGTATTCAGAAAATGGCGCGGGAAAGCGCGGACTGCACAGGCGCCGATTCCGGGAGCAGGGGGACATTCATGCGCCGGAATCAGGAGGCGTAAGTAATTGCTGTGACATGACCTGCTGCAATGTCATGAAGGCGGGATCGTGTCCATGTCCCCACGCCCCTTGATTCCGGGAGCAGGGGGATGTTTATGGGCTGGAATCAGGGGGCGTGGGGACACTGTGGGGGTGGAAACTAAGTGATATGGTCGGGATTGTGACACAGATTTTGCCGCCAGCGCAGTCTGCGCTTTCGGCGCCATTTTTTCCTTCAATACGGACTCTGTGTCTATAATCTAACACTAGGAGCATCGCGCTTGCGCAGTCCATAAAGGGTTCGGACAGAGTGACGCTCCTACCGATATATATATATATATATATATATATATATATATATATATATATATATATATATATATATATATATATATATATATATATATATATATAATATTATTATTATTATTATTATAATATAATTGTCTAAGGGGTACTTCCCGCTTCGCTGATTGGTCGCGGCCGGTCGGGCGCGACCAGGGCCGGCGTCAGCACCTGGCGCACCCGGGAAGTGCCTGGGCCCTGAGCAGGCAGGGGGCCCACTGCCCATCGGCGACACTGGCGCGCTATAGTGCCGGCCCCCGCGAGTGGACCCCCCACTTGCTCCGGGCCCCATGCGATACTCGCCTCTCCCGATTCCAGCGCTGCAGCGTCTTCCATCCTCTGACTGTGATGTTCAGGTCAGAGGGCGTGATGACATCACCAGTGTGCGCCCTCTGCCTGAGCAGTCGCAGCACAGAGAGCAGGAGGACACTGAGGAGTCCAGAGCAGAGCAGCGTCAAGCAACGAGAGGTGAGTATTTCATTTTTTTTTTTTTTTTTAAATATTTGGAGCAATATATGGGGACCATAAGAAGGGGCCCATATATGGGGCTAATTCTATGTGGAACGTCTTATGGGGCCAATAATATAGGGAGCATCTTATGAAGCCAATTCTATAGGGAGCATTTTATGGGGCCAATTTAATATGGAGCATCTTATGGGGCCAATTCAATATGGAGCAGTATATGGGGCCAATTACATATGGAGCAGTATATGGGGCCAATTACATATGGAGCAGTATATGGGGCCAATAATATATGAAGCATCTCATGGGACTAATTATATATGGAGCTTTTTATATGGCCAATTATATATGGAGCACTACACTGTGTTCCAAATTATTCTGCACAAAGAGTTTAGGAGTGATAAGGTTAGAATTTTTTTGTTTGTCATTTACACTCATTGATGGTGATGTGTGTCCGGCCTCTTTATATCACTGAAAGCAATTGCAGATACCTGTGCACATTAGTTTGGCAGGTGTGTCCAAATAAAGGCAAGACTACTTAAGAAGGCTGTTCCACATTATTAAGCGGCCTACATTTTTTGCCAAAATGGGAAAGAAAAAGCATTTGTCGGCTGCTGAGAAGCAACAAATTGTGGAGTATTTAGGTCAAGGCATGACTACAATCATCATTGCCAAGACACTTCATCGAGATCATCGCACAATCAAGAAGTATGTAGCTGATTCCCACCACACACGTGGGCGTGCTGATAAGGAAAAATTGAGGACTCTTTCCAACAGGCAATTGCGTAAGGTTAAAAGAGCAGCTGCAAAAATGCCTGGTCATAGCAGCAGACAAGTTTTTGAAGCTGCTGATGCCTCCAACGTCCCCAGAACAACAAGATGCAGGGTCCTTCAGAGGTTTGCAGCTGTGCGTAAGCCATCCTGTCAACCACCTCAATCCACTGCACACAAGCAGAAACGGCTCCAGTGGGCCAAACTATACATGAAGACTGACTTCCAAACTGTTTTGTTCCAAGATGAGTAGCGTGCAACGCTCGATGGTCCAGATGGATGGAGTGGAGGATGGCTGGTTGATGGACACCCCATGAAAACACGGCTAAGGCGCCAACAAGGAGGAGGTGGAGTCATGTTTTGGGCTGGAATCATGGGGAGAGAGATTGTCGGCCCCTTTATGATCCCTGAAGGGGTAAAGATGAACTCCATAATCTATGTGGAGTTTCTAAAACAACACTTCCTGCCATGGTTCAAGAGGAAGAACCGTGCTTTCCGCAGCAAGATCATTTTCATGCATGATAATGCATCATCTCATGCTGCAAAAAACACATCTGCATCTCTGGCTGCTATGGGCATAAAAGAGGACAAACTTATCGTGTGGCCACCATCTTCCCCTGACCTCAACCCCATTGAGAACCTCCGGTGCATCCTCAAAAGGAGTGTCTATGATGGCGGGAGGCAGTTCACATCTAAGCAACAGCTCTGGGAGGGTATTCTGTCCACATGCAAAACAATTGAAGCAGAAACCATCCATGGACAAATTCAATGCATGAGAGAGTTCAGAAGCTTCTTTTGAACAAGGAGTCCTTGTCACATCACCTAGAATAAAGTTTTCACTTGAAAACTGTTTGATTTCATTTTGTAATAAGCTGATAATGCTTATAACTTCACAATTGACCATTTTTTTGTTCAAAATAATAAAAAAAAAAGGTTGAAAACTCTGCTGTGCATAATAATTTGGAACATGCATTTTGAGTGTTTATTTTTTTTTTGGAAAGGATACTGTTTTCATAGGCAGTTTGTTCCAAAACATTGTAATTATACTAGAATAGTAGATGACTGGAAAATAACAATGACTGCCATTCAGATAGGTCATTTAGAGAAAATATGAGGAAATATTATTTGCATAATAATTTGGAACACCGTGTATATGGGGCCCATTATACATGGAGCATCTTATGGGGCCCATTCTGTAAGGAGCAATATATGGGACTCAGTATGCTGTATGGGGCCGATCATATACTGTATGGAGCATTATATGAGGCCCATTATATATGGAGCAATAGATGGGGCCCATCATATACTGTATGTAGAATTATATGTGGCTCACTATACTGTATGGAGCATTATATGGGGTCAATTCCGTATGGAGCAATATATGTGGCTCATTCTGTATGGAGCACTCTGTGGTGCCCATTATACTGTATGGAGCATAATATGAGGCTCATTATTCTGTTTGGAGCATAATATTGGGCTCATTCTGTTTGGAGCAATATATGTGGCTCATTATTCTATACAGAGGACTATGTGGTGCCAATAATACTGTATGGAGCACTATATGGGGCCATTATACTGTATGGGGCAATATATGGGGCTCATTATTCTGTTTGGAGCAATATATGGGGCTCATTCTGTATAGAGGACTATACTGTCCGGTTTCTGAGCTAATGTAGAATGTACAATAGATACTTCTTACATTACATGAGTGATAAGTGAAATGTTTGGCATTGTACTATACCTATATTTCTCTGCCGTATCGGTGCATTATGAATTGTGGTATGTGTTAAAGGGGCCCACCAGGACTCTTTCGCCCAGGGCCATTGAAAACCTGGAGCCGGCCCTGGGCGCGACCTATCAGCGACAGGCTTAGTCCGGTCGCGAATTGGCCCCTCCCTACTCTCCTCAAGTAGGGAGGGGCCAATTCTCCTTCCCTACTCCCCTCGAGTCAGTGCCAGTGTGTCGCCCCATCCCGGACCAACTTTTTACTATTGATGCTGCCTATGCAGCATCAATAGTAAAAAGATATAATGTTAAAAATAATTAAAAAAAAAATAAAAAAATTGTGCTATTCTCACCTTCCGCCGTCCACCGATGCCTGCGATGCTGACGCCAGGTTCCGTTCCCACTGATGCATTGCAAAATTACCCAGATAACTTGGCGGTCTCGCGAGACCGCTAAGTCATCTTGGTAATTTCGCAATGCATCACAGGGAACGAAGCTGGCGGCAGCATCGCGCGCATCGGGACCGCTTCGGTGGAAGCCGGAGGGTGAGTATATAACTATTTTTTTATTTAATTTTTTTTTAAACAGGGATATGGTGCCCACACTGCTATATACTGCGTGGGCTGTGTTATATACTGCGTGGGCTGTGTTATATACTGCGT